>NW_020838009.1:10776686-10986176 GCF_003676395.1 Aethalodelphis obliquidens
AAAAAAAAAAAAAAAAAAAAAAAAAGTAGTAATTTAATTTATCCCCAGCCTAAATTCCAGGCACTGGGCAGAAGAAGGAACACCCAGTGCAGAGCCATCTGTCTGCAGGATTCCCCCAGACATCCACAGCTACCTCCGGGATTCACCTAGAACTCACTCTTGAGGTTTAATAGGTCATCCGGCAAAATGAGCGGCCACCTTCTCAAGGGTTGGTGACTTTCGAATGTCAGAGTCTGGGAACTCAGCACTTGACTGGAAGCCCAACCAGCCCATGGCCCTGACTTTGTTCCCAACACAGAGGTTCGCTCCACAGACACGGGTCTGCCCTCGGCTTCCCTCTCCTTCAGCAAAGCCCAAGCCCAAGGGACACTTCAGTGATGGGGCAGAAAGCAGAGGGGTCACGTCATCCTGGGAAGCCCTCCCAAGGGAAAAGCTCCCTTTGCGTCGGCCCCACAGAGCGCTGCCTCACAGCTGCTCCCGTTTCTCTCCTGAGAACCTCACTTTCAAGTGGCTGATAATGTCTTTCCCTGGGTTTGAGCCAAGATGCCGGCCAGGGGTCAGAGCAGGCGCTGGGACTCTTTAGGAGACAAGGGCTCAGGATGTTTCCTCAGCTTCCCCTTCCCAGCAGGCCCTCCACTCTACTCAAAGCACAGCCTCAGGTAAAGAAAAACAAATTTTCCATTTCAGGAAAAATATTTGTCCACTGAGAAGAGATTTACTCAGACCAAGAGATTTGTTTGGAGAGTGAGCACACGGATGAGGAATGCCTCTAGGAACACGTGGCTGGCATCTGGGACCAAACCAGAGACATTATCGGAACTGAGCTGGCCTCTGCCTATGTTTTCTTTTGGCTCTTACATGTTGAGTCAATAAAATTCAGAGATTAGCAAGACACAGTGCCTGACCTTGTAGGGTTCACAACCTGGGGGTGGAAGCGCACGAGGGAAACACAGACAACTACTGTCACAGTGAGAAGGAGTGGGCAATGGGGGCAGAAAGGCAGGATGGGAGGATGGTATGGGGAGACAATCACGAGGCTGAGAAGCACGAGTTTAACTCAGTACATGATGGGGAGTGTTAAGGACTGAATGTTTGTGTCCCTCCAACATCCACATATTGAAGCCCTACCCGCCACCCCGTATGTGATGATATTTCGAGGTGGGATCTTTGGGACATAATCAAGCTTAGAAGAAGTCATGAGGGTGGAGCCCCCGTGATGGGACTGGTGCCCTTATAAGAGGACGATGAGAGACCAGAGCTCTCTCTTTCTCTCTCTCTCTCTCCACCATGCAAGGACACAGTGAGAAGGTGGCCATCTGCAAAGCCAGGAAGAGGGCCCTCACCCTCTTCCTCACCCAGGAAACAAACCTGCTAGCACCTTGATCTTAGACTTTCCAGCCTCTGGAACTTTGAAAAATAAGTATCTGTTGTTTAAGCATCCCAGTCTACTGTATTTTGTTATAGCAGCCTGAGCTGACTAAGATGGGAGTCTAAGGTTCTCAGAGAGGGCAAGTTTCTGAGCAATCAACCTCTGAGTCAAGGACTGGGCTGGTCACGTCTCTCAATCTTCACAATACCTCTGAGCGACGATATCGCCCCCCCACTTTACAGATGAGAAAAGTAGAGTCTTGACTTGCTTGATATCACAAAGTCAGGATTAGAGGACAGATCTCTGATGTCTGTCCAGAGCTTTTCTTACCACGCCACACTTGAGACCCATCAACTCCCTCAACTACAAGTTAGAACAACAATTAAACATTTTTGTGCCTGCTCTTTTCTGTCTGATCAACTGGCAGAATGTTATATTAAATCATGTTTTTCCAAATTGATAACTGAATTTGTTGGAACTTGTCTTTGGTGTTCTTCACGTACATTAAACAAAAAAACATTTCTTTGATTTTACATGTTTTTCACAACTGTAACCATCTTCTTTAGATTAGTGAAGTTTTTTTCTGCAGGAGATCCATCTGGAGGGTAATTAATTTGGATATTCACATTGATTATTTCAAGATGGGGCCAGAATGTTAACTCATACTGAATAGCTCCCCAAAGATAATGAGACCCAGAAGAGTGATGATAAAGAGGCTAGAGGTACTTCTGGAAAGGCAAGAGATGTCTGGTTTGGGGAAGCATTTTTACCTACTTTAATGAGTGAGAATAAATTAATCAGGACAAGGATCAGTGGGGCAGGGGGTTGGGGTGGGGGGGAATACTGGGAACAGAGCTTTGGGGCAGCTCCGGAAGTCAGAAAATTGACTTCCGCCTCCGTGTGTGTGTGTGTGTGTGTGTGTGTGTGTGTGTGTGTGTGTGGACAAGCCTGTGTCCCCACAGAGGAGGTGAGGAAGCAGGGAAGGGACAGAACTCTTTAGACTTAGGGGAACAGTTTGTAGATACTTATCCTGGATCCTGAACTGCCAGAGCCTCCCCTTCATAGACCTTGAACCCAGGACTCTTGCTGCTCCTACCACAGATCCCTTTGGTTCCCTTCGTGGCCTCTCTTCCCCTGTCCAGCCTGGCTGGCCTGAAGCCAGATGGTCTTTTGTGTGCCTACAACACTGGGCCTCACCCTTCTCCACTAGGACACAGGCCCCTGGAAGCCCCTTCTTTGCAGGAGGCCAGAGGTGGAGGAGACCCTGCATCACATGACACCAGTCCTGCTGGGGAGGCAAGGCTGAGGCTGGGAAAGGACTTCATCATTTTAGCTTTGGAAACAAACACCTTGGGCCTTTTATCTCAAAATGTCAAGTGGCATATTCAGCTTCCCCAACACCCATTAATAGGCTCATCAGAAATATGATTTGGGGGACTTCCCTGGCGGTCCAGTGGTTAAGGACTCGCCTTCCAATGCAGAGGGTACGGGTTCGATCCCTGGTTAGGGAGCTAAGATCCCACATGCCTCGCAGCCAAAATACCAAAACATAAAACAGAAGCAATACTGTAACAAATCCAATAAAGACTTTAAAAATGGTCCACATCAAAAAAAAAAGAAAGAAAGAAAGAAAGAAATACGCTTTGAACACAGCATTTTCCCCACGGTGGGGGGGGGGTAAACAGTTCTTCACAGCTGTCACACATTACATTTTCAAAACTGCTGTTGTTAGATGCTCTATTCCTGAATTGCAGGATGATGCACAGGAAAATTCCACTGCAGAGCGGGTTGTTTCTGCCTGAAATGACCAAAAGTGGCCTAAGGAAATGAGAGAAATCAGCTTCTGTTCCTGAGACTGGTTTCTAAATAAATACAGGACGCTGGCCCATCTACGACCAATTGTGTACCTTGTGAAAGCCATGAAACGCAAATGTTAGCAAGAACAAGCGCATGAGTGACAATAAAACCACTTAAAAAGAAACCACACATTTTTTGCTCTGAGGAAAAATAAACTCAATTTTAAAGTTCAAAGAAAACCAGTTAAAACCCCTCAGAACTGCATTCACATGTTAAAGGTCTCTGATCCCATTAACTTCCTGCATATTTTTTTGTTTGTTTTTTGGCTGCACCATGCAGCATGTGGGATCTTAGTTCCCTGACCAGGGATCGAACCCGCGCCCCTTGCAGTGGAAGCGTGCAGTCTTAACCACTGGGCCACCAGGGAAGTCCCAATCTTCCTGCACATCTAGCTCTGGTCACAGTCCTCTGTATACAGAAGGGAGGAAGCACAGTCCTCTCTCCTCATGTATATCTCAACCTGGTTTGGACACTATGCTCTAAGTGGGCTCGTAGTTTATTACGTAGTTTATTACGTAGTTTATTATCCAGGGTTCCACCAAAAAATACCATACATTAAAGAACTAGTCTTGCAAAGACCCAGTCAAATATTAGTTACCTAACTAGGGGACTACATCACAGCTCCTGGAGTCTGGCACTCAAGATGCTAAACTGTTCCCCCGCCTTATCTTTCTTATCGCTAAATCATGGATTTGAAAAAACTGCCTCTGCCTACCAGACAGGGCACATGGTGATGCACAGCACACAGAACACCTTCGTTTTGTCCCTGTCTCCCCGCTCAGCCCTCTTCTGTCTGGAGGACACGCAGAGAAATGTCAGTGGTCTGCTCTTTGCCCAACCCTTTTGGGCCACGTCTCAGGCCAAGATCACCTCAAAAATCTATTCCAGGGCTAGGCAGGAAGATAAGAGCTGAAATATCACATCGTATCTGCTACTATTCCTAGTGTGGGAGGAACTGGAATAGCTACATGTGAGGTTCCTGGATTATCTACATGGAATGCCCCTTTTAAGAACACTTTAATCAAGAGATTACTGTAAGAATTAAAATGTTAGCATTCAACATGGGCACATATCTTGCCTTTCTTTGATATGCAGAAAATAATTCACAAAATGGCAAACAATGACGTTAGAAAAAAGAAGGTTCTTAAAATAGTTAATTAAAACCATGCTTCTATTGTCAGTAATTATATATATCCTTACTACTGCCCCACACTCAAAACCTGGCTCTGTTCTTGTTCCCAAGGAGTTCACAGTCACGAGAAGGGGATAAGAAGGAAAGTGTATAAAGCTCTTTAGGGCTCAGGAGACCGGAACAAACGAGCTTGCGTTGGAAAACTCAGCCTCGCAAATATGCCAGTTCTCCCTAAATTATCTATAAATGTCACAGAGACACAGTAAAAATAACAGGATTTTTATATCTGGAATTAAACAAGCATTCTAAAGTTCATATGGAAAAATGAACGAGCTGTAATAGTCAAGGAAATTATGAAAAAGAAGAGTAGTGAGGGGGTAGCAGAACCAACCCCACTGCCCAGAGTAAAACTATTAAAAAGCTACAAATCTGCTTATGGTATATATTCAGGATTATCACCAGAATGGAACAGACTGGAAATACGTCTAAATGCATCCAGGAAACTTAGCAGGAGAAAAAGGTGGTGTTTCAATAAATGGGGTAAAGATGACTTGTTCAATAAGTGGCACTGGGCAAAGGGTAGCCATCTAGAAAAAAATGAAGTTGGAGCCACACTTCACACCAGGACAAATTCCAGAGAGATTAAACATTTCAAAGTAAAAAATGAAAGCATATATGTGCCAAAAGAAAGTTTGGTGTTTTTTAAAATAATTGTACAATGAAGAAGACCTCTCAAAGGAAAATAGAAATCCCAGAAGCCAAAAGAAATGATCCAATGATTTGACTATGCAAACGTTTAAAAAAAATTCTGCATGGCAAATACCACCATGAGCAAAGTCACAAGACAAATGACAAACCGAGAACAAATATTTGCAACTCATACCACAAAGGGCTAATCTCCCTAGTACTTAAAGAGCTCTCTCAGGTGATTCTGAAAAGACCAATGACCATCAGAAAATCGGGCAGGGGCTACCAATAGGAGGTTAATAGAAAAGGAAATAAAAACAGTTCTTAAATATAAAAAAGATGCACAGCCTCTTTGATAAAAGAAATACAAATTAAAACCACAGTGAGAAAATACTTTTTGCTTATCAGATTGGCAGATATAAAAATGTAGGAGAACCCCTTCTGTTAGCAAGGTTTGGGAGAAACAGCACTTTCATACTCCCGGTGCTTGTGAGGATAGCCCTGAGGGCATTAGCTAACACAATTTTCCACGCGCATCGTCTTTGACCCAGCAATTCTACTTCCAGGAGTTTATCCTACACAGACACGTGTGCATCATGATGTAAATGTAAAATTATCTGTTGCAGCATTGTGAAAGCAAAAGGTTGGAAATAAATGAAACCTCCCTCTAGCAGACTAATTAAACAAATGATGGTCCATTGTGGAATACTAAGAAGTCAAGACATATGTGGAGGAAGCTCTTCCTACATTCATATGGGAGAATCCCTCGGTGGTATTTCATGAAGAAAAGCAAAATGCAGAAGAGTATACAGAATACTACCATTTGTGCAATAAAAGGAAAAGAAGCGTGTGTGTGTGTGTGTGTGTGTGTGTGTGTGTGTGTGTGTGTGTTGTGTAATTGTTTTTGCATAAAATATGTCTGGAAAAATAGTCAAGAAACTGGAAACATTGGTTGAAGGGAAACATTGATTGATGATGTCTGGGGGAATCTTTTCATGGGAATGTAACCTTTCTTTTAAAAATAAATATAAATATAAGCTATCCAGGAGTTGAGGATGTTTATGATATGTGTAACTATAATAAATTTACTCTGATAAACCTCAGAGCCTACAAGGGCAACACTGAAGGACAGAACAAGGTCATAGACTGCTGGTTGATGAGAGAACTACTGGCAAATGCAGACACTGCTTCTTGAGCAGAAATGTAAAAGGAAGGAAATGATGCAGCTGCCCTGGAGCTTTCAATAAGAGGAACGCAGTTCCAAAAGGCTGAAAGAAGCCACTGTTGAAGGCTGTGGTTTAGCCCTGTTGAAATGGCAGCCCTTTGCTATGACATGAGAACAGATAAATATTTCCTCAAATAGTCAACGACTCCACCCTTGTGAAAACTCACAGCAACTTAGGCACCAAACCTTCATACTTGTCCACAGGACAAGAGAGCATCACAAAATCATACAGATAAGCATATTCTAGAGAGTTCTGCTAAAGCAAAGCACATCTCTCTTTACACATGAAGGACAGATTCAAAAGACAACGGCTGGTGTCACTGCTTATACCTATTATTAGCAATGAACTACAAACGACTTTCAAAACTATGAAGGATGAAACGTATATTCAGAGTCCTCAGTTTTATTTCATACCAATCTAAAACAGCTAGAAGAAATCAAAAGTTTAAAAATCATCAAAAAAACAAAATAAAAATCATCTATATCCTCACAACCCTTATGAAACGATTTTCACTTTTGTTTCCTTTTTACCTGTATCTACTTGAATATAGAGTATTGATACAGTTATAATATTGGTATATCAATATGTAGATATATAATTTTGTCCTGTTTTTTTCACTTATTCCCTGTTTTTACATATAGTTATAATACTAAGTTCTGGATGACTGCACAAAATTCTAACCTGTTTATTAGCTATAGTTTAGAGAGCAAACATTTATCTGGCACTTTCTATGGACACATTACAAAATGTAATTTACCCCTCACAGCAACATGTATTATCAGGACCTCTCTTTACACAGCAGGAAACAGTGTCTAAAGATCCAGCAGGCAGTCGACCTTGCATTTGAACTCCACATCTCTGACCTGATACCCACATTCTTCCCCCTGCATTATACCGCTGCTGCCTCCATTGGGGATCCTTTTGTTCCCAAGGTTTATTACTACAATAAACAACGCTGGTAGAATATCTTTCCACGTCTCGTTTTTACCTTTCTAGAATTTTTTTCATTTTTTTCAACACAGTAAAAAAGTCCAACAAGATGCCTCCTTACCCTTCTCCACTCCCAATTCCTGCTTCTGAAAGACAAGTATTTCAACTCTGTTGGTTGTCCCTACTCTCTTATACCACCCCAAAACATGCATTTTCTCCACCACCCCACCCATTCTTTTCAATATTGTTATAGCAACATGTTTGAATTAATTTTCAGCATTTATATTATAACTATGTAAATATCAGTCACAACTAAGTCACATATTGTATTTTTCTTGTAGGACTCTTCATTTTCCCTCAGGTTACCACTTTTATCTTTTCCTCATTAGCTTAGTTTTCTTGGCACCAATCACCAACTTATTTCCAAACTCTAAAGGACCTGTAAGTCACTGGACAGTCAAAGACATCAGACAATCACCTGTTTTGCTTGATCCTGGAGACACTGCTCAAGGAGCTCTCTGTGCCTGCTCCCTCTGGAAGGGCTCCCCTTCCCCCCATCCTGCGAGGTCCCTTTGCCTCTCTCCTGTGTTGTGGACCCCATGGCCACACTCCTTGGCTAACTTCCTTCTTTTGGTGGAAGTTGGCTTCCACTAGCTTCTTGAGAAAAAGTAAATTGGAAAAAAACCTTTTTGAGACCAACTCTCCATATCTGAAAATGTCTTTATTTTACCCTCACAGTAGGTTTAGTTTGTCTGGTATATAAGTCCAAGTTAAAAACCGTTTTACCTCAGGATTTTGAAGGCCTTGCTCTACTGTCCTCCAGCTTCTGGTCTGCCATTGAGATCTGGTGTCATTCTGCTGCCTGGTCCTTGTGTGTGCTCTATTTCCTTACTCTCCGCAAGTTTTGGGGATCTTGCTTTAGTGCCAGTGTTCCAAAATTTCACAAGAGCCTTGATTAGGTCTTCTTCATTCTCTGGGCTAGGATTTCAGAAGTTCTTTCAATCTGGAGTTTTCAGGTCCTATACTTATGGGATAGCTATTGGGATACTTCTTTGATAATTGCCTCCCCTTCTCTTGCTCTAGCCTCTTTCAGGAACTACGACAATTTGGATATTGGATTTCTTGGACTGATCCTCTAATATCTCTTCCACTTTTCTTTGTTATTTTTGTTGTTACTATTATTAATACTAAGTTATAAGGACTTCTTATTCTACTTGCTGGAAGAGATCTTCATTTAATCTTCTAGTCTCTTTATTAATCTTCTCCATTTGTGCTCCAAAAGCTCTTCCTGTTCTCTGAACGATGCAATTCTTCTTGCCACAAGGATGTACATCTTCTCTTCCCTCTGAGTATGCTCATGACAGGTTTTCTCCAGTTTACTTTGGTTCCCTCCATTGTGTTTCCTCCCCTTCCTTTCATCTGCTTGCTTTATATCTTTACCTTTCATGTTCAAGGCTTTCCTTACATGTCCAGCAACTCTTGGTGGTCTGCTTCTATGGCAGGAGAGTTGATGCCCAGCTATCTGTCTATATAGGCCGGGCTTGTCAATCTGTGGCTTCCAGCCGCTCTGTTACAGGACCCCCAAATAGCAGTCTTTGGGACTTTTCCCTTGGGCAGGTTAGTTTCCCCAGAGGGGAGTCCTTCCACCTCCTTGGGGAACCTGGTCATGGCTGGGACTTTCCACGCACAGACTCTGTGGCCTGGCGCTTCACTCCCACTCTCAATGTGCCAGTCTCCTGCCAGGGCGGAGGCAGGGCAGTCACCTGCTTGTGTGGGATGGGAAGAGAATGGGGGACTCTCCACCAGTCATCGTGGTTTCAGACATCTTTCACGCCCCATCCTCAGGGATGCCTCGCTCCTGAGTCTTCAAATCAGCCTGACTCTTGCAGAGTTCTCACTCTGTAGGCTGGGGTTTCAGCTGTCTCTGCTCCTCTAAGTTAGTTTCTACTTGTCCATCTGCTTTCCACTCTCCCCTCTCCTATCCTATTCTCTATGTTCTTGAAAATTTGTGCCTTTTTTCCCCTTATTATCATTTTAGTGGGGATTCAAGAAGAGGTGAAGATAAACATGTGTTCGATCTGCCACTGTTAATCAAGCCTGTTAGCTTTTCTCTTTGTTTAAATGATTTCTTTGTGTTAAATTCATAGCAGTGGAATCAACATTTTTGCTCCTTTATTTATGATCTGTGTCTTTATGTATTTGCTCAGTAAACATTTATGGAGCACCTAGTGTGTGCTGGACATGATCCTGGGCAGTGAGAACACATGGCAGAGAGAAAACAACAAGGACTAGGGAGTCAGACAGACCAGGGTCCAATCTCAGTTCTTATAGCTCTGCACCTTTGGGCAAGTCAATTCATCTTGTTGAGTTGCATTTACTTATTAGTTAAAAACTGGAGGGTAGAGGTGAAGAATAATAACACCCATTTTGCAGGGTTGTTCTAAAGATGAAATAAAATATATTGAAATCACTGAACTTGGTGGATAGTAGCCACTCAAGAGACAATGGTATTTGTTATTTTTGTTGTTATTGCTGTTAATAGTAAGTTATTTCATAATTTATCATGGAATATCAACTAGTAAATAATTTTAATGCAGATGAATGTAAATTCTATAATGGAAGTCCCAGATGCTGTGAGATAACCAACAACTCACTCCGAGTGTGGAGGACGATAACCAGGAAGGCTTCCTCAAAGAGGTGGTATCTGTGTTCTCTCAAATAAGGAGTCTGTGTAAAGCTATGGAAGGATTCCAGGTAGAAGGAATGACAAGTGTGAGACACAGGCCGGAGAGAACACAGGGTATCAGGAAATGTGGAGTGATTTGATGTGTCGGGAACACAAGGCATGTGGGTGGGAGAGAAGCAGCAAGGCTGCTTAGAGCAGGGGCATGACATGACCAGATTTGTGCTTTAGAAGACAACTTGGTGGCCTGCAAGGTGGTTAGAAGGGTAGAGAATAGATGTGCAGCTATGGGATCAGTCCAAGCAAGACCTGATGACGCCCTGAACTGAGGCAGAAGCAATGGGATGGTGCGGAGAGGCAGACTGAGGAGGTTGAGCTGATACGAGTCAGCGGCTGTGGTCACCATCATACTCCCTCCTCCTGGATACAGGGTGAGTCTGTGTGCCTGAAGTTAGGCGTGTCCATAAGCCCTGCTTTAACCAACGAAATGGGAAAGAAAATGACTGAGGGTCCCTTCTGGGTAGCAGTGAGTTGTCTCAGCCCTTTTCCCACCTCTGTGGTGGCCATGGAAGCACACATGGAGATGACACCTCCATCAGCTGGGGTCCTAGCGGGAATACAATCAGTAGAGCCCTCCTGCTGGTTAAAGTAAACATGTAGCAGGAGTGAGAAATAAATGTTTGTGGTTTTAAGACACTGAGATTTAGGGGTAATTAGTTACCACGGCGTAAACTAGCCTATCTTGACTAATGCCGTGTCCAATTTAATTTCATATTGATCATATTGCCAGATTTTCCTCTGAGTATCCAACAATACTCCATTTTTAAAAGTTTCATTGCTACCAAGGCTAAACATTATTTGGTATTTATTACTCGTCTTTCCTCTTGTGGAAATTATCTAGTCATATCCTTTACCCACTTATCCACCGAGGTCTTATATATGTCCAAATATTCTTGTATGAACTTGGTGTACATGATGCCCTTTGTCATTTGTATAACTGATCTAGCTAACAATGTTAATATGAAAATAGCTACAATAAAGCAGCTATACTTACTGAAGTCTTACACATGCTAAGCGGCCTATAAACCGTTTCCCATTGCTGTCTCTTTTTATTTTCATACTGAACCTATGAAATAAGTGCTCTTATGCCCATTTTAGGAATGAGGAAACAGACACTCAGCAAGGTGAAGTGGCCTGGCCAGGAGGGGCCAGAGCTGGCATTTGAGCCCAGGTGGTCTCACCACGGAGCCCGGGCTCCACATCTCCCTGAGCAACAGCTGCTAACTTCTCCCTCTGCCTGGCGCCCCGGCACTCACCTTCCCAATCTTGAGGAAGACCTTCATCCAATTTGACTTTCTCCTCTAGCTTCCTATTTTTTCCCCTTCCTTTCTTTCTCAGCTTTGGTTACCACACTCATTTTTTTTTTCCCCCTCAGTTTCTATGAGCTGACTTCTTTTCTGACCCTACTACTAAAAACTCACCCTCAAAAATCCCTGATTCTGGGACTTCCCTGGTGGTCCAGTGGTTAAGACTCCGTGCTTCCAGGGCAGGGGACGCGGGTTCGATCCCTGGTCGGGGAACTAAGGTCCCACATGCCACATGGTGCAGCCAAAAGATTTTTTTAAAAATCCCTGTTTCTTTCTGGCCGAGCTCCAAGGCCTTTGGTCAGCCCTCATTTTTCCTCACTTTCTGTGGTTTCTGACACTGTCTCGTGCCATGCCTTCCTTCTCTAGCTTCTGTGGCAGCCGGGGCTCCTGGCTCTCCTCTAACCTTTCTGACTGCCTATCTCTGGCTTGCTCACTGGCTCTTCCTCCCACCCTCACCTGCCACAGCCATCAGTCCTCAGCTCTCTCTGCCCCTCTGTCTTTCTCTCCCCCGCCGGCAGCCGCTCTGGGATCTGCATGTCGGGCCTTATGCCCACACCTAAGCCACACTGTTGCCACATTTGCACCTGGGCACAGGTACATCCTACAGACTGCCCCAAACTAAACAGCTTTCCCCAAGAAAGCAGCTTCCCTACTGGACTTCTCTATTTCTGTCAATGATTCTATTCTTCTCTCAACTGCTCAGTAACCTCTGCATTTTCTGTGATTCAGCCCTTCCCGCCCGCCCGATGCCCAAGGCCATTCCATTATTCACCAACATTTGATTGATTGATTCTATTGATTCTACCTTGAAAGGCATCTGGAATTTGTCCCATCCTTCCCTTTCCTACCACCACTAGTGGTCGTGGGATCAAGTCCAAACACCTCCTTTCTGGGAATTTGAGAATCCATGTGATCTGACCTCCTCTTTCTCCCCTGAAGACCTGGGGCTCTCTACTGTAATCAGACGCTCTTGTCACACCAGATCATGGCATAGGGACCTGGCAAAGAGCTGGCCGGGAAGCAGCTATGGAGACTAGGCTAGTGATGGGGCCAAAGCACACTAGCAAACAAAATCAAGGGCACAATGAACAAAGGGCAGAGAGGGCGGCAGGTCCAAAGGCTACACAAAGAGCACCAAGAAGATGTTTGGGAATTGCAAGAGAGATGGTCAACGTCCAACCAAATGAAGATCCTGGAAGTGGGGCGACAGGAGCAGAGGGGCTGTGGGGTCAAGGCACATCAGTGACAATGAGGAAACATGCCAAGTCGGTGAGGACTCCATCATCTTGTTACGCAGGCCAGCTGGCTGGGAGGTTAGCAGGACAAGGGGAGAGATGTGGGTGGGTGAAGAGTGCTGGCCCGGAGAGCAAAGTCGGTTTTCTACTGGAAGCATTTGCTTAAAGGATGGATTTCACTGGCTCACGCTCACACCAACCTCTCTATCTTCTCTTCTTTCCAAACCAACTCATCTTTCAGGATCACACAAGACCTCAACATCCAAGCCACCATAGTACCATCTCCCTCTTTCTCTAAACTCCTTTATCACTTACCTGAATTACTCATTCTGACACTTAATCACCTGAGTTCCTACCAAAACTACCTAAAAACATTAGGGTGCTCTGACTCTGTGCAAAGTAGCAGCCATAGAGAATAAAGAAAATTTTAAGATGGTGTCTGTCCTTAAGCCTCTCAGAATACAGAAGAGAGATACACACATGGAAAGATATCATTTACATCCCTGTTGTTAGGTAGGAGCCAAAGGGGCAGAAGAAGACTGCAAGTCTGAGAATGCTGGAAGAACTAGGATGTGGGGAGGCCCTGAGGGACGAAGAGGACTTTGACGCGCAGAGGAGATGGAAACACGAGAAAAAGGGTTCTGTGTGTGTGGGAGGGGACGAGTGTGGTATACACACAGAGAACAGACTGGAAGAGCAGGTTACTAAATATTAACTAACTTTAAAAAATACATATTTATGTATTCACTGAGAAGAATCATCCTTTATTGCAATGCTAAGGAAGGAAAAGTCTGTACTGTTACGGCTTGGCAGATTTCAAGTTTAAAAAACATACATGGGGAATTCCCTGGTGGTCCAGCAGTTAAGACTTGGCTCTTTCACTGCTGTGGGCCCGGGTTCAATCCCTGGTCAGGGAACTAAGATCCCACAAGCCGTGTAGCACGGCCAAAAAAATAAAAGAAAAAGAAATTAAACAAACAAACAAACATGGAGTTTCTCACTTTATATTAATAAGGAATTACTGTTCAAGCTTTTGTTATCTGGCTGAAAATACTAGTTCTGGAGAATCTGGTGTCACGTGTCAACAGGAAAGTCAGGTTGGTTGGCAATGGCATTAGTACTCAGTGGAAACATGGAAAAATACACAGCCTGCTGCTTCTTGTGGACCTCTCCGTTCCCACAAGGCCAGAGATGGTTTGGGATCAACCACTGGACCTCCAGGCTAGGAGGTTTCCCAAATGCTCCGGATTATAGACTCTTACTGTCTACCTCAGAAATTAAGCCCTCCAACTTGACGCCAGGCACCCTCGCTGACCGAGAGTCCTCACTCTATGATTAGAAATGACATGGGGTGGAGATTTAGGGTGGTTCACAAGCTGCCACAAGGGCTGACTCATTTCCAGGGCTTGTGGTGACACTGCACCGCAGGCAGCCGCCTTGGGCAGAGGAAGTGCTTGCTCTGAGGAGGACACAGCCCTTGAGAGAGGGCACTGCTCAGCCTGGCAGACAGTTACTTGGGGTGGTAACAGGGATGGCATCTCATCCAATCATGTGAAACAACAATTCGTGAAGGATTACAGCTTTCTGTATGAGTAAAAGCTTTGCTTCCTAGAATTTCACGGAGGGGTAGATTTCCTTAGAAATCCAGGAAGATGCTTTCCTTGAGTTAACCACCAAGCAGATTCTGATCCTAAAACCCAGTCCCCCCAACAGACTCCATTTGCTCAGAACGTATCCTTGAGGCTGCTGCAGAGAACTGGGGGCTTCCAAAATTGGTCGCTTCACACACGGCTGCTTCAGACAAAGATGAAGTAAAACTTCAGTCAGCTCTTAACCCTCTACACAGCTGGATGGCAACAGGGGCAGTTAGAGTTTAGAAATCATATTTATTAACCCTCTAGAACACACTTTCAAAGTCAAGTTGCTGTCTTAATTATACCTTACTAGTAAAGCATATACTGCTTTGCAGTATCGAGTGTACTGTCATAGTGAAGGGAGCTGTGCCATGGAGCAGGCAGACAAAAGGATTAGTTTGACATCAAAATTGGTAAGCACTAAATTTATAGGATCAGTAGAACATAAGAAACTGATAAAAGTTGGCTACACTTGGAAATTTTAGAGTTTCTAGATAATGAGGCCCATTTCCTGCTCCTGGATATTGGATTGATTTTCAGTCAACTACATATTGAGAAGGACCGGAAACGTGGATCTGATCCCAGGCAAATCTTGTAAAGTAAATTGGATTTAGTTAAGTTGTTTAAGCAAAATTAAGGATGATTGGTGGACAAAGATGGTCGCTGGAGCCTAGTCTGGGAAAGACTGAAAGAGAGGGTGACTTGGCAATGGGACCGGCCTTGCACGGAGCAGAGGCCCACTTGCCCATCCATATGTGCTGGGTTTGATATCGTTGTGATGGAATCAGCTGTAGCACATGCTTCTTTTGCCTTTCTGAAGGCATGGTAGAGCCCTGAAGAATAAACTCAGGCATGATGAACAGGGGAATAGGTTGGTCATACGTTTTTGGAAACTGAAATTGACTGCTTTAAGGAGTGCACGGCACATGGGAGATGTGCTGCCTTCCATCTGAACTAAATCAAAGAAGTCTTGAATATTCTGGATTTGGAAGCTTTTAGATCTTTCAGCAATTCCTGCATGAAGGCACAGAGTCTCTAACAAGAAGCTACAACCTGTACCAAGGTTAGAGAAAGTGGATGAATTTCTCCACAGGCTCAGCTTGCTCATCTTAATTCAATACAAGAGGCCTCAAAGATGGTAGCATTTTCCTCCTGGCCTCTTGGATAAGTGACCTGCTAGGGCAGAGACAGTACAGGTGGGCAACATCCAAGAGTTAAATTAAACCTGACCACTGGCGAACTGAACACCTACCCCTAATGCATACCCCCTTATAAAAACCTCACCATCTGATGGCAGAAGACAGTAACAGAGGGTGGCCAACGCACCCCCGTTTGTCTGGTACTTCCCTGGTTTTAGCATCGAAAGTTCCATATTCTGGGAAACCTATCAGTCCTGGGAACACCGGGATGTTTGGTCAGCCTAGTAACAGAGGACGGTAGCCAAGGTTTAACAACTCTCAACTTTCTCACCTTGACCGCTTTGGTTTGGGCCATGTCATCAGAAACAAGGAATTTTAAGATGAAGTCACCTGAGAACGTGTCCTCACTGAGGCTAACCATCAATAATCAGTCTCAACAGAGATGATTCTGAGTCTTTCATCTTTCAAGAACTCTCTTGCAATGTAAGTTTCCCCAAAATGTGCTTGAAGGTCTGGTGCTTACATAATAAGCTCACCAGAGCGCTACAGATCCACTTATCAATTGTTAATGATTTACCACAAGCATCTAAGGAAATATTTGCACAGTTCTTAAAATGGGTAAAATCAGGTCAATAGAATTAAGACTCTTGGCAATTAGGAGATTATCCTATAAACAGGACAAAGCTTTAGTGTTCAGCCAAGGAGGAAAGGATCTAAATCTGATTTGGAATGTCTCTGGGAGCAAAAGAGGGAATTAAGAATTTAAGCCCAAGATAATCAAATTCTTTTCAACTTTAACTCACTATAAATAAGCAGTGCTGGCTCCAGAATTTCTACCCAGGAGGGGCCTAGAGGTGGCAATCTGACTGGAAGGGGACGTGTGAAGCTGCTTTTGCATGGTGTTTTATTTAAGACTGAGAAAACACCAATTGTCTATATCCAAGACCCTTGCCCTAGCTTCCCCTGTGACACTGCCCCTGCAAATAGACAGTAAAATAAAAAGGAGGCAAGGAAGGAAATGGGAAAGGGAGTAGGAGTTTATATACGGAGTCCTTTGCTCTTTAGATTTGGAAAATAATTCCATATACTGCAGTATCAGAGAGATCTGAATTAGTGATTTTCTGTTGAGTACTTCTAATTAGGACAAAAATAGTGTATCTTGCATATATATACATATATATATAGTAATTTTATATATAGAATCAGGCTTTTATTTGGGGTACATAAAAGAAAAATGAATATTACTGTTAGGAAGGGAATGTGTATGACTGCAACAGAGAGGGAATTGGTATTGCTTGAGAGAAGAAATAATTAGGAAGCACAGTTGTGCAGAAACCAATAACATTTTAGTTTTAGTTTTTGTTTTTTGGTTGTGCCGCGTGGCATGCAGGATCTTAGTTCCCTGACCAGAGGTCGAACCTGCACTCCCTGCAGTGGAAGCTTGGAGTCTTAACCACTGGACCGCCAGGGAAGTCCCTAAAAATTTTGTTCACAATGAAAAAGGTTTTAAAAATGACCTTTTAAAAATACCTCCCAACAATGGAGTCTCAGAGAAGTAGGTCTTCAAATGTTCATTAACCAAGACTAACGGAGGACCACTGGCAGGAAGCTAAAAACGTGGACTAATTATGATGAGAACAACATTTCAATAGGATTCTTGTTTGGAGTTTGTACTCTTGGTGAGTGAGGAGAGAAACAGAAAAAAAGCACAGAAGATGAACCCATTACGATCCATGGAAAGGTCATGGGGTTTCTGCCATTCTCTTATCAGTGTCTGAAGCAGCTTCAAAGAGGAAATGCTCAGAAAGGGCACCATGGCATAGGTGAGTCAACTACTATTTTTGACTTGGTGTTGGAATGGGTGTGACCCTCTTCTTCAAGTTTCAGGTATCTCTCAAACTCACAGAGAATAATAACATCCAGTTCTTATTAATACCGGTGGCAGCTGGTTGCAGAAGAAACCCATTACCTTTTTGTCTCTGTGGAAGAAAGGACCCACAAACATGTGGCTGAGGTTTTGATCACACTGCTTCCTTTCTCCAGACCCCGTAGGGACTCACAGATGTCTCTTGCATCCAATAAAAACACCTCAGCTATCCGCTTTTAGGCTTGTCTATTAGCTAAGTGCTCCATCACATTCCTCCTAAATGCCTTCATCTTCAGCTATACCATGACCCATACTGACAGGTCTGCTAATGAGTGAAAAAGTAGAAGCCTGGCTTCCCACGGGGAATATATACATTTTAATAGCAGGCTTCCAGAGATGGGGCACCTGCTTCCTGTCTTCGTTTTCTAATGAGGACCTGGTGATGGAAAATACAAGGGAAGGGCAGAGGTTACAAACTGCCTTTCTGCATAGACCTGGGGTTGCCCTGACTTAATTTAAGACCAAACAACCAATCTATCTACTTTCAGAGACAGCATGGTGACTTCCTAATAAACAAAACTTGATCAGAGCTGAAGGTACACCTGATTCCCTGGAGCGCCCCTGAGCAGCACTGATTGCATAAGCTGAAAACAGTGTGGTTTCTTTCGCCTGAGCACGTGGCATTCACCAAAATGGGAACATCCCTCATCTACACCTGTCTATGGAAAACGAGAGACAGAACGGCATTATACTTAAAGATCTGGCATTGCTAGGAAACCTGTTCTGTCTGGTCAAGAGTATGGCTCTTGATGTGGAGGTACGTGTACTCCACTGATGAAGAAAAGAGACAGACACAGATCCCTAAAGAACAAAATGAAATGTGCTAAATGGACACAGAAGCTACATGCTGGGGAAACACGGGTAGGAAGATGGAAGAGGGCCTCATTCTGGCTGAAGAGGAGTTGGAGGAAGTCAGGCAAATTTTCTCAGAATTGAAGCTATTTAAAGTTTCTCTTACAGGGTAAGGAGGTATCTTGGTGGAGAGAGAAAGAAGGGATTTGGGGGAGCCAGGGATGAACACTTAAGGGGTAGGCACTTAACAGGCAATGGGAGAACGCCATGAGTGGTAAGGCGGGCCAGGTAGGCTGGGGTCACACTGTAGCACCCTGGGTGCTGGCCTGCTTGAAGAACCCAACTCAAGTGGTATTGTGACAGAGTGGGGCAGAGGCAGGGAGGTGACTCGGGACACTCCTGTAAAGCACAAGGGAGTGACAGTTACACAGGTGAATATATATGCAAAAGGCCCTGAGCTGTATACTTAAGGTTTGTGTATTTTAATATATGTAAATGATAGCTCAAAAAAGTCCTTAAAAAAAATAAAAGCCCACGGGATTCAGTGTTCCCTTGTCTTAGAGCAAGGGGAGTGGGAATAGTTAGGAGAGGGCAGATACACAAGAGAATCCTTCTCTTTGGGTTCTTGCCCTTACCTTGTAGCCAGGGCTCCCCAACCCCAGGGTCCTTCCTGCAGGAAACTCTTCTGGTGCTTGGTGACAATGCAGTGGTCCTAGACTCAGAGGATGTTAGTGCTGAAAGGGTACTGCAGGAAAGCTACCTGTTTCATTTTATTATTTAATTTAATTTTAATTTTGATTTTTTTTTTCTGGCTTAAGTAGCAGAAATTATTTCTCACAATTTTAGAGGCTGGAAGTCCAAGATCAAGGTGTAAGCCAATCTGATTCCTGGTGAGAGCTCTTTTCCTGGCTTGTAGAAGGCCACCTTCTTGCTGTGTCCTTATATGGTAGAGACAGAGCACTGGTATCTCTTCCTTTTCTTACAAGGGCACTAATACTATCATGAAGGCCCCACCCATATGACCTCATTTAACCCATATTATCTCTTAGAGGTCCCATCTCCAAATATCATCACATCAGGAGTTAGGGCCTCAACATATGAATTTGGGGAGGGACACAATTCAGTCCATAGCACAACCCATTTCCCAAGCCACACTGGGATGGTTCAATGTGAGTTAGAATGGGAAAAGAGGCAGTATACACAGCCAGAATAATGGGGTTAATCAGCCCTGTTTTTTTCATGCATTACAGTTAAAGAATTACCATCAGAAACACTCAACCTTTTCTTCATGGCTTAAAACTAGAGATATATGTAAAGCACAGCTCTAGAATGTTCCCCTCTTCATGGCTCTGTGACTTCTAGTCACTGAGTCATTCACCCCCAACAAAAAGCTGGGGTATTAGAAGTCTACGTGGTGTCTGCCACATGTATAAATAAAAAGAACATTGATGCTGTCTTGGGTAGTACTTTCCTATCATAGCTTCATGATGAGAAGTAGCTTTGTAAGACTGTTTCATTTTATACACAAGGAAACCAAGGATCAGAGGGCCTGTCACTTGGTCCAGGGTTCTGCAGCTAGTTTAGAAGAAGACCTCAGTTTGTATCCTAATCTACATTTCAAACCAAGCCTTTTTCTCTACACCACTGCTGCCAGCGGCCATTAGGAAATCTGAATGGTTGACATAATTCTGAAGCTGTTAAAAATCAAATATTAGAAGATAAGTAGCAGCGTGGATAAATGTCCATGGTATATCAAGTGCTTTGTTTTGTTTAAATTTTTTGACTGCGCCGCAAGGCATGTGGGATTTCAGTTCCCCCACAGGGGATTGAACCTGCACCCCCTGCATTGGAAGTGCAGACTCTTAATCACTGGACCGCCAGGAACATTCCCAGGGAACATGAAGTGTTAAAGCAGGTTACCAAATGCTATATATGCCCCTGATTTTGTTGGGGGAAAATATCTGCAGCAGAAAAAACCCCACAGGGGTGATGACCAAAGTAGTAATGATATGAATCTCTGAGGAGGAGACTTACAGAAGACTTTTGTATGTTTCACTTTATTCTCCATTTAAAAAAATGAATATGCATTAAATTTTTTATTCGGGAAAAAACGGAGATCTGTATCGTCAACTACATTTTCTAAATACTGATTTGATCTTTTAGTTTGCTTGTTTCACTGAAAGCAAACACTTCTTGAGAACAAAAAAAAGGAATTGCTAGGTAAATATTGATCTGTTGCTAAGTGAACAAGAGACATATCATCCCATCTTAGAAAAGTTTTCTTCCAGACATTAAAAGGTTCACTTCTAATGTATCTTTAGATAGGTGATCTCAAAACAGATTTAAAAACTGACTTCAGTGCTGAAAGGAGGGGAAAAAATCCCTATTCTCCTAACAGGTTTTCGATGTTCACCTTTCACCGACTTTTTTTTCTACACCAGAACAGCAAGAGACTATGTCCTGATTCTGGACATGAGTCATAGTAACTGGCCACTTTCAGTCAGGGTTACTGAGTAACACCATTAGCTTGTTGTAAATCAATTAACTGACATTTCTAGCCTAGATGATTGTTTGTGAAGGCTGCAGACAGGCTTCCTCTGGGAAAAAAATCTTCAAAGTCCCAGGAGAAGCACTTTTACCCATAACAGATATGTTTCCTGCCCTCAGCTTCAAATATATGGAAGGCTGTTACAAACACGCCACACAGAGAAAGAACATCAAGGCCACTGGCTTCCGACAAGGATTAAAATAGAAAGAGGGTCATGCAGGAATCGGAAGACCACTCTGGGGCCAGTCCTGCTAGAGACTCTTGTCGTGGGCTGGCCCCTCACTGCTATCGGCTTCCTCTCTCTCACCTGTACCCTGAGAAAGGTCTCTGTCCCACTCCCTGTGGATAGGAAGAAAGCCAGCTCTGGGGTCACAGACTTGGGTCCAGTCTCCGCCTCTGTTACTCCTCATTTCCCCATCCTTAAAATGAGAGGAAAAATGAATCTAACCTCAAAGTTGTTAAGAGGATTAAATGGCATAATGCTTATGAGAGATACTCAAAATTTTAAATGCAGTAATGTGGATGAGAGTAACAGGAAAACATTTTGGTGATATGCTACGTGAACACAGGATATAGTTTTTCCCAAAATTAAGAGTATAAATAAAAAATAAGAACCTAGTTAAAAGATGGAGGGGAAACGTGAATCCTTTTGCCCTTTAATAATCATTTGTCACGATCAAGTCAGAGAATGTGGGTGTTTGGCATTTAGCTGTTTTAAGTAATGTTCCAACGTGCTCTAGGAGGGCTGGTCCTGTGCTCAACAGGACAGGTCTTGGAAGTACATAGTTTCTGGGGAATTGTCCTCTCACAGCCACCTTCAAACCATAGCTAAGTCCTAAACATGCACCAGCTCTGCCTTTAACCTAGGCTGACCTCCACCTCTCCCTGATTTGGGTTTCACCAGGAAGGAGCATGGCAACTGGTTAATGAAGGGGGTGGTGGGAGAGAGTGGCCAGAGCCACGAGGTCCAAGGAGACTGTGACCAGGGATGCACTTCCATCCCAGGAGGGAGGGTGGGGGCAATCGCAATAGAGGTCACGTAGCGCCAGGACAGTTCCATAGGCTCATCGAGAAAGAGTGCCAGGAAGGGGAAAAAGCAAAGAGAAACTGTTGGACTTATGTCTCTGGGGTATTTTTCAAAGAAAAACAAGAAAAGAGGTTAAAAAAAAAACCTGCCAAAATCAGCTCTTTTTTTTTTTTGAACACTTTTAACAATTATTGTGGAATCAAACCTTACGTGATGTTTATCCAGAGCCTGGACAGGAGCAACTTTCCCAGGGCTTCCTCTAATTACTTAGGAAGCAATGCTGGGTCGAAATGTGTACTCAGCTGCCTATAATCTTGTAGGGCTTTTAATATCTTGGTTTTCAAAAGCTCTCTACAAAGAGAAGACCTGGGAACTGGGTCTAACTGGGTCCCACTCAATCTGAAATCGGGTGCAAATGTTCCTTGCCAGATGAGTGAATTATCTAAATTAAGTATGGAAGAAAAATGCTGGACAATTTTGAAAACATACTGATTCTGTGCACGCTCCTCAGAGAGGAGCATTTTCAATGCAAACACTGCTTGCTAAGAACACTACATCCTTGATAATGGTTGTGGAGCCTACTGTAATGTAAAGTCCCTTCAGCAGGGTAGGTCCAAATTTACTATGATGACATTTATATGGTACATGGCAGTCCACAGGTGTTAGGCAATATGACGGAGTTATAAGTCTCTCTCGACTTGATAGCAACTTTTTGGAGTCATGGCATTATTGTTACAACTACGAGCAAACTGTACACAAACACCCAAAACACCTGCAGCCCACAGCTCTTCACCCATGGGTAACAGCACATGAAAATGAACTAGACAACCAAAGAGGACAAAGCAAGAGCTCAAACTCTCAGGTGTCTCTGCTGCCCATCTCCTCTTAGAAGGGAACCATTCACCCAACAGAGGCGGTGAGAGGTTATACTGGGATAGAGGGAAGAGCTTCTGCTACTGTCCACTGAGTATAAGAAACTTTGTTAGGTGCTCCAGGGACACGATTGGGATAAGACAGCTCTCCAAGCAGCATCCATCTGGAAAGCCACACCTGGCAGAATGGACTAAGCTTGAAGAGGCACAAACAAGGTGAAGCAGCAATGATGAGGAAGGAGGAAGGAACTAAGACCCCAGAGAGCGTGGACTGCTTCACGTGAGAGGCTTGTCCCAAGCGCTGCAGGAAGACGGAGTTATTCAGAAGACGTCAACAGGGGAAGATTTCACGAGGCATCTCCTGAAAACAGCACGTGTGATGATACCCTTTGTTTTACAACTACGGTTTCCTCTATCAGAAGCAGTGCTCACCCCTGCCACCCCCAAAACACAGACCTGGGGCTTCTGCAGGGAAATCTGGTTCACTTGCAATGAAAACCCTCTCTTTAAGTGGATTCTCTTAGTTAATACTCAGTATATTTTTCAATAAGGCAGAGGGACAGTACCCAATGAATGAGCCTGTGCTTTTTTTGCTCATTAATTATTTTGGGTCAGGATGATTTCTCTATCTTAGAACTGGCAACACAGCATTTGATAAAGGGCTAGAATATTGTCTAAGCTTTCTGCATCTACCTAAAAATGACAACTGTTTTCTGCAAAGTCCTTGTCATGGCTGATGACACCACCCCGTGGAGGAAGGGATGTTTCCAGGCAACAAAGATCTGAGGCTGTCTCCTGCCCGCCAGGATTCAAACGCCAGGCTCCTATTGAGACGGTGGCTACTTTAACACCAATGACACTATTTTACATGGATGCCTTGAGGACACATTGTGAGAAGGTTCTTCTTTGAACACTGCAAAGACAGATCAGCAGGCCGGTGTACAGGTGGGTTTGAGGTCTACTCACTCTTTGGTCAGAAGAGGACAGGACTTGAGCAGGAAGCATGAGAGCCCCGAGTCCTGGAAGTAGAGTTCAGGCGGGGCCGTGGGGCTCTTCAGGTTCAAACACCGGACGATCACATACAGCACAGCAGCCACTGCGGCCAGCTTCACCCCGTCAAACACAGCCGGGAGCTCGGGGGTCTCCAGCATGGCATTCATCTTGATCTGGGGAGCAGGGGTACAGGCAGGTTTAGAAGCACGTGGGGAGGGGAGGAGCCCACCACCCAGAGACAAAGCCAGCGATCACCTGTCACGATCCAGATGTGTCTGCAGAACCCACCCTGGCCGATTCCCATCGGTGCCTTACAAGTGCCAACAGACTGGCAACAACCCAGATCATGAACAGTCCTGAGCACTAATAAACTGGGCTGGGTGGTGTTTTTTTTAATCTAATGAACGTTTATTTCTAAGATGAGCGAATTGGAAAATGCTGTGAATAGCATCCTGTTGAGAGCAGGAGAAAGGAGTCCAGTTGGAGAGGTACAAGGGGGACCAGGAGGCGAGCTCTGATTTCTGTTACCAGGCAACCTTGACGCTCTCTGCAGACTTAACCTGCACCTGGAGCACCAGCTGCACGTGAGGCGCTGTGTTTACAGCCTCGGACACAGACGTGAGATGGGACTGCTGTTGCCACCAGGTGAGGCTGTACTGCCTGCTGGACTCACCTCTGTTTTCAGAGCAGGAAGGGCCTGATTCAGCCACCTGCTCCTTTGGAGGCAGCCCTGGTGCTGGAGCCAAGTTCAGGCTCAGCCCAGGTCACAGTGGTTCTTGCTCCTGGGAGTTGTAGGCAGTGTGAAATGGAACTTGGCCACATTTTTCCCCACCGAAGGCAACTGAGTATAGCCGTTAGTCCAAAATTGGGCTAAAAGTGGACCAAATTCAACTGCTAGACCAAAATTAAAAACTGGAGTATGGAAAATGTACATGCATATCTGGCTTTTCATCTTCTCAGGTAGCTTTATTTTGTACACAGAACACACACACACACACACACCACTCCAAACATAAAAAACCAAACATCAACAGCAACAAAACTCCATCCTTTTCCTTGCTGCAAGGCAGGAAAACAGAACATCAGCTGTTACCTTAAAAATCAGGGAAACCACAAGCTAACAAAAAGGAGAAAACGGTAACTCTGGCAGCCAAGGTAGCTATGGCAACAGCTTCCCCTGGAATGGTTTCAAGTAGCCTCTGCTAAAAACAGTATGAGAACTCTGGTGGCCAACGGCGCAGACAGAAGAGGCAGGACAAAACAATCTCTCAAAAACGTGTTTGGGGCATAACCGAATGAATTCATTTGAGACCTACAGCCAGGCCAGAGAGGTCTCAGAAGCCCTCTCCTAAAATCGAGGTGATTTTGGCAAATACAGGACCCAAACACACTGTAGACGATCTCTGGCAGGGGTTCCAACTCAGTGAGGAAAGGCAATTAAACATCCCACAAGTTATCATATGACATCACTCATATGTGGAATCTAATTTAAAAAAAGAAACAAATGAACTTATTTACAAAACAGAAACAGACTTACAGATATTGAGAACAAACGATGGTTACCAAAGGGGAAAAGCACGGGGGTGGGGTGGGGGGGGAATAAATCAAAAGCTTGGGATGAACACACACACACCACTATATATAACACAGATAACCAGCAAGGACCTACTGTACAGCACAGGGAGCTCTAGTCAGTATTCTGTGATAACCTATATGAGAAAAGAATCTAAAAAAGAATGAATATATGTATATGCATAACTGAATCACTTTGCTATACACCTGAAACTAACACAACATTGTAAATCAACTATACCCCAATTAAAAAAAAAAAAAAGACCCCAGCTCCTTAACTCACCATCAGGGCAAGAAAATAATTTTTTAAAATTTATCTGGCATGATTTAGAATCAAGGCTGGACCTCAGAACATACTTTTCACCTACATCAACTTTGACCTTTTATGAGCTGACAGTTTCCTTAAAACTTAACCTCTGGGGACATGTCACCTCACTCCTAGGGCCATGTTCCCCAAAAGCTGTTCCTCAAACCCTTAAAACAAGGATTCTTTTAACTTGGGGTCTGTAGGTCCCCTATGGAATTCTAAGGTCCAGGAACTCCCTGAAATTATACATGAAAGTGTGTGTGTCTGAAAGTTTTCTGGGAAGAGGGTCTGCAGACTTAATCAGATTCTTCAAGGGGCCTGTGACCTAAAAAGTACACAGCACTGCACTCAAAGATGCCCTAGGGGTTCCACCTGTGGCCCCTGTCCCTCATCTCTCCAAAGCCCTGCCACCTATGCCAGTCAAACCGACGAGAAACAAACATCCAAGATGACACAGCTTGTTAATAGGGATTTTTTTTTAATTTATTTTATTGAAGTATAGTTGATTTACAATGTTGTGTTAATTTTAATAGGGATTTTTAAGTGTAGTTAGTGAAGGGCCAAAACCAAAACCTAGCAGGAATTCCAGTTTCTCTGACATGATGCTGGTGATATGGAACTGAAACAGACATCCTTCTTATCCCCTTGGTTGCAAAGAGAGGAGAGGAATGCATTGGATGGCTTGACCAGTTTCCTGGCTGGTCTAGAGTAGACTTATTGAATTAAAAACGTACAAGAAGTCCCTCTGTCCCCACTTCCACTCCTACTTACTAATGTCAGGGAAGGTGGGGAGAAGAAGCAAAAATAAGAGTCTCGCCAATATGTACCTACGTCACCTGTTCCTCTCTACTGCGAATATGAACTGTTCTTGAAAATCTGTACAGCTGGGCCAGTCAGGTCAGATCTCATTCGATTTAACCTAAAAGCTGAAAAGATCGGATGGTGATCTATTAAAGGCTGAGAAAGAAGCAATTTAACTGAAATATAAGCATAGTCTAAGTTTTTCTGCATTTAAAGCCTTTAGGGAAAAAGACAATTTCTTTAATTAACACATGTGACGCACTCTTGGCTGTTTGGACAGACCTGCTGGCAAAGCCTCTGTGAATCCACAGACTGACGGGCTCTCTGTGGTTTCCAGGACGAGTTATCTGCTGCGTTCAAAACTCTGGCTAACGCAAACTCACACTGCTTTTGTCCTTTAACTTGTAACGTAATCTTCAGAAACACCTGACAGGTACCATCTCTGTGTGACCAATGAAATAACTTAGCCAGGTTTAGGTCAAGACAGCAGGCAGTTGACTTGTTCCATCTCTCCCAGGTATACAGCAACGACAGGAAAAAATATGAGCTGAGAAAAGTAAAAGGGCACAGATGGGCTCAAAAACACAGTTCCAGAAACAGAACAGAACTGAAAGTAATAAGTGGGGAGCCGTAACACCTGTCAAATCTGGTCCATACTGGGGGCTGGAGGCTGGCTACTCAGGGCCATCCGGAGCTAAAAGTGGTCACCATGAGATGGGGAACCAGAGCCAGGCCCACTGGGCTAAAGATCTGTGGCTTCGAAAGCAGCAGAGGAAACACAAGAGAGAAAGGGGTGGGGGAGTGACAGCCAGTGTTTATATAGCACTATCTATGTGCCAAGCTCTGCTCTTCATACTTTACCCATCCTAACGCTATTAACTGTACCTCTGAGGTAGGTACTATTATTATCCCCATTTTACAGATGACGAAACTGAGGCATAGAAAACTTGAGTAACTTGCTCAAGGTCACACAGCTAGTAGGCAGAGAAACCAAGATTCATACCAGGCTCCGAAGAGCGTGCTTTTAACCACTACGCTGTGTGAAAGCAGGAAAAGTAAAGAAAGAGAGAAACAAGAAAGAAAGTGGATATTACCTGAAAACACATATGAGACACCAAAAGCTTGCTCAAGTTCATGTGGCTGTAAAATAGTAGAGCTGGTATTGAAGCCCAATTTTCTCTGATTCCATCACACCAAAATGATTTAAAAAGAAAATGAAAGCCAGTTGAAGGGGAGATTCAATTAACCTTCCGAGTAGCCTTATTCAACTTCAAATTTTTATTATTTCTTCACATTCTGAGACAAATTAGCCACAGAGGACCAGGCTTTTTTGGGGAGGGGACTAAAGAGCAATGTCTCCAGCCACATCACAAGCTACTTGACCTTTCCAGGGCTCGGCTGCCAACTAAAAAACAAGGGATGTGCCAGATCAGAGACCTTAAACTGGCAACCTATGGGATGGCAGTGCATTTAACTGGCATTTTAAAAAAATGAATTTATTGGCTGCTAAGTTATAAACACCAGGAGATTTCAGATAAAAATCTGGATCTCTGGTTTCTCTTGAGAAAAAAATCTGAAGATTTGGCAACACTGATCCAGCATTCTCACATGGCAGCAATGAATGGAGCTGGGCGGGGCTGCCCCTCTAGACAGGCCATGCTCCCTCCTGGTTGCCACAGTTCCCACCACTCCCTATCATGGCCCTCAACAATGACCTCTGGCCTACTTAATCATTGCTGGTACCTGAATGGTCCCTGAAGGCATCCGAATGTGCAAACCTTGCAGAAATCTAAGGTCCTTACTAGCCCTGGATAAGTCTATATTGATTGAATATTAAAAACATAACACTATCAGTATATGTATAAATGATAAATTAATAAAAAACAATTATGGGAAGGCAGAGTAGCAAATAACAAGATGTAGTATGTTTTATTTATTGATATTCACACTGATGTTTATTTATACCTTCACTCTTTTCCACAAACTATTTGAGATAGCTTCAAGAGAACGCTGAATAGGGAACTTCCCTGGTGGTCCAGGGGTTAAGATTCCATGCTTCCACTGCGGGGGGCGTGGGTTCAATCCCTGGTTGGGGAACTAAGATCCCACATGCCCCCTACACAAAAAAAGAATGCTGAATAGACTTACACAGAGAAAGATTCAGAAATGTGGCTGACTGCTGATTGCTTCCTGGTAAGAAGTCTCTCCTCCTTTCTTTCAACACAAATCTGGAAAATGCGCCTAGCTGGAAAAAACTAACTACAGATCCCAGGCTCCATGGCAGGTAGGCAAGTCCACGTGACTAAATGCTGGCCAGTTCTGGGGGGGCTGCTCTGCTTTCTGGGGAGAATCCTTAAAAGGCAGGGAGTTAACTCTTCTTCTGCCCTTTTCCCTCCCTGCCTCCTTGGAATGCAGACGACAGGGCTGCAACTCCGACAGCTATCTTGGGCCGTGAAGTGACCTTGAGGTCACTCTAGGAGCCACATGGAGAGGACAGCAGAGGAGAAAGACAGAGACCTGGAGTCCCTGATGATTCCATGGAGCCACCATGTCAGACCCAGACTGCCTACCTCAGGATTTCTCTTATGTGAGAGAATAAACCCTTGCATGTTTAAACCACTGTTATTTCTAGACTCTTGTAGTCTGTAATTTCTAATGACACAGGAGGAAGTACTATCTCCCCAAATCTTTATGGATGCTACACTGGTTGGGTTATTATTAGAGCACAGGCAATTTTTCTTTTTCTTTTCCAAAATTCATAATGACTACAAACTTTTTTTTATTACCAAAAAAAAAAGCTTTAAAATAGCAACTAACAAAATCTAAAAAGAAATTAAGAGACTCTGAACAAGGAAAATACCTACGTCAAAATATACAATTGGGACTTCCCTGGTGGTGCAATGGTTAAGAATCTGCCTGCCAATGCAGGGGACACGGGTTCGAGTCCTGGTCTGGGAAGACCCCACATGCCGTGGAGCAACTAAGCCCGTGCGCCACAACTACTGAGCCCGCGCGCCTAGAGCCGGTGCTCCGCAACAAGAGAAGGCACCGCACCGCAAGGAAGAGTAGCCCCCGTTCGCCACAACTAGAGAAAGCCTGCACAGCAATGAAGACCCAATGCAGCCCAAAATAAATAAATTAAATAAATTTATATATATAAATGATATACAACTAAACATACGACTAAGCCTAGAATGTGTCTGAGCTTTCTGACTGCCAGGGGGAAAAGGGAAACCTAGTCAGACCTATGGTTTCTCCAAAATGCAGAGCTAATCCGTAGTACACTCTTCTTACCTCCAGAGAACACGACAGATACTCAAAGAAAACAGGGTTCTTCTGGCACAGATTTATAAAAAAAAATTCTGCGGGACTTTACATATCGGGACCTTGAGTGATGTGATAGGTAATGTCCTCCTACAACTTTTTTTAATAGCAAATGAAGTAGAGAATTAATTTCCTCAACGTTTGAAAAATGCCAACGGTTTAAAATTGAATTTGATTCGGTGAAGGCAATCCTATGAGAGGTTTCTAATTATTACGGTCCAGATACAGAGCCTTGAGCTGAAGTCCTGAGGAGAAGGGCGGTTCTACCGCATGTTGCTAGGGCCACCTTCCTTGAACTTCAGTGGGCTTAAGGACTTGATGACCTACTGTGTGCCTGGCTCTGTACTAAGTATTGTGTAGAACCACAGTTAAGTCGAATTCTCATTTTAACTGGAGAGAAAAAGAAAAGAAGTTTATGTTAGGGCTACATATACTTTAGAAACTTGGGGACAAGAATAAGTAGTCCAGGAAAAAAATAAGTGGGGAAAGGACTTATGGAGAAGCTAGAACTAGAACTGCACCTTAGTGAAGTACAGATTTAGAAGAAGTGTGTGTAAGTCTGTGGGAGAAAGATTTTGTGGTGTGTGTGTGTGTGTGTGTGCGTGTGCGTGTGCACGATATACATTAAACAAGGAATTAACTGGCAATTGTAGAATAAAACTCTTGATATTCATTTTAACTTATCTTGCTGCATTTTATTTTATGGTCTTCTTTCTATCTAAGTTTGACCTGCCACTAAAAATTAATATTCTGCACTTGTTCCAGACATAACAAACTTAGCTTCTATTGTGCTATTTTGTGTGCCCCTTCTCCCTTTCTGGGCAGGTGAAATCCAGTTAAAGTGCACTTCAAGCAGCTTAGGGCCAGGTATGCGGAAGATGGAAAGGAGACATCTCCCCACCCACACCTCACACGCACCCGATCAGCTCTTCCTCCACCCTTCCCTGCTCCCACCGCAGTCTTCTTTTGAGTGAGATTTAGGTGCTGTAAATGATAGTTAAAATTCCATTTGTCTTCTCGACATTAACGAAGGAATCCAAGGTGCTGTCAAAGGCCCAGCAGTAAAGGAACTTTCGGTATTGCCCTCAGTCTCTAAGACAGGCTCCACTGGCATCTCCGCCAGTGCGAGGGCCTGGGCTTCTCACTGTTCCCCATGACTAAGAGTGTTATTTTAAGATGGAGGGACAGATTCAGTGAGAGACGCCCAGTCTGGGGGTTCTGAGACCTGGGTCCTCGTGCCTGCTCTGCCCCTTCTCAGTTGGTGACCTTGAACAAGTCCCTGAACCTTTCTGGGCCCTAAAGAACTCATTTGTAAAATGAGAGGATTAGATTAGAAGTCAATGATACCAAAGGTCTCTCTCAGCTCAAAATTTCTGAGATTCTAGGGATAGAATTGCAGTCCTTGGCTAAAGAGCACAGGAACACTCTCTCTGTGCTCTGTAACAGAAGATAGCCCTGTTTTCCAGCCTACTACATGGACCATTAAACAGTAAAACTCATAAGAACTAACGACCCTCAGGGCCTTTGTTCTTCCTTCAAATAAGTTAAACAGTTCTATATTTTCAGCTGTGCCATTTATGCCAATAATTCCATCATATTCATTCCACCTCCATGGGTGAGTGATGATTTCAGCCTTGGAATATTAATGTTCACTGAAAATCTAAAACTTACAGTGAAGAAAAAAACAAGCAGAGACCTCAAACACAAAAGACTCTTTACCTGGTATAATGGGGTGTATACTGTTCCCCCAAAATCCACGTTCACCAGGGACCTGTGAATGTGACCTTGTTTGGATATAGGGTCTTTGCAGATATAATCAAGTTAAGATGGGGTCATACTGGTTAGAGTGGCCCTTAACCCCATGACTGGTGTCCTTGTAAGAAAAGAGAAATTTGGACACAGAACACAGAGGACAGACCATATGAAGATGGAAGTAGAGACTGGGGTGATGCATCTCTGAACCAAGAACACCAAGGATTGCCAGCAACCACCAGAAGCTAGGAGAGAGACAGGGAACAGATTTTCCTCAGAGCCCTCAAGAACCTGGCTGACACTGAGAACCTTGCCGACCCCTGATTTTAGACATCTAGCCTCCAGAACTGTGACAGAATAAGCCCAAATGACCTCTCATGACTCAGCTGTTCCACACCCCTATTCTTCAGAGGCTGAAGAGACCCTCTGCCGCATGCTTTCGGAAGTTATCCAGACAAACTCCAACCAATACATACCAATAATCAGCTAACAACAAGATACTCCCAGGCTACTTGTTAACACAAGGCAAATTGTATTCTGTGCACAAATGTTTACTAGCTTGGCCTCTTTGCCTCTGTGATTCAGCTGTCAGGACCATCCTTTCCTCTCCTGTTATAGGAAAGTGAGGGAGCCCAGAGACGGAGACATCACGGGCTAGGAGGGGAGGGCCCTCTTTCCCTTGCCACCCAAAGGACCTGACAAGCAAACTTCAATACATACGTGGGTCCCATGGCAAATACTCCTCAAGGAAAACCAAACCAAACTCCTAAAGGATTTCTCTCTTCCAATTCCAATCAGGTTGAAAAGGATTATGTTTAGGTTCAGGCCCTGGAGTGAGGTAACCCCGTGTTAAATCCTGGCCCCGACAGTTCTGGTGTTTGTCTTTGGGCAAGTTTCTTACCTCCTCTGGGCCTCCTCTGCAAACTGAAGGTGTTAATACACAGAAATTATTTTAAAACAATCCTGACATACAGTAAGTGTCCGTCCCCCAAATATAAGCCATCCCATCCCCACCATTAAACTCTCCTCCATTTTGCCTAAGTAAACGCTAATCTGACAGAAATTACTACAAAAGATACTTTTTTCCCAGCTGACAGGCCTCATCAACAATGAAATAACTAGTGGATCCACTGCTTGGGTCTCCTCCAACAAGTTTAAAATTAATCCCAGGACACACTCTTGATTCTTCTAACACGGAACCGTGTTAGACTTAATAAATTGTTGGATAGTAAGTGTTCATCACCAAGGTCCATTAACAGTTCCAAGGTGTGTTCTCGTTTCTGTGCTGAAAGGGGTCTGGCGGTGCACAGCCTGGACCCCCTCCTTCCGATACACACAAGCTCTCTCCTGCCAAGGGACCCCTCCTCTCCCGCAGAGAGACCGTTCCTTCATCTGCACCTCCTTCCTGCAGGTAAAACCACTCGTGTCTGGCCCCACTCTCCTAGCAAACCTCTTCAATGCCCTGAAATAAAACCCTACGCCAGCATAGTAAGCCTCAGGCAGGCTTCCTTCCTCAAGAATGCCCTATGAGTAGTGTAGCAGACAAAAACCTCACGTCATCCCAATCTGTCAGCCTTCTTGGTGGCAACTTAGATAAAAGTAGTTAACCCGAAATGTAGGCAACATGACACCTTTGGGGAGAAAGCAGGGAGGAAAAGGGCCAGTTTCTCACCCCTTTATCTGCCATTTAACTAAAGAAATCAGGGCTATTGCACACACAGAAAAAAGTAACTCCACAGAAGGGGAGAAACAAGCCCAGAGCAGACTGCTAGGACAAAGCCCCACCACCCCCACTGAGCTGTTTCTCTGCACTTGTTAAGTGCTCACTGCCACGGGGCTGGGACAGAGTCAGAGGCATGGCCAGAAGGTTCTGAGGTATGTCCTAGTCTACCCAGGCCTGCGTACCCTTGATAACCTGGGCCGCTTTGGGCCCCACTCTGATCTCACAGGGAGATTTCGATTCCCTGGGTGAGCACCTCCGCCAGCAGCTCACAGCACCGCCTCTCAGCACAGCCAGGCTGTTCTAGTCCTTGCGTGTCCTTCTCCCAGGGATAGTCCTGTTGGCTGAGTCTTCAGGGTAACTGGGTTTTGAAATTCCCCTTCTCACCACCGCCACTACCTCAAGCCCCAAATGATGGAGAGCCCTGGCAACGACGGGGCCAAAACCCTGTTTTCCAGAGATGCCAAGAGACACTGATTGATTGATTAATTAATTTTTGAACATTAAGCATCAAGTACCCAGACCCTTTCCTTCAGCAGATCAAACCAGGGAGCAGCCCTGGGGGCCTGGGACCAGGTTATGACACTGGGATGTGGGTGGTGGCAGGGAGACTGAAAGCAAGATCTAGTCCCACATCCCTTACAAATCAGGTCCTATGAGGTGAAGGGAATGTCCTAAGTCACACACAATTTGGTAAAGAGAAGAGAATTTACAGATAATTAAATACATTTAGGTTAACCTCACTCTCAGTTGCATTCAAATTTAAGAGCTTGAAATTGCCTTTTTGTGCAAACTCACTCATGTGATAATAGTTTTATTTAACCATATTCTTCCACAAAGTCATAAGGCCACACATTCATCCTGCTGAAATTTCAGAAAATGTCCTACAAGTTTCTAGTAAGAGGAAAGTTACCCTATGAGAGAAAATGTGAACCTCCTGTTTAAATATCAGGAATGGCTACTAACCCACAACTTTCACAAACAAAGTCACTAAATTAAAAATAGCTGGAGACTGAGTCACCAGTTAAGCATGCACATTTAATTGGGCACTTTTACATGCATTTACTAAATTACTGAAAGGCAGCTGGCCTCTCTCATTAGCAAATAGTCTTGCTCAAAGAGTAGTACTTTCAAGTGGAGGACAATGGGTAAAAGCACTTAGTAAAATCACAAGCAAAATTGCTTTCTCTACCATCAAGAAACCATTCAATGCACACCTGAGAACAAACCAAAACTCCTAAGCCAGGTGTTTCCTCTATGGAGATGAGAGAATTTTCTAATAGGACAGGCATTTTAATGGAGAGATTTGATAATTCTAACATTGTATTAAAAAACATATACTGCAATTAGGGCTTCCTTGGTGGCACAGTGGTTAAGAATCAGCCTGGCAATGCAGGGGACACGGGTTTGAGCCCTGGTCCAGGAAGATGCCACATGCTGTGGAGCATCTAAGCCCGTGCGCCACAACTACTGAGCCTGTGCTCTACAGCCTGCAAGCCACAACTACTGAGCCTGCGAGCCAAAACTACTGAAGCCCGCACGCCTAGAGCCCGTACTCCGCAACAAGAGAAGCCATCGCAATGAGAAGCCTGCGCACCGCAGCAAAGAGTGCCCCTGCTCGCTGGAACTACAGAAAGCCCACGTGCAGCAACAAAGGCCCAATGCAGCCAAAAATGAATAAATAAATTTAAAAAACCATACACTGCAATTAAAATCTGTAATATCAAAAGAAAATCCCAGTTTGCCTGAACCCAACAAACTCAAGTGCCCGGTTTACTGGAATTTTTAAGAGATAGATACAGCTGAAGAGAAGAGAATCTCCAGATTTATTCCTCAGAAGAAACTTTCTGGGGCATGTGCTGGAATCTCACCAGCAAAAAAGCTTCCAGAAGGAGGAAACTGGGGATGGGGTGGGAGGCACGGCCCTTGGCTAAAAATCATTGACCCCATGGAACTCACTAAAACAGAGAAGAAAGTTTCACCTAGAGCTGCAAAACAAAGCACTTACAGCTACCTTCAGTTAATGAGAAAATAAAAATAATCAGCAGTCCCCATTCCTGAGCATTCTGGGGTGTCCCAAGGGCCCCAGAGCCAGAATGGCGCACAGTGCCGCTGGAAGCTGTAATGTGAGCATTACCAAGGGCAGCCCTTTATAATCCTGACACTTGCTTTTCACTGCACAGGCAGCAAGAAGTATATCTGTGAGGAGACCAGACCCACAGGTCAAGCCCCTCGCCCCTCCCCTAGGGAGAGACACTCCTGCCCACTCGCAAGGCCAGGGGCAGGGCTGATCTCCTCCACCCCCCCGACTCTCTCAGTTCTGGGCTCTCTGATGATGAATTTTGCCAGTAGTGAGAACAGTAGCTCCCCTCAGGGCTCAGTCTAGAAAGCAGGAAAGGTTCTGGGCTTCCTGTCCTTCCGAGACTGAGAGAAGGTTCTAGGGGCAAGGGTATGCAGCGTGCATGGCATTTTAAGGCATGCTTTATTTCTGTTTTATATACCTCGGGCACTGTGACTAGAAAGAGTATCTCCTGCTAGCTTGGAGTAGTAAGCTTAAAGGTCACACGGATTCCACTGTGACAAGTGCCCAAGTCCTAGAAGACAAACTCTACCAGCTAAATACAGATACATATGAAGGACTGATTCACACTCACACCCTTAGGCTAAAAATGAAGGACACGATATTAATGCGAGATAGTCACCCTTCTGGGGCTGAACAAGCCAGCCCCAGTACTGGGCCTCCAGGGAGCCCCTACCCAGCCTCTGCCATCAGTCCTGCCGATTCTGAGAGCTAGACAGAGCCTCGTCCCCAACTTCTAGGTCACAACCCAAGTGCAAGGACCCAGACGTGCTGGATTCTGGATGTCAGAAGAGGGAGGGAATCCCATTTGTGTCTCCATACAACTTGCTTCCAATGGTATCTGGAATTATTCTCCCCTCTGAGTATGCTATGCTGTGTAGCTCTGGGCACATCACTTGCCCTCTCTGGGGATTTTGAAACTTACCCTAAGGGCCTGTGTGCTATAATCAAATAACAAAGATTATATTTTTCTCTTCCAGTTTTATTGAGATGTATTTGACATACAGCACTGTATAAGTTTAAGGTGTACAGCTTAATGATTTGACTTACATCATGAAATTTATCACATAAGTTTAGTGAACATCCATCACCTCACACAGATACAAAATTAAAGAAATAGAAAAAAAAATCTTTTTCCTTGTGATGAGAACTCAGAATTTACTCTCTTAACAACTTTCATAAATAACAGACAGCAGTGTTCATTATATTTATCATGTTGTACATTACAACCCTAGTACTTTTTTATCTTATAACGTAGTTTGTACCTTTTGCCCACCTTCATCCAATTTCCCCTCCTCTCACCCCCTGCCTCTGGTAACCACAAATCTGATCTCTTTTTCTAAGTTTGTTTGTCTGTCCGTTTTTGAAGTAAAATTGACCTACAACACTATGTTAGTTCCTGTTACACAGCACAGTGATTCAATATTTCCATACTTTTCAAAATGATCACCACAAGTCTAGTTATACTATGTCACCATACAAGGATATTACATAGTTATTGACTATATTCCCCACATTGTACATTTCATACGGGTGACTCATTTATTTTGCAACTGGAAGTTTGTACTCTTATAATCTCCCTCACCTATTTTTTCTACCCTCTAGCAACCACATGTTTGTTCTCTGTATCTAACTTTGTTTCTGTTTTATGTTTGCTCATTTTTCTTATGTTTTGTATTTTTAGATTCCACAAATAAGTGAAATCATACAGTATTTGTCTTTGTCTGACTTATTTCACTTAGCATAATACCCTCTGGGTCCATCCATGCTGTTGCAAATGGCAAGATTTCATTCTTTATTATGGCTGAGTAATATTCCATACTATATATAGTATATATATAGATAGATAGATAGATAGATAGATATAGATATATATATACACTACATCTTATTTATCCATTCATCTCTAGGTGGGCACTTAGGTTGCTTCCATATCTTGGCAGTTGTAAATAGTGCTGCAATGAACATAGGGGTGTATTTATCTTTTCTAATTAGTGTTTTTTTTTTCCTTGGATATATACCCAGGAATGGAACTGCTGGATTACATGGTAGTCCTATTCATAATTTTATAATAATGAGGAACCTCCATACTGTTCTCCATAGTGGCTGTACCAATTTACATTCCCACCAACAGTGCACGAGGGCTCCCTTTTCTCCACACCCTCTCCAGCATTTGTTATGTGTTCTCTTTTTGATCACAGCCATTCTGACAGGTGTGAAGTGGTAGCTCATTGTCATTGTGATTTGCATTTCTCTGATGATAAGCAATGTTGAGCATCTTTTCATGCGCCTGTTGGCCATCTGTAGGTCTTCTTTGGGAAAAACGTCTATTCAGGGCCTCTGCCCATTTTTTAATCAGGTTCAAATGACAAAGGTTTTAGAGTCAGAGGACTTGTGTTTGAGCTTAGGTTGTGCCAAGTGACCTTGGATGAACTACCTAAATTTTGTGAAAGTTTCCTTTTTTTCTATAAAACGGGGTAGGGGAGGTTACCTTACAGACTATTGAGGGAAAGAAGCTGATGAAATTTTGTAGGTAAAAAAAACCTCTTTATAATTATAAAATACCCATACTCTCAAGATGAGGTTTGCAAAATGCTTTGAGCGTTTTAGAGGAAAACTGCCTTATTACATATTTCAAGATTATAAAAATGTCAGTTTTAAAGAAACAGCTAGGGAATTTTCAACACATGAAGGACATGGGAATTGGTCCCCAGGCAGTCTTGAGCTGGACTTCATCAGACCCTTCTACTGAGGACACTGAAAATCTAGAAAAATAAAAATTCAAAGGCTCTGAGATAGAAAGGGCAGCCCTCTGGGTTGATATATTTTGGGGTCTTAACTAAATAGATGGCTTTTCCAAGTAAAGAGACAGAATTAGGTTCACACCCTCAAAAGTTCTTGTCTCCTGGTCCATCCAGCGCAAACATCCCACTGCTGTTCTGGGCCTTTCCCCCTGTCCTCCCACTTTGGAAGCGAGCTTTCTTGGCTTACTTTAAAGCCTGAGGGCAAGTCCCCACCATTACTCCTAGTTGCCCAGCAGCCTTCCTCCTTTGGTTTTTGTCTAAATTTTGCCTGTATCAGGCAGGCATTTTCTCTGAGTCCATCTCCACCTCTGCTCAAGGCAGGTGAGCCGCGTATGGAGCAGAGACTCAGCCACGAGCTCACTGTACAGGAGGTCTTCCTCTGCCAGGCTTTCCCCACGCATATGTGATGCCAATCACGTTTCTTGGGAGGCAAGGAACTAGCCATCAAGGAAGATTTCCTTGGAAAGGAAGGAAATGCTTCTCCATCATCAGGAAAGTGATCCCATTTCCCCCAAATTGATTTACCTGTATAAGTTGGAGCACCCTCATGGATAAAGCAGTGGTTTGTAAAAGAAAAGGATAGACCTCCCCCTGCAAAAAAGTGTGTTAATACCACTGGGGGAGATATTTGCAAAACTACATCCTGCTTCTGACATTCCACCCTGCTCCCCACGGGTACCAAAGACACCAGCTTCATTCTAAGCTCTGTGGGGACTATGAAAGAAGTATAATACATGGCATCCAGGAAATAATTAGCAAACAGTGCAAATCCATGTATAATTCAGAATGAAATCCTGAAGTTCCAACTATAAATACTAGAGGAATTCAAACAAAGGAGGCAGAAAGAATGAGATGGGCTCAGATAGCTGGAGAACCATGGGAAGGGATGGAACAGAAGAAGAGAAAAAGGAGGGGTGGGTGCAGACCTCAAGCTAGCCTCACAGGCCAGCCAAGGATGCTGGGCAGCCAGGAGAGTGGCAGGCAGGGCAAGAGGGACAGGTTTGGGAGCAGTGGGAGTGAGTCACTGTGGAAGAAGCTTCAGGGTTTTTACTCCCGGGGGAATTCCAGACATCAACCTGGAAGATGGCACCTTGGTAGAGCCTACTGTGCTGGCCCAGTGGGCGACTGATGGGCCTCGTAAGTGTGAGAAGGCTTTGTTTGGCTGTGTGTAACCTGACCCGTGGGGTGTTGGACAAACATTGTCATTCACCACGTGAAAATCACCCCAAGCCGCCATGACAGCTAAGTAGTTTTCATACAATCTGCTCAACTATACAGGAGTCTTCATTTGAGGGCCATCCCCTCCAGAGCCTGAAAATCATCCTGTTTCCTCCCTTCACATTTTGCAAATACTCTTTCATAACTAGAAAATCAGCAAGCTTCATTTCCACATAAAAGTGATGATTCATATCCCTTTGATCTCTGTTGGGGATTCCGGTCTATGCCCTGCTAATTCAATCCTCAGTGTAAAATTGTATACTAGTTTAAATTTAGGGTGTGGAGCATGGGTGGGCACTCTGTAAATATTTATTGATTGACTGAGCCTGTGGGAAAGGCCCAACGCATCGCCATTCTGATCCCTTGAGCAGAATTTTCTCATGAGGAAATTATTACATTAGGCTGAGAGGTAAGGGCCATTATGAGTAACTGCCATACTACCGTGGGTCAAGAGAAGAAGCTCAGTGTGACCTGGGCTGTCAGTAGCTTTTGGATATTTCAAAGAACATTTTGAAGTTCAGGCAAATAATTATCCACCGAAGTGAAAGTTTTCCACTTTTCATCACTCAGAGAAGCTCACGTCCAATGCCATATTTCTTTTCACCTTTTCCCCTGTTTATCTAAAGTTTCACAGAGTTATAAATCTACTTCAGAAACTGCTCACCAATAAAGAAAGAAAGAGAATTCAAAGCAAAAACAGGCTGTTCTATGTGGCAGAAGGAAGGAAAAATGCCCAAAGAGAAGGTAGGCAGAAAACTATCCATTGACTGTTGGCATTCAGATAAATACTGAAATACCATTAGAAGACTCATGATTTGTGCTTTTCACTCCAAAACATCCAGGGCAACAAAACTGTCTATGGCATTTTCCAACTGATGTGAGCTTATCTGATCCAGAAAATATAAATTTGAGTACAATTAATCCTAAGGTTAACCTAGATTGAGAGGTTAGTGGAAATTAAAAAATAGGGATCCTTTTTAATATCTAAGAAAAATGGGAAAATCCTTCCTTAAATATCTGTGGTATCTGAAACAGGTTTATGTAAATAGGTCAGAACAAGTCTTGTTACAAAGATTTCTACCTCATTGAGAAGCTTCCTGTGGGTGTGCACGGATGGTGGGGTAGTAAGGCCACTCACAGTAGGGTGATGGGCTTTGGGGACAGATAGGTCTGGCCTGAATCACAACTCTACCACTTACTGGTTGTATGACTTTGGGCAAATTTCTTAACCTCTTTGCACCTCAGTTTCCTTACCTATTAAAACGGGGATGATAAAGAGTGCCTTATTATTAAAATGAAAATTTTAAATACAAACACAATCTTTGGCAATGGTGTGTCCACCAGACATGGCAGAAGAGGGGCTCACTTTATCCAACAGGGCTAGAGGGTCCCAGGGCAGAGACCAAAGTCTGTGTCTTCAAGCCCAGTTAGTCCAGCTCCTGGACTTGCCTATGAGCGATCACTACCAACCCCAATTTAACCATCTTCTGCAGGTGATGAGTAGATCACGGATGTACTACAAGTTCCTGCATCCATTCCAGACCATTAGCTTATCTATCAGCCCCCCAGAGAAAATATTAAGTCTGTGAACCACAGGTTAGGGGTCAAACCCTCATCTTGGGAACCAGTAAGTGCTCTCTGGCTAATGCCAACTAACAAGTCACCATATTTTCAAAAGGAAGGAGCAGAACTAGACAAAAATAAAATTCCTATTTGTGTAGCTCAACAGTTTATCACAGGCTTGTGATTTAAATACATGACCTCAGTAATTCCTCAAACATGTCACAATGGCTTCCCTGGTGGCACAGTGGTGAAGAATCCACCTGCCAATGCAGGGAACACGGGTTCGAGCCCTGGTCCGATCCCATGTGACGGAGCAACTAAGCCATGCGCCACAACTACTGAGCCCATGTGCTCTGCAACAAGAGAAGCCACCACAATGAGAAGCCCGCGCACTGCAATGAAGAGTGGCCCCCACTCGCCACAATTAGAGAAAGCCCACACGCAGCAATGAAGACCGAACGCAGCCAAAAGAAAAAAAAAAAGAAACATGTCACAAAGTGCATTGGTGTTGACATGGAAACCAATCTGTAATTTACTGTTTACAAAGTATGCCCTTAGACATTACCTCATTTGGTACTTATGACAGTTCTGTGAGTTATTATTAATGCCATGGAGGAGTCTGAGGCCTGGAGACCCACCCTGGGCCAGGTCTAGAAAACGCTCTAGGAATACAGAGAAACAAGGCACCTGTCACACAGCTGGATGGATCCTGATACCTTTTGCCCCATTGACAGACGCTCTGCAAGTCCTCTCCCATCCAAAGAGAGCCTTAAAGAAATTTGCATTCCTCTCATAAACTCTTTGGTGGCAAAGTCAAGATTTCTCTTGCAATTTCAGTGTAACATCCAGCTTTCTACGGGGAGTCAATAAATAGACTGATGGGTGATATTAATGATAGACAGAGGGAAATGGTCTGTATTTTCTAAATTGGGAAAAATATCCTTGGCTATAATCTCCTTGGCATTTTCTATCATCTTACTATTTAGAAGGGCACATTTTTCAATGTCATTGACAAGAGTGAGTGAGCACTTTATTTATCTGATTGGAATAGAGAAGGGAATTGTAGCCAGGGTATATGGAATCTGAGAAGCTAAGTCTACGGTGTGAATACATTCCAGGCCACACAGGGAGCTAGCTAGCTGTGAGGGGCTGGGAGCTCAGCAAACATTCATGGACAACCACCTCTGGGCTAAGCATGGGCCAACGGTGGGGCAGAGGGTGTCCAGGCTTCAGGGGAGAGCCTGGATGGCAGAGGCCCAGCAGAGAGAGGGCTCAATAAATGTTGAAAGATTCCAGTGCAATCACATCATCCTGGGAATGATTGTGCTTCCCTCAATTTTTCAAAAGCAGTAATGTCATAATTGGATACTTGAGAAAAGTTAATAGGATGCCAAACAATACATATGGAGATTTGCTAAAATCCATCATTCCATGTTAAGCGAACAAAGCAAGGAACAGAACAACAAGCACAATATGTGGCCAGTTATAGAAAAAAGAAAGATACAGGATAGAGATATACATACATTTGCTGCGATATGCATAAAATACCTCTGAAAGAATATATAAGATACTAGTGACATTCATTGCTTTGGGGGAGGTTTTTTTTTTTTACTGTTTACTATGTCATAGCTTTTGACTCTTATACTGTGTGAGTGTATTACCTGTTCAAAAATAAATAAATAAATATGTCTACAGGGCAAATGACCCAGTTTCTCCAAAAAACTGCAGGGAAAAAAAGAAAAGGAAATGGACTTGTAGTTTAAAAGGGACATAAATGGCAGAGCCACCAACCACAGTGTGTGAACCTTAGTTGAATCCTGATTCAAAAATGTTAAACTGAAGAAAAGTACTTCTGACATTTTTAGACACTTAGAAATTTGAACGATGACTAGATAGCTGATGATATTAAAGAATTACTGTTAACTTTTTAAAGAGTAATAATAGTACTGTAGTTAGGTTTAATAAAGGAATCCCTATCTCTAAGAGATATCACAGAAATACATATAGATACAACTGTATGATATTTGGGATTTATTCAAAATTGATGTGAGCTGGGGCAGTGGCTGGTAAAGAGGAAACAGTGGTGTTGGGTACTCGGGAGTTCCCTATATGATTCTCTCTACTTCTGTATACCTTTAAAATCCCATAATAAAAGCTAATAAGTGAGTGAATGATTATTTAGCCACAGTACAAACAGTCTCAGTAGTCACTGAGGTTCAAGTTCACACCTGGCTTTCAGTTATGGTCAAATCTCCACTGTCCCTGGACTGATGAGTTACTTGTGGTGAATAAGCTTCAGGCTGCTCCCAGGTATGGCCCTCCTGGTAAGTGTGTGGGTCATGTAAATATCAATAAGAAAACTTTATCACTAACTCCAAAATTAAACAAAAAGAATCAAAGACATTACTTTTGGAGGGCTCCCCTCCACTGGGACAGACACTTAGTGTGGACTGCACATACAAACAGGATCTCATTCAGGCGGCACGGCAATGATGCAAACTAACTCTTCATTTCGACTCAATGAATATTTCTAAAGTGTTCAACACGTGGAAAGGAGCCATGCATGACACAAACATGACTGGAAACCTCAGTCATGAGGTTAGATTCCTACGCTGGGGTCTTTCAAACTCAGGTGCTAGTTGGCCCCCTCTACAGGAAAAAAACGGTCCCGCCGGATCCTCTGGGGACTTTTTATTCAAATCTTAAATTTAAATTGAATTACTTTTATTCGATTATTATTTCTTATATTATTTCTTAAAATGTACGAACATAAAACCAGACATAAAGTTTTCTTAGCACTTTTACAATTATGGAGACTAAAACGAATGTACAAATAAATACAAATACAATTACCCAAACAGTATAATTCAGGTTAACTACACTAACGTAATGAGGCTGATGCCATTTCTCAGACCTGAAATCCCCAAGACAACGTCAGGTGCTCCCACCCGCTCCTGGGCAGGTTGTATGAGTACCAGGCGCAGTGTGGTGACTGTTCTCGCACCCCTTTCCTCTGCTGGGACCCCCGTTTCAGCCTTCCTTTGCACACTTGGCTTCACCTGATGCTAGCTCCTCTTCTTCACGCTAAGTCCATCTCTGTATTTTTCTCATAGCAGGTTAGCCTGGTTCTAACTCATCAGAAATTCACACACACCTAAGGGGCACTGAGGTGGTGTGTGCCTGGACCTGGATATAATTAGGTCATCCCCGTGATCCAGGACATGCTTTTAAAATATTTCCAGTTATCATTAACATGAAACCTAAAAGTCTGAGTGTTCTGAATTTAAGGAGAACTCAAAGAAACTCAAGAATATACCCTTGGCCTTGGACTGGGAAATACCCATAACACAGAAGGAATGTCGTGGTACTTACTTTTGCTGGAGGAGAGCAAAAGGTGCCATGGGGACTCAGGTGATAAGTCACATTATATCTCAGAAACAACGGGAGCCACCACCTGACACATTACATCAAGAATTTAAGGAGTGTAAGCAGACGCTTCAAAAGCCTGATGTGTAAACCCATCGCATCAAATGGCCTCATTCCAAGTTGTGGAGGTCCCACCCCAATTTCCCTCACTCCTCATTGTTAACAACTACAACAGGGCACTATATTATTGTGGTTTTTTTAGTACCTTTTTTTTTGGCCACGCCACGTGGCTTGTAGAATCTTAGTTCCGCGACCAGGGATCGAACCCAGGCCCTCGGCAGCGAAAGCGCGGAGCCCTAACCGCCGGACCGCCAGGGAAGTCCCAACGTAGCACTTTAGACATGAACACATCCAGCCCCTGCTGAGTCTGAGAACAACTCCCACCAACAGCTCACATCAATCTAAGATGCTACAACTGCACATCGACATTGTGTGGTCCATACCATCTAAAAAAAAAACACTGGGCACAAAACCACATCAAATGATGCCATGGCTAGGTTAGCTGGCTAAGTGAATGGCCTGGTTTCTCAGCAAAAGAACAGCTGGCACTGTTTAAGGAAACTGAAAAGTGGAACCCTCCTTGAATAGAATCCTCTACCTCAGACCCACTCAAACGCCACAATTCGATTTCCATGAGCTCGACCTTTTTATCAATCTAAATATGTTCTGTTTAGAAGGCTGTTCTTTATCCTCGGATACGGACCTTCCCACATTTTTGGGGTTAAAAAGTCTTTTCTTAAATGATGGAGATGATGGGAGATGACAGGGCTTTTTTAATGCCTTACTTGAAAAACTTAAAATTTGGCAATCCTATGTTGGACTTGCTGATTTGTTTTCTACTGCTCTCATTGACATGACTTAGTAAACAGTACACAAATACATGCCTGGAGTGACTCTGCAGAAATGGGGCAGATTTTTCAAAGCTTCTATCTCTTCTACCCCAGACGGACTGGGAAGAGGCTGACTGATAACATCACCTCCCTCTCCTCACATTACATAACACAGCATCTGTGGTACAACTGATTGATGACGTGGACACCCAGCAAGGAGCAAAGATCAGAAAGTAATTACTCTCAATAGACTGGATGACTAACACCATAAAGATTCAATGCAATTCAACACTCTAAATTAGATTGGGAGGGAAATAAAAACAAGATGAAGATTAAGGCACATTTTTTTATAGCTTATTCCCAGGAGGATTGTGTTCTATTTATTTTTTTAATATTTATTTATATTTTATTTGGCTGCATCGGGTCTTAGTTGTGGCATGCGGTATCTTTAGTTGCGGCATATGAACTCTTAGTTGCGGCATGCGGGCTCTAGTTCCCCGACCAGGGATCGAACCTGGGTCCCCTGCATTGGGAGCACAGAGCCTTAGCCACTAGACCAGCAGGGAAGTCCCAAGACACATTTTAAATAAAAGTGAGAAACAAAGCAACAGGCAACCACTGGGAGCCACAGAAGACCATGAGACCATGTTTAAACCAGCGTGGTTATCCGAAACATAAGGGCAGCCACAGAAAATTCAAATGTGAAGACCCCCTAAATTCTCTTCTTAGAATAGTGATCAGCAAAAGCTTAGCAAGGTCATGTGAGGCTCAGAGACCTTGGTCAAGTGATATGGAGAATGGGAAACACTCCTAAGGAGAGCAACAAATATCATATTCCCAAATGTTGTTTGGGAAAAATGCTTCACAGAGGCACAGGTGTGAGAGCTGGTTTTTCATGGGGTGAGAGAAAGGAAGGGGTGGGGCCCTTAACAAAGCTTTCCAGACAGGAAGTCCCGTCATGATGGGCAGGGTTCCTCTCTGATGCCCAAGGGCGAGAACAAACAGAGCCGGGGCTGGGGTGCAGGAGACAGGATTCGACGTGGTAGAGATGCTGAAAGGTGTATCAGGAAGGCCGGGAGCTTTCACTGGAGACCAGAGAAAGCATAGCAAGCTTTCCCAGGCAATTCCAGCACATTCTGCCCAGAGGGCAGGTGAAGAGCCTGAGGGCCAGTGCTCCTCATTTTGTAATGTCCCCGCTCTCCCCTCATAGGATGACCTTCAGGAGAGGCCCTCCCCCTCACGCGGCCTCTTCTCAGGCTCAGAGCTGCAGGGCAGAGAAGAAAAATATTTGCCCCCAAATAATCCACAAAATGCTTTAGGATCTCCATGTGAAGCTGTTGCCTAAATAAGACTGGTTCTTAGCAGCCTTAGAAACAGAATCGAATATCTAAAATAGATCACCTTCGTAAAAAATGAGGCTGAAGCTCTTTCCATACTGCGAAGAAACACTAAGTGAAAGAAGGCAAGGTTCCAAATAGCATGTATCGTTTGCTACCATTTGTGTTAAAGGGAAAGATAATCATAATGGATTTGCTAATAGATGTTATGAAATATCTCGGCTGTGCCTGGAACACCTCTGGAGGATGAAGAAATCAGTAACGCTGGTGCCTCTAAGGAATAAAACTAGGTGGTAGGAGTCTGGGGTGGACAGAGATGTATTTACTACTTCACTTTTGCGCCTTTCGAATATTTTCTTTCATCATGTAAATGCATTACCTGTTAAAACAATTTTTAAAATTAAAAACACTGAAAATTTTAAAATGTAAAATAAAAACAAAATAGTCTTTCTGCAGCAAACCAAACACCCTTGTTAATCTGGACAGCTGTCTTCCTGGCACACACCAGATGCTCAGTTTGTTGAACTTAATGAAGCTCCATTCAAAGACAACAAAAGAAAATCAGAAACCAGGCAAACCCAAGGGTATCAGTGTTCCAATTCTCTAATAAGCTCTTTACCTGTCTGCTACTTAACTATCGCAAAAGATCGGAAAATGGGTCCTTGGGTCACAAGCCCTGCACCCAACTGGGTCCAGTGCGCAAGCTTCATGGGTAACAATAGGTCTGGTGGCCTGCCCACACCAGTCATTTTATAAATAGAAAATGTTTAATCCAAAAACATGATGCCTTGGAACCAAGACCACAAAAACAAACATGCAGATATGAAAATGATCCTGAAGGGAGATAATGTCAGCACCTGCAGGGTATCAATGCAGAAATAGCAGCATGAGGGTTAAAAACAACACGCACTGGCCAAAGAGGTTGGAACATGCAGAGCTGCTATAAAATCCTAATGCCAGAGAACATCAAGAGGCGGCCTGAACTCCTTGTGCTCTGCTCTAGGGACAGCGTAGCCCAAGATGAAACAGGAAGGCTTAAACACCCCTTGCCCCAGTCACCTATGCTCTTAAATTGGTCAAAGAGTACTCAAAACCCACCCTGCAATGAAAACCGGAAAACTAAGCAGTAGGTTAGAGCAGAAATTCTGCCACGTGAATTCCATTATATTGGAAGACTCTCTCTCCTAGGGCTTTTCAAAGAGCCAGGTTTTAGGCAAAGAACAAGGCAGACTTCACCCCAGTCTTCCATAGGACCAAAGAAATTAGTTCGTGCTCTGGACAGGAGCTTGGAACAAGGGCAGTGGGGAACCACTACACTCTTCGTGGGCCCTGCCAGAGATTCCCAGGAGGAAGGCGGAAGTGGAAGAAGTAAGGAATAACAGCAAATAAGAAGCCCTTTCACCAAGACGTTATGAGAAAAGAGAACAAGAGAGTGAGAGAAAGGGGCCCTTATTAATACACAAAGAAACTAAAACAATTATTCTAAGATGGCTGAGTTCCAGAATGTCCTAAACAAAAAATCCAAACTCAGAATCAACCCTTAGGAAGGTGCCAATCGATAAATAGTTTGCTTCATTCTAGAAAACATGTAAAAACAGAGAAGGGAAAACCCAAAGTGACCGGATTCCTGCAAGAAATAAAGGTGACAGGTATCTTCTGATTAAAAGAGAATTGGATGGCGGACTGAGAGTAGATATTTATCAGAACCGTGAAGGTGATAAAGAGAATGAAGGTGAAAGTAGAAAAGAAAGGGAATTTCCCCAACTAGAACGAGAGAAAAGACCGTTCCGCTGCATGTCCCATCTGGTTTATTTCAAGCTCAAGAAAAGAACAGGAAAAATGCAGTAAAATTAGTGAAAGAGCTAGATTACCAGCAAGAATCAGTCATACACTTGTGTTTCTGCCAGGCAAGGCAGGCGTTGCTGGTGCACCCCCTGCTCCAATGACTAAGTAACTTACTTCAATGCATTTGACACACGATCCCTGAACTTCCGAAAAGCACTTAATACAGTGGCTCATGAAATCTTCATCTAAAAATGTTCACCCATTTATAATCACGCTGCAGCACACTGACAACTGGGAAATAGGGCCAAACAGAGGGAATAGATATTTGGAAGGATGCCATGGAGATTGGTATCATCAGGGACTTGGTTTATCATTTTGAGGGATTTCCCCCACCCCCCTTTTAAAAAGAATCAGATTTGGAGTCTAAGAAGAGTGTAATTACAACGAGAGGACTAACAGAGAAAATGAATTACCTGATTCAATAAAAGACAAAAATAAGAAATGAAATGCGACGTGACTTGGAAAACCCCACAGACATATGTGCTAAATACAATGAAATCTGAAATATATTTAATGAACTGGGGGAGAGGAAGCAGGGGAAAAAATTAGCTCCTGATAGAAAATACTGGGTGGTAGGTATGAAGAAAAGCTGTATAAAAAGGCAACAGAAGATCGTATTTGGCAAATCTATAGTGCTTACTGTGTGCCACGCACTGTTCTAAATGCCTCAGATATAGTAATCTTCAAAACAACCTTCTAATCTAAGTACCTTATTATTCCTGTTTCATAGGTGAACAAACAGAGGCACAGAGAGGTTAAGTAACTTTCCCAAGGTTACAGCTAGTAAGAAGCAGGGCTAGGATTCAAATCCAGACACTCTGACCCCAAGATCTGTGCTCTTAACCTCTCTAGACTCCCCTAGAATTTCAACACAGAGAGCGAGATAAGTAGTCTAGGAGTGAAATACAAGTCATGCACTGGCTAGATCCAGGGTCAACAGATCATGGTTCTGTGATGATCAGTCAGTCCTGTGACCTCCCCAGGCCTTCGTTTCCTCACTCACCTGTGCATTGAGAAGACAGATTAGACAAGCTCTACCTAAGGTGTCTTCAGCTCTAAAATGCCGCAAGTTCATGCGACAATCAGCAGTATATGGACAGGTCTGCTTTCTGAAGGGTTATTCAAAGGTTAATTCATCCTAAAACAAGCAGCAAACTTGCTATTAAGGTTCTTCCTCTGCCTCCTGACCTTCAGAAGATTATTCCTCTTATTATATAATAATATATATAATTATATATTATATATATTATATATATTACTCTAATAATAATAGATTATTCCTCTATTATGCCTCTATTCAGGCAAATGACAGAGGGTAGTGAAAGGGGTACTGCATGGTTTTTCTTTTGGACTCTACTTCGCGTGGTTGCAATAAAATGGCCCTCGAAAAGCTCTGGGCCAGATCACATTAACTCTGCCAAACCTACAGTCCCACCCAGGCACCTCTCAGGAGTCTGATTTTGGAGCCTGCCTTTGGATCTGGTTACTGGAATGCAGGTGAAACTGACACACTGGAGGTGAAGCAACCAAAGGAGAGGAATCAGGAAGACCAAAAGACGCACGCAGCCCACAGTAGTTCAAATTAAGGGTTTCATAATGGCTAAAGAAACCTTATCTTCTTGGTATGGTCCGTTCTCTTTGCTAACACCCACTCTTGAGAGTTGAGACCACAAGTTCATTGTGGATGAATTCAACACCCACTTTCAAACTAATGAGCCCCCAGCAGTATTCTTCTCAAGGTAGGCATTAAAGGTCAGAGTGCATCTGTGAATGGAGAAGGGCCTTACAGGTGGGTCATGCAGTCCTCCCTTGCGAGTCCCTTCTAAGCATCCCTGGCAGGTGGCTGTCACCTGGCCTCTGCCTGGTCACTTCCAAGGTCGCGGTGTTGGCTGCCTCGCCTAGCAGGGCCTGCGCTGCTGGACAGTTCTCACTGTGGGGAAAGACCACGAAGCGCCTAGAACAGTGCCTGGCACGTGGGCGAGCTAAATAAGTGTGCCTCCAAGTGGGTCAAAAGCTGCCTCCGTACAACTTGAACCCATCATTCCTGGGTGCCCCCTTGGAGCCCAGAAACGCAGAGGCCCCTCGGATATTCGGGGCTGTAATCAGGTCCCTCGGCCCTCTCCTTGCAGGTGCCGAACCCGGATCTCCATCACCAAGGCTGGAAGAGCCCCTCCCCAGACCCCAGAGGTCCCAAGAGTGCGCACTGATGGAGGGATGGCCGGTAGGGAGGCCGCAGTCGGGGTTGTCCCCATCCTCGGTATCTGAGGCTGAAGGGGACAAAGGGCTTTCAGGAAGGCGTATCCCACCCGATGCGTTCCAGGCTGCCTCCCTCCCCGCCGGCCCTGGGGACCACCGCGGCGACAGGTGACAGGCCCCCCGAGGATCCGGGGCGCTCAGGCTGCGGCGCGATGGGCCGAGCCACGACAGGGACCGCGGGGCTCAGGGGTTTGGCCCGACTGACGGGGGGCTCAATCACGGCTTAGCGGAGCTCGCTCCGCCGTGGCTTTACCTGCTTGTGGTTGACTACTGCGGCCCAGTTCGCCCCCAGTCAGGTTCCCGCAGCTCAGCAGCTGCCGCCGGCGCTCATGGAAATGCAGCCGGAACCCCTGGCCAGTGCAGCTCCCGCCGCTACCGGCCCCGCCCAAGCAACTGCCGCCACGCCCCTGACGACCGCTTCTGCCACGCCCCTAGCCACGGAAACCCGCCCGTTCATTGGGCCGCCCAGCCGCTGCTCTACTAGCCCCGCACTTCCATTGTACCCTGAGGGTAGCCCATTGGTCAACGGAGCTGCTCCTCAGAGCGGAGGCGGAGCACTTAGCGAAGAGCTCCACGACAATTGGTTATTTTTCACGTCTTGAGCCCGTTGGCCGAGACACTATAGGATAAAGCCAGCCCGGAGGGGGCAGGGAAAAGAGAGGAGGGCTACTGGAGGGGTGTTGTTTGATGTTGACTGTGGCGGGTTGCAAAGAGGGAGGAGGCAATTGTGACCGCAAGCTGGGTTGGACGATTGGGTAATGTAAGGTGTCGTCTGGGGTTGGGAGGAGGGAGGCTGACTGGTAGTTCAGCTGCCGGGTCTGATGGCTCCAGGCCGACAGGTGGACTCACCTGTAGTCCAGGACACCAGGGGCAAAATTTGGGGTCGTGTCCCGGGGGAGAGGAGTCAGGTTAGTGAGTCACCAGGCCTCAAGGAGAGGAAGGATGAAGAGGCAGCGGCTTCTGGCCCCTTCCAGGTAGGAAAGGGTGATGGGGCCGTGCCAGGCAGTGTGGACCTCAGTTATTGTCCCACTGTTCTTTCAGCCCTTAAGACGACCTTCTCCCAGTTGGAGGCAGCCTGGAAGACTGTAGCCTTTGGAATCATATCTAGAATTGAACTCCCTGTTGGCATGTACAGGTTGTACGGCCTTGAGCAAGTCACTTAACCTTTCTGCTTGCATCCTGATTTTTTTCATTTGGCAACTGGGAGTAACAATAGTAGTTGTTGAAAAGATTAAATAACTCCGGTAAACGCTAAGAGTGCCTGGCAGTCAGTAGGCATTCATTCAAGACTAGTTCCCCACCCACTTACACATTGGTTTATGGAATTAGGTCCAGTTCTAAAATTCTGAGTCTGAAACTGCTTTTGCAATGGCATGTGCTTTTACCACGAATAGAACACTTGACTGTCTTGAAAGGCCAACTGCTCTAGGGCAGACAGGGCCACCCTACCAAGAGCAGGGGTTGAGATGAGAGTAGCCATTTAGCCAGAGAAGGGAAGTGGTATTTGTATCAATGTTAAATTTTTTCCAACACGTTTCAGGATTATGACAAGAAAAAATGGAGCTTCCTTTTTCCTGTTCACCCATCCAAGTGTCCAATGGCTCATGTTTCATCCCTTTGAAGGCTGATCAGCACTGGACCAAAAACCACTGCATAAAAATCTATCTGTCAGGAACTCCTGAAGCCCATTGCCCACTCTGAAGGTGTGGAAGTCCTAGAATGTGAACAGAAATAGACTCTCAAGCCTGAATTTAGCCCCAGATCCTTTGGATCTGCCTTTGAGAGAACCCACACTTGTGGTTTTCTAGGGTGAAGGAGGAGAAAGAATCCTTTGCCATTGCTGTATTTTTGTCATTCCGTTGTCAAAAAATTTTTTTTACCTCAGCATTTATTTATTCCTCTATATTCTCTTCTATTTTAGGAAAGAAAAACCCAAAGGATTTTAGTGAGGGACGCCCATAGTTCCGACTCTGTGTTGAAACAGTTTGAGCTTCCAGAAAAAAGCTTTAGATCTGTGGCCAGTTGGATGTGTGTGTGTGCACGTGTGTGTGTGCACGTGTGTGTTCATGCACTTGGTTCTGCTCCACAGTTTTCCAGTTGTTGTGTCTTTAAATAGTACTGCTTGGTGGCCATACATACGTCTGCACGCGTGCTGGGGAAACAGGTTTGCTCCTGCTTGTGTTTGCTGAAGGAGACTGAGATGTCTTGTTAGGCCTTGAAAAGCATGTAGTGGCTCCTGATATCCGGGAAGATTTCTCCAGCTTGATTCAGAGCCACAGAAAGCAGCTGTTGGGAGTAGATTGCAGATGGACTTATCATTGTGCCAATGGATTTTTCCACCCATGTCAGGAACACAGCTTCAGCCAAGAGTTCCAGAAAGGGATGTCCATCCAATTCGGGAATTCTAAAGCACAATTGTGTCACCGAGGCTCAAAGGGAGGTGCAGAATGAGGCCAGGCAGAGGAGAAAGAGGGAAAGGACACGTGCATCTTCTCCTTTGCAGCTCTGGCTGGTTTAAATAACCATTACCATTTGCAGCACATAGAACTGTTTCCTTATTGGTCTCTGGTTTCTGTTTCCTCTCTTCTGCTTTGGCTCTTGCCATATTCTGTTGAATCATACTATTTCCCTCTATAAAGAGTTTCTGTGGGAGGCCATTTAGGAGACAGAATGGACTCAAGTTTAGTAGCCTATTGGGATTGAGGATTTGGTGAGGCTTGGCTTGGGATAACCAGTGGTTAGGACGTGGCTATGAAGTACACTTTTGAAAGCATAAGAGTGCCTTGTTATAAAGGGAACAAGGGAGAGGGTGTGCACCCACTCACGTTCTGGAATGACTAAAGCTCCATCAATTTACCGAAGTAGAAGTGGCTCTAAACTCACCTGGGGCCTCTCAGCAGGATTTGTGAAAGTCCTGGAGGTCCTCAGAGAGATAGCGAGCAGCAGAGGTCAGAGAAGGTAGTGAGCTCTATTTATTCTTTCCTAGCAAAATCAGTGATTCACTCAGCCTGTCATTTTCATTATTCTGTATCCTTAGTGAATGATTGAGAGCAATGGGCTTTGGCCCCTCTGCTGCTGGGGCTTGAGTCCTGCCTCCACCTCTCCCAGCCTTGTGACCTTGGGCAAGTACCGCACCTCCCTGTGCCCACTTTTTCCCATAAAATTCAAATGACAGTATTTGTGCTTCCCTTATGGGGTGCTGTGAGGAGCAAATGAGTTAATAGATGTAAAGTGCATCAAACAGTGCCTGCCACATATCTAGCTCTTAATAAATGTTTGCCCTAGTTATTGTAGGAACCCATTTAAGAATCTTTCTCTAGGGACTTACCTGGTGGTCCAGTGGTTAAGACTCTGCACTTCCAATGCTAGGGGGTGCGGGTTTGATCCCTGGTCGGGGAACTAAGATCCCACATGCCTTGTGGGAAGGCCAAAAAAAAAAAAAAAAAGAAATATAAAAAATTTCTTTTCCTCTAAGTGCTAACTCATTTTCTAAGTTCTGTCCCTCAGAAGTAGTGGTCACAGGATTCAGGATTTGGTTTTATGTAGACTTTATTTTTAAAAATAGTTTTAGATTCACAGTAAAATTGGGCAGCAAGTACAGAAAGTTCTCATTTACCCATTGCCCCAATGCATGCAGGATTTTTTTTACTAGTTATATCTACCACCTAGTGAGAGAAGCTTTTCCTTCAGAATACCCTTACCAGAGAGGGTTCAGAGGACTGAGTTAAGGGTTTTTTTCATATTCTTTTCCATTATGGTTTATTACAGGATATTGAATATAGTTCCCTGTGCTCTACAATAGGAACTTGTTGTTTATTCATTCTATATATAATAGTTTGCATCTGCTAATCCCAAACTCCCAATCCATCCCTCCCCTACTCCCCCTCCCCCTTAGCAACCACGAGTCTGTTCTCTATGTCTGTGAGTCTGTTTCTGTTTTGTAGATAAGTTCATTTGTGTCATATTTTAGATTCCACATATAGGTGATATCATGGTATTTGTCTTTCTCTTTCTGACTTACGTTACTTAGTATGATAATCTCTGGGTCCATCCATGTTGCTGCAAATGGCATTATTTCATTTTTTTATGGCTGATTAATATTCCATTGTATATATGTACTGTATCTTCTTTATCCATTCATCTGTTGATAGACATTTAGTTTGTTTCCATGTCTTGGCTATTGTGAATAGTGCTGCTATGAACATAGGGGTGCATGTATCTTTTCAAATTATAGTTTTGTACAGATATATGCCCAGGAGTGGGATTGCTGGATCATATGCCAACCCTATTTTTATTTTTTTGAGGAAACTCCATACTGTTTTCCATAGTGGCTGCCAATCTACATTCCCACCATAAGTTAAGGTTTTGAGACCAGACCTCGTCAGCATAATCACTCTGAGGAAAATGGGAAAGTCTGTAGCTGAGAGAATAGTGATAAAAGCTGCAACCTGGGTGTTCATGAGATTCCCCTCAAGGCCTGAGATACCTTAGGCTCTGAGGACTCCAAAATTGTCACTTTATTGTCTGTCACACCAAGTACTGCCTGTGTGTAAAGTCTAGGCAGTGAGCTCAGAATGCCCCAGGGCCAGGCCTCCTGGCTAGCTTCTGATTGATAACAGAGATGAAGTTTGTTTAGAAGTTCTAAGTGCCAGTATGCAGTAGTTCCACGAGAACAAACTATGGTGAAATTCAAGGGTTTAGCCTCTTTTGTTATTAGGAAAGCTTCCTTCTGGCTAGTCAAACAGTGCTGAACAATAACCTTGTCTGTGATTCAGGCTGCTTCCTTAAACCTACATGTGAAGTTGTCTATAGTAAAATCATAGGGTGGTTTTATGCCCAGGACAGTCGTGGTTTATGCCTACTGTCCTGGCAAAATTTGAATAGTGTCCCCCAAATTTGAAAGAGTGTCTTTCACTGTCAAGTGGTCTCAGTTTGAAAGATAAATTGGGTGGTAACTTTTACACTTACATACATAGGACCCAGAACTGAAAATTCTCATGTAACACACACACACACACACACACACACACAAAGCTGTTGTAGCCTTATAATGTCTGCAGAGTGTCAGACAGGTGGTTGGCTAAAGATGACTTCTTAGTCACCATGTATTCCTTTTCTTGACGTCATCCTTAATTACAGTAATAAAAATTGAGTTGTTCATGCTGTTAACTCAAGAGGAATCAGTAAAACTTGTGCCTTAAGTAAGTGCTTTACAATCATTTCCTGCATAATTTCATGTTCTTGAGCTATTTTTTATTTCCACCAGGGAAGCCCTCTTGAGCTATTTTTGAGCTGTTTACATCCTACCAGAGATCCCTATATTGTTTTACCAAATATTTGAGTTAACAAGAAAGTAAATATTTTTACCAAGTAAGACATTTAGTATCAGAGAGAGAGAACCAGGAAGTGAAGTCCCATCCCTTTGTAGGGCAAGGGGAAATACTTGAAGAGATGACTAAAAAGGACTGAGCAGTAAGCAATAAAGTGTAATCAACATGAACAATTATTCTGAGGAGGGAAAAATTTCTTCTGATTTGGATTCTTACAGATTTGAACTGGCCCTTGAAGGTCTATGGGCTGAAGTCAGGCTGGGGTGGCATGACATTCCAGTTGGGGGAGGACAACAGGGACAGAGGCCCCTAAGTGGAAGAATACAAGTTGATTTGTCCAGAGAAGAGTCCAAGTGGAGAATCAATAGGCGAGAAGATGGAAAGATAGAGTGGGCCCGTGCAGAGGCTAGTTAATACTTCATCTAAGTTGACGGCTTCCTCTTAGCTGCCTGAGGATTTGGCTATCCTAGCTCAGTGCATGGCATGCCCCAGGCATCCTAAGCTCCAGGCACCTGCATATCACCTTCATCATTTTGACCCTATCTCTTTACTACCTGCTTATTATTTACTTAATAGTTTCATTAAATTCATTCATTTTTTATATTAAATACCTTCTTCTGTATCATCCTAAATCAGTGGTTCTCAACTGGGGGCAGTTTCACCCGCCAAGGGACATTTGGCAATGTCTGGAGACATTTTTTGGTTGTCAGAACTGAAGGGAGTGGTGTTGGTATCTAGTGGGTAGAGGCCAAGGATGCTGCCACACAGAACAGCTCCCACAATGAAGAATTATTTGGCCCAAAAGGTCAGTAGTGCTGAGGTTGAGAATCCTTGTGGACCTAAGTAATAACATCTATAATACAGCAAGCTTGGTGTGCTGGTTATAGTTATTCTACTCCATATTATAATAATTTCATAACTATTAAATTTTAAAACGTTCTTCCACATGCTACTTGATCCCAACAGATATTTGTATACCCATGTTCATAGCAACATTCACAATAGCCAAAAGGTGGCAACAACCCAAATGTTCATTGATGGATGAATGGATAAACAAAGTGTGGTATATACATACTATAGAATACCATCCAACCTTTAAGATGAAGGAAATTCTAACACATGCTACAACATGGATGAACATTGAAGACGTTATGCTAAGTGAAATAAGCCAGTCACAAAAGGACAAATATTGTATGATTCCATTGATATGAAGAGCCTAGAAAAGTCAAATTCATAGAGACAGAAAGAACAGTGGTTATAAGGGACCACAGGAAGGAGGTAATGGGAGTTATTATTTAATGGGTAGAGTTTCTGTTTTGCAGGATGAAAAAGTTCTGGAGATGGATGGTGGTGATGGTTGTACAAAAATGTGAATGTGCATAATACCACTGAATTGTACATTTAAAAATGGTTGAGAAGCATGAAAGTTTTTGATTTTGAAGTCCAATTTATTTAGTTTTGTTTGTGCTTTTGGTATCATATTTAAGAAGACTTTACCTATCCCAAGATCCATGAAGATTTACTTGTATACTTTCTTCTAAGAGTTTTATAGTTTTAGCTCTTACATTTAGGTCTATAATCTATTTTGAGTTAATTTTTGTGTACAATGTGAGGAAGATGCCCAACTTCATTCTTTTGCATGTGAATATCCAGTTGTCCCACACCATTTGTTGAAAAAACTATACTTTTCACCCTGAATGTCACCCTTGCTTGTCAAAAATCAATTAACCAGAAATGTATAGGTTTATTTCTGGACTCTCAATTCTATTTCATTGATCTATGTGTCTATCGTTATGCCAACATTACACAGTGATTACTGAGGTTTTGTAGTAAGTTTTGAAATTGTAAAGTGTGAGTCCTCCAAATTTGCTCTGCATTTTCAAGGTTGTTTTGGCTATTCTGAGTACTCTAATGAATTTTTCACTTCACTTATTGAACTTTTGATTCCAGAATTTCCATTGGTTCTCTTTTATAAGTTCTCTTTACTGAGATTCTCTATTTAATGAGAATAAATAGAGAATGTGTCATCAGACCTTCCTTTACTTCTATAAATATACTTCTATAAATAAATAGAGAATGTGTCATCAGACCTTCTTTTACTTCTTTAAACACAGTTTCCTTTAGTTCTTTGACCATATTTATAACAATTATTTTGAAGGCTTTGGTAAGTCTGACAACTGGGCCCTCTCAAAGGCAGTTTCTGATGCCTGATTTTTGTGTGTATAGGTCATACATTCCTATTTCTTTGCACGTACCGTAATTTTTGTTGTTGAAAACTGGATATTTTGGGTAATGTAGTAACTTTGGATATGGATTCCTCTCCTCTTTGGGGCTTGTTGTTATTGTTGGCTTGCTTGTTTGTTTAGTGACTTGGCTGGACTATTCTAGTAGAGATATATTACATACAACAGTGTTAATTGTATTTATTATGTTGTACAACTCTCACTTTTCTTGCTAAGATTTAGATTTTCTTGAATAAAAGTTTCTTAATTTACTGTGTGCTCTTAAAACAAATTTCAGAGACTACAAATTGTTGCATTTGGGGTTTTAATTTTTTAAAATAGTTTTCACCAATTATGGTTGTTTCACTGGGGAGAGGGTTCATGGAGCTCTTCATGGCACCATTCCAGCAGTCATATGCTCTGTTATGATTATTTGTCATCAAGTACTATCTTAGTCAAGTTAGTCTGAAGGCAATGTTCAGGGTAATTTATTGTGGGAGAGACTGGAGCCAGATAGAAGAGACAGCAGGCGATTGATTAGCTTAGATGTAAAGTGATAAAGATATGAACTTGACAGAGGGAAGGAAAAGCAAGGAAGGAGTGATGTGAGTACAGAAAGATTTATCAGGACTTCCTGCAGGTTAAATCTGGGGTGCGAGGGGAAAGGAAGTGTCAGAGAGGATTCCAAGGTGATGGTAATATGGAGGAGGAAAGACAAGTCTTATTTAGGTCTGGTGAGATCGTGGTAACAGATAATATGCAAGGAAAAGGGCAAATAGTACATTGGGACTAGAAAGGCAGGATTGGAGATTAGGGGAAAGGTTGAGTTTTGTAGGCAAGGGTTTTCATTTATTTATTTTTATTTTTCACTGCACTGGGTCTTTGTTGCTGCGCGCAAGCCTTCTCTAGTTGCGATGAGTGGCGGCTACTCTTTCGTTGTGGTGCGCAGGCTTCTCACTGCGGTGGCTTCTCTTGTTGTGGAGATCAGGCTCTAGGCGCACGGGCTTCAGTAGTTGTGGTGCACAGACTCAGTAGTTGTGGTGCACAGGCTTAGTAGTTGTGGCACACAGGCTTAGTTGCTCCGTGGCATGTGGGATCTTCCCAGACCAGGGCTCGAATCCATGTCCCCTGCATTGGCAAGCGGATTCTTACCCACTGCACCACCAGGGAAGACCCAAGGCAAGAGTTTTTGGGTCAAAGTTTTTATGTAACCCTTTGCAAAGTTGCCCACATACATGATAGTGGAAGTCATGAGAATAGATAAGTTTCAGAGAGAGAAAACCAGGCCAGTTTACCTTAAACTTGGGAAAATGGACTTTTAAGAGGCAGGAGGAGGAAAACAGTAAGGAGATTGAGAAGTTAGCACAAGACAGGTAGGAATGATGATAGCCAACCCTTATTAAACCCTTACTAAGAGCCAAGAACTGTTTTACATGCTTTCTTGAATTTAATCCTCACAATAACTCCACAGGGTGGGTATTATTGTCCCCATTTTACGAATCAAGACACTGAGGCTAGAGAGGGGAAATAATGTGCTCAAGGTCACACAAGTGGTATGCAGTCGAGCCAAAATGAAAATCTAGGCATGCATAACATTCATACCAAAGTGTGTACCCAAAGCAACATACACCAATGTTCGTGGTAGCACTGTTTGTAACAGCCCAAATGTTCATCAACACTAACTAAGTGTTGATGTAAGCTAACTGGTATATTCATATTCAGTGGAATATTATACAGCTTTGAGAATGAACAAACCATTGTCATAAGGAACAGCATGGACATAATGTTGAGCAAAAGAAGCCAGTTCTGAAAGAGAACATATTGTATAATTCCATTTATATAAAGTTCAAAAAGAGGCAAAATGAATCTATGGTGTGAATAAGTCAGGTCACATCTGTGGGGTAGTAGACACTGGGAGAGGGCATGAAAGGGGTCCCATAATGTCCTGTTTCCTGATCTCAGTGGTGGTTACACAGATGTGTTCTTTTATGAAAATGTATCAACCTGCACACTTATGATTTATATACTTTTGTGTAATAGGTAATACATCAATAAAAAGTTTACTCATACAAAAGAAAGCAAAATAGAAGTAGGCCATGTGATCTGAGGACATGCCCTTTTAACCGTGAGCTGTCAAGATAGCAGGTGTCCTGTTTCCTCTGCAACATGTAAAATGCAAAGAAAAATGTAGAGGGGATCCTATACAATTAGAAAGGTAAAAGAAATGTAAGAGATAGAGATTGACCAAATGCAACACATGGGTCTTATTAAAACAAATTGTAAAAATAATAAAATAATGAAACAATCGGGGACTTTGAACACATTGTATTTTGGATGATATTAATAAATTGTTGATTTTAGGTATATTAATTGTATTGTTAATTTTTTTAAGTCTTTATATGTCAGAGGTAATGACATGTTTATAGATGAAATGATGTGATGTTTGGGATTTGCTACACTCATTGGGCATGAGTGTAGCGGTGAAACAGCCTTGGCCAGGAGCTGATCATTCTGGAAGGTGGAAGTTAGCTACCTGGGTTTCTGTGTAACATTCTCTCTACTTGTGTATATGTTTGAACATTTTTTAGGTAAGAAGTTTTTTAAAAAGAAGAAAACTTACATTCAATGTCCCAGCAAAGGAATTACTTCCCGTGGCTTCATTTTTTTTTTTTTTTTTTTTGCGGTACGCGGACCTCTCACTGTTGTGACCTCTCCCGTTGCGGAGCAACAGGCTCCAGACGCGCAGGCTCAGCGGCCATGGCTCACGGGCGCAGCTGCTCCGCGGCATGTGGGATCTTCCTGGACCGGGGCACGAACCCGTGTCCCCTGCATCAGCAGGCGGACTCTCAACCACTGCGCCACCAGGGAAGCCCTTCATATTTTTAAGTTTGTACTTCCGTTGAGAGAGACAAGGAGAGAGCAGGCATGTGGTCACAGAGATCACAGGGGCAGGGAGTGGTCTTGTGATGCCCATTGCTGTAGTTCTGTCTCTGCCCCTGATGAGACAGATCCCTGAGACACGGGATCAGCTCTGACAAGGTCACTGTAACTCCCACATCTGGAAGTCGGCTTTCAGTCCCCCTTTCTTGACTTCTTGGTAGCCTGGGACTCTGGTGGCAGGAACCTCTGCTTTCCCTACCTCCCCCATTAGTCTGTATTGTGGACTCTCCTTCCTGGGTCTGACTCTTCAGCCATGAGTTATTTCCTAAACCCTCTGCTCCTCTCCCATATACTCTTGCCAAGGGTTTCATCCTCTCCCAGTAGCTTAAGTGGCTGCCAGGCTGCCTTTCCAGATGCAATTTTAATCAATCTATTCCCTTGTTAAAACCCAGGAATGGTTTCCATTACCTAAGTGATAACATTCAAACTCTCATGGAGGCACAGGATGTCCTTCAGCATCTCTTTACACCTCCACCTCCAAACCACCTTCCCTCTTCAGCCTTCCCTCCTCCCATTCCCCTTCACACCTCCCTGTCAGCCAGTTACATCATCACCATTTCTGGAATGTGTCATGCTATTTGTTGCTCCCATACCTTTGACCCCATCTGGAACACCTACCTATACACTTCCCCACCTGGAAAACCCTACTCATCCTTTGGGACACTGCTGCGAGGTCATTTCATTCATAAAGCCTTCCCTCACCTTCCTGTGGAGTTCATTCATTCATTCAATCATTCATTAATTCATTCAATCATTCATTAATTCATTCAAAAAATATTTATGCTCAAGGCCCTTAACTAAGTCTGAGTGCTAAGTCAAGAATCCACATGGTTCACACTTTACATCATAGCTCTTATCTCATCAATACTATTGACTTATTTACATAAATAGCCATTCCTGTACCCCACCCCTTGAGGGCAAGGATGGTGACTCATTCACCTTTGTACCCCAGTGACGGCACTAAATATGTTTGTTCAATTGAAGTGAAGGAGAATAATTACTCAGAAAAGACCTTTGGGGTTGACCATTCAAACAGCCGTGATAATCTTTGGGTGTCTGTGTGGTAAAATTTAGGTTCAGGGATGGAGAGAATGAGTCCCTTGTTCCCAGGGGTTAAGGAGAACCTAGGAATTGGCCCAGTTGTAGGCCACGTGCTTAAAAAATACATTCATGAGAAGGGGCAGGAAACAGGATGGCAGCAAGATTGAGGGATGAGGGTGTTCAGAGTATTTTAAAAGTCATAGAGAGGAGCCCATGGGAAATAGACTTAAGAGGCTGGTGAGAGGGGGCAGTGACAGAAGCAAAATGACAAAGGCGACTAGGTTTATTTTTGTGGGGGAGGGGGACCAGATGGGCCTTGGACTGGCCTGGAGACAACTCTTCCTCTAAGGTAGAAGGCAAGGAAGAAAGCAACAATAGAGAGAGAAGGAGTAATAGCAGCTGCTTGGAGTGCCTGCCTTGTACCAGATCCTTTACATCTTTTATTTCACTTAATCCCCACAGTCTTCATTTTCAGATGAGGAGAATGGCTCAAAGCATTTCAATGACTCTCCACCCTGGCTATACATTAGAATCACCCAAGGAGCTTTGTAAACTGTGGCTCTGGGTCTCCCAGCTTTTTTGATTTAATGTGATCTGGGATAAGATGCTGGCATCTGAATTTTTTATGTTCTTCAGGTGATTCTAATGTATAGTCAGAGTGGAGTACCATCGTAAGGAATTTGCTGGAGGTGGTCCACATGTTGGGATGGAATTCAACTCTGGTCAGTCTGATTCCAAAGCCCGAATGCTTTCCCCTAGGGCAGTGGTTCTCAGTGTGAGGTCCCCGGCACTTTTCTAGCAAGCGGGGGGCCCTACTTACTTGTTAACCTACTAAATCAGAAACTTTGGGGTGGGGCCCAGCAATCTGGTAAAGCAAACCCCCCAGTAGCTCTGATGCACAATCAGGTTGGAGAACCACTGCTCTAAAAGCCTTGCTACTCAAACAAAATTGTAATGTACACACGCACAGCATCAGCATCATCTGGGAATGTGGTAGAAATGCCATACCTCAGGTCCTACCCCAGATCCACTGATTCAGAATCTTTTTGGCAAGATCCCTAGGTTCTTTGCATGCACTTTAAAATTTGAGAAGACCAGGGACTTCTCTGGCGGTCCACTGGTTAAGACTCTGATTCCAAGGCAGAGGGTGTGGGTTGGATTCGATCCCTGGTCAGGGAACTAAGATCCCACATGCCAAGTGGTGTGGCAAAAAAAAAAAAAAAAAGAGAAGACCAGTAATTCCCAAACCTGGCTGACAATCAGAATTAACTAGGGAGTTTTATTTGTTTGTTTTTTAGAGTATGAATTCCCTAGGTATCCCAAGTTTCTAATTCATTAGGTCTGAGGTCATACGTAGGTCCCTTTTTTTTTTTTTTTTTTTTTTTTTTGCGGTACGTGGGCTGTTGTGGTCTCTCCCGTTGCGGAGCACAGGCTCCAGACGCGCAGGCTCAGCAGCCATGGCTCATGGGCCCAGCCGCTCCGCGGCATGTGGGATCTTCCCGGACTGGGGCACGAACCCGTGTCCCCTGCATTGGCAGGCCGACTCTCAACCACTGCGCCACCAGGGAAGCCGTAGGTCCCTGTTTTAAAGTTCCTCATAAGTGTGATGATCAAGTAAGTCTGGGGACCACTCCACTTCACAATGCCGCCTCCCTGCAGAAGAGGAAATTTTCTGAGTATACTCCTTGTCCCAGGCACCTCAGAAGGTGTTTTCCTTACAACTAGCTTGCCAGATTTAGCAAATAAAATTACAGAATGCCCAGTTCAATTTGAATTTCAGATAGTAAATAAATTTTTAGTATGGGTATGACCCAAATATTGCATGGGATTATACTTATTAAAATTATTTTCAATAGTAAAAAATTAATTTAGTGAATTTACTAATAAAAAGTATAAATTTGATCAGTTTAAATTTGGTAAAAATTGTTTAGAAATTATTCATTGTTTATCTGAAGTTCAGATTGGATTGGGCATTCTGTATTTTGTTTGGCAACCCTACTCACAACAGTACCAGAGTTTCAAGGAGAAAATTGGTATAACCTTAGGGAGGGAAAGAAGAGGCAGGGTCTGCCGGGACATCAACAAGAAGTAGATGAATGAATGGCTGAATGTCAGAAACACCATGTCCAGTGTTCTCAGTCAGATAAGCTAAGTTATGCCTAAGGCTGCTGTGAGAAACAACCCTCACATCTCCACGGCTCACAGCCACAAAGACTTCTTTCCTGTTCATGTTACATGTCCACAGAGGTCAGCTGCATCTCCTCTTCATTCTGCGATCAAGGCTCATGGGAGGTTTCTAATGATATTTCTGGTCTCATGAAAAAGGAAAAAAAGAGAGTGCTTGGCCATGTAATGATTCATAAAGCTAGGGTGACCAACATCCCATTTTGCCCAGGAATGGGGGTATCCTGGGACACACAACTTCAGTGTTAAAACCAGAATAGTCCTGGGCAAATCAAAATGTTTGGTCACCCTAACAAAGCTTCTATTTGGAAGTGACACATGTCACTTGTGTTCACATTACATTGGCCAAAAAGGTCACACGACCAAGTTTGTCATCAATCAGGTGAGTTTTTTTTTTTTTGGCTGCGTTGGGTCTTCGTTTCTATGCGTGGGCTTTCTCTAGTTGCAGTGAGCAGGGGCTACTCTTTGTTGCTGTGTGAGGGCTTCTCATTGTGATGGCTTCTCTTGTTGTGGAGCAAGGGCTCTAGGCGTGCGGGCTTCAGTAACTGCAGCACATGGGCTCAGTAGTTGCGGCATGTGGTCCCTAGAGCCCACGGGCTTCAGTAGTTGTGACATGTGGGCTCAATAGTTGTGGCATGGGCTCTAGGGCACATGGACTCTAGGGCACATGGCCTTCAGTAGTTGTGGCACACGGGCTGAGTTGCTCTGCGGCATGTGGGATCTTCCCGGACCAGGAATCAAACCTGTGTCCCCTGCATTGGCAGGCGGATTCTTAACCACTGGACCCTAGGTGGAGGGAATGTTTCTTGATTAGGTCTTAGTCCTGCTCTCAGGGGAAGAGGGGATTTGTCAGCCCATTGTCCTTCATAGTTCTTGCCTCTGCCATCTTGGAGGTCCTTCTTATTCTATTTTCTTCCTAGAGAGGGCATACGCCCTCCTGGGGGCTGTGAGGTTTTTTGACTTGCTTTCTGCGGTAGATTGTATTAGTATTCAGAATATTCATTCCCCCTCTCTATGGGTCCCTCACTATTGGAGGCTTTAAAACACTCACCCAGGGACTTCCCTGGTGGCACAGTGGATAAGAATCCGCCTGCCAATGCAGGGGACACAGGTTCGAGCCCTGGTCCGGGAAGACCCCACTAGGCCACGGAGCAACTAAGCCCGTGAACCACAACTACTGAGCCTGTGCTCTAGAGTCCATGACACAACTACTGAACCCTGTGCACCTAGAGCCCATGCTCCACAACAAGAGAAGCCACCACAATGAGAAGCCCGTGCACTGCAATGAAGAGTAGCCCCTGCTCGCCACAGGTAGAGAAAGCCTGCAAGATGAAAGCCAGCAATGAAGACCCAACGCAGACAAAAAAAAAAAAAAAAGGTCTGGTGCCATGGTTAGATGAGAATTTAGGTTGTCTCCTGTGAGACGAGTGAATTTATTTTACAGAAAAAAGGGAAATAAATATTTGTGACCAAAGGAGAATGTTGGGGTAGACTGTATTATTATCCAAAATATTTGTTGCCCCTCTAGGGCTACTCTCTTTGGGGTCCCTATCTACGTGAGGATTATATTTGCAACCTGATTGACCTTAGGCTTAGCCACGTGGTTTCTTTGGCCAATAGAATGTGAGTAAAACAGACAATTGTCACTTCTGAGCAGGAGTTTGAAGAGCCAGCTCGTGGCCCACCATCTTCTCTTTTCCTTCTGCCACGAGACTAGTGATGTTCCAGATAGGGGCTGCTCCTTCAGCCTGGATCCCAGAGCAGAGCTGCAGCCAACTCAACATATATGTAGTATGTTTAGAGTAATAAGCCAGAGATATTTGGGTGGTGCTTGTTACCACAGCATAACCAGGCCAATCCTGCCTGACACAAGAGTAAATGAACAAGATTACATAAGTATACCTCTGTATGACTCCATTTTTGTAAAGTTTGCAAACAGGCAAAACGAAACAGTATATTATTTAGGAACAAACCTGGGGTGGCAAAATTATAAAGAAAACAAGAGCATAATTAACACAAAATTCACGAGAGTTGGGTTTCCCTGGTGGCGCAGTGGTTGAGAGTCCGCCTGCCGATGCAGGGGACACGGATTCGTGCCCCGGTCTGGGAAGATCCCACATGCCGTGGAGCGGCTGGGCCTGTGAGCCATGGCCGCTGAGCTTGCGCGTCCGGAGCCTGTGCTCTACAACGGGAGAGGCCACAGCAGTGAGAGGCCCGTGTACCTCAAAAAAAAAAAAAAATTCACGAGAGTGGTTCCCTTTGGTTGAAGGTAAGGGAGACAGACATGATTGGAGACTTTTAGACTCTTCAGATGTTATATTTCTTCTTTTGAGTGTAGATTATGCAATTTAAAGAAAACGAAAGCAAAAGCATGGCAGATTATGTTTTCCAAAGATGGACACAATAACTCCTGTTTACATACCCTTCTAGAAACTTGCCCCCCCCCCCCCCCACACCTTGAACCTGGGCAACTGTGTGACTGCCTCAGTCAATATATCAATAGTATGGAAGAAGGGAGGCTATGTAACTTCTAAGGCTGGATCATGAAAATGGCATGCACTTGTGCTTTGCTTTCTTGTACACCTTCTCTTTCATCCCAGCTACAAGCTAATTTGAGCAAGCCCAAACTAGCCCACGTGGAGAGACCACATGTAGGTGTTGGAACTGACAGCCTAGCTGAGGTTCCAGACAACACCCAGCATCAAACAGCCAGACATGTGAGTAAAGACGCCTCCAGTTGGCCCCAGCCCCCAACCATTGGGATATCCTCAGCCTCCGAGTCTTCCCAGCTGAGACCCCAGACATCAGGCAGCAGAGACAAGCCACCCCTGATAGATCCTGTCTCAATTCCTGATGCACAGAGCTCATAAGCATAATAAAATGCTTGTTTGGGGGCACTGAGTTTGTTATGTAACAGTGGATGACTGGAACAGTTTAAAAAATACACATAAAAAAACTGTGTCAGTTATCTATTGTATAAAAATCTCTTCACAGGCCTTTTTAAAGTGAGTTTGCATATGTTAGATGGTAGGTGGCCCACAGAATGGCCTGCAGGGGCCCTGACAGGAAAGGTCCTACAAGGGGAAAAGTCTAGGGTCATGAAGTCTAGGGCCAAGGTCTTTGAGAAAGAAATTCTCCCTTATTCCTTGGTAAAGGAAGTAGAAGTTTAGTCAGTCTTTATGGCGAGAGTTCCACTGAACTTGGTTCTTTCACTCACTCACTCATTCATTTACAAATTCATTCATTCATCAAACAGTTGCTGATCATATAGTAAGCTCCAGGCTGTGAATGTAGAGCTCAGTTAAGTCAGGGTCCCTAGTCTAGAAAGGAAGGCCAGGAATCAAGATGCCCATAGCACTCTTGTTCTTGTTTTTTTTTTTTTTTGCGGTACGCGGGCCTCTCTCTGTTGTGGCCTCTCCCGTTGCGGAGCACAGGCTCCGGACGCGCAGGCTCAGTGGCCATGGCTCACGGGACCAGCCGCTCCGCGGCATGTGGGATCTTCCCGGACCGGGGCACGAACCCGTGTCCCCTGCATCGGCAGGCGGACTCTCAACCACTGCACCACCAGGGAAGCCCAGCACTCCTGTTCTTTATTTTATCCTGTAGGCTTATACTTAGGATCTAGTTTATTGGGGTGGAGGATAAATACTCATAGAATAAAATTATAGAGAAAAGCATGGGAATGATTCATGCAAAGTTCAAGATAGTAGTGCCTCTAGGAGGATGAGAGTCTGATAAGCTGGGGCAGGAACTCCATGGGGCTTCTAAGCTTCTGATCATGCTCTGTTTCTTAAGCAGGGAGGGGGGTACGGAGGGGTTCATTTTATTATTATCTTTTAAGCTTTACATATATATTATATCCTCTCGTGTGTGAAGTATTTTTCAATAAAAGTTTGTAAAGAGTGTTCATCACTGAGAGGTTTATTAAGTACAAATTTGGAAACAATCAGGTGCTCATTATCAGCAGCCTGGTTAAATAACATAAAATATCTGTTTAATGAAATACTAACAAGACATTGAAATAATAACGTAATCTTACCTTATTGATATGAAATCATGTCCATAATATAGTAAATGAAAAAGGCAGCTTAGGACTTCCCTGGTGGTCCAGTGGTTAAGACCCTGCACTTCCAATGCATGGGGCATGGGTTAGATCCCTGGTGGGGGAACTAAGATTCCACGTGCCGCCCAGTGCGGGATAGGGGGCAGGGGGAAGACAGCTTAAAAATTATATATACCAAGTGCCTATTGACAGATGAATGAATAAATAAAATGTGGTATACAATGGAATATTATTCAACCTTAAAAAGAAAGGAAACTCTGACATGTGCTATAATGGATAAACCTTGAAGACATACTGCTAAGTGAATTAAGCCAGTCACAAAAGGACAAATACTGTATGATTCCATTCTCATGAGATACTTAGAGGAGTCAAATTCATAGACAGAAAGAAGGATGGTGGTTCCAGAGGCTGGGTGTTGATGGTGGAGGGGAATGTGGAGTTAATGTTTAATGGGTCCAGAATTTCAGTTGGGGAAGATGAAAAAGTTCTAGAGATAAATGGTGGTGATAGTTGTACAACAATGTGAATGTGCTTAATGCCACAGAACTATATGCTTAAAAATGGTTAAAATGGTAAATTTTATGTTATGTATATTTTACCACAATAAGAAATGGCTATAATATATAATACAATTACCTTTCTCTCTGTGTGTGTATAAGAGAGAGAAAGAGAGGAGGGAGAGAGAAGGAAAATTTATAGAAAAAAATCTGGTAGAATTTATATCAATATGTCTACAATGCTTATCTTTTGTTGTTCAGGTCATAGATGATCTTTTTTCTCTTTCTTCTACTTCATGCTTTTCTATATACTATGGTTCTTTGGCTATGAGTAAATTTTACATGTGTAATTGGAAAACAATAAATCTGATTTTAAAAGAAAGGAATCCCATGTTTCATCAAGAAGTGGCAAAGTAATCCTGAGGAAAAAGAACAAAGCAGGAGGCATAACCCTTCCAGACTTCAGACAATACTACAAAGCTACTGTAATCAAAAGAGCATTGTATTGGCTCTTGGACAATATGGATCAATGGAACAGAATAGAGAGCCCAGAAATAAACCCACACTATGGTCAATTAATCTTTGACAAAGGAGACAAGAATATCCAATGGAGAAAATACAGTCTCTTCAGCAAGTGGTGTTGGGAAAGTTGGACAGCTACATGTAAATCAATGAATTTAGAACACACCCTCAAACCACGTAGAAAAATAAATTCAAAATGGCTTAAAGACTTAAATATAAGACATGACATCATAAAACTATTAGAAATGAACATAGGGGCTTCCCTGGTGGCACAGTAGTTAAGAATCTACCTGCCAACGCAGGGAACATGGGTTCGAGCCCTGGTCCAGGAAGATCCCACATGCCAAAGAACAACTAAGCCCGTGCGCCACAACTACTGAGCCTGCACTCTAAAGTCCACGAGCCACAACTACTGAGCCCGTGTGCCACAACTACTGAAGCCCGTGCATCTAGAGCCTGTGCTCCACAACAAGAGAAGCCACCACACTGAGAAGCCCATGCACAACAATGAAAAGTAGCCCCCACTCGCCGCAACTAGAGAAAGCCCGCATGCAGCAATGAAGACCCAATGCAGCCAAAAATATAAAATTAATTAATTAATTTTTTAAAAAAGAAACGAACATAGGCAAAACATTCTCTGACATAAACTGTACCAATGTTTTCTTAGGCCACTCTTCCAAGGCAATAGAAATAAAAGCAAAAATAAACAAATGGGACCTAATCAAACTTACAAGCTTTTGTACAGCAAAGGAAACCAAAAATAAAATGAAAAGACAAGCTATGGACTGGGAGAAAATATTTGCAAATGATGCAACCAACAAGGGCTTAATTTCCAAAGTATACAAACAGCTCATGCAACTCAGTAACAAAAAAACAAACAACCCAATTGAAAGATGGGCAGAAGACCTAAATAGACATTTCTTCAAAGAGATACAGATAGCCAACAGGCACATGAAAAGATGCTCAGCATTGCTAATTACTAGAGAAATGCAAATCAAAACTTCAGTGAGGTACCACCTCAACTGGTCAGAATGGCCATCATTAAAAAGTCTACAGATAGGGCTTCCCTGGTGGTGCAGTGGTTGAGAGTCCGCCTGCCAATGCAGGGGACATGGGTTCGTGTCCCGGTCCGGGAAGATCCCACATGCTGCGGAGCGGCTGGGCCCGTGAGCCATGGCCGCTGAGCCTGCCTGTCCGGAGCCTGTGCTCCGCAATGGGAGAGGCCACAGCAGTGAGAGGCCCGCGTACCGCAAAAAAAAAAAAAAAAAAAGAAAAGAATGAAATAATGCCATTCACAGCAACATGGAAGGACTAAATAAAGTAAGTCAGAAAGACAAATACCATATGATATCACTTGTATGTGGAATCTAAAATATGCCACAAATGAACTTATCTACGAAACAGAAACAGACTCACAGACATAGAGAACAGACTTGTGGTTGCCAAGGGGAAAGGGGAGTGGGGGCGGGATGGATTGGGAGTTTGGGATTAGCAGATACCAACTATTATATATAGAATGGATAAGCACAGGGAATTATATTCACTATCCTGTGATAAACCATAATGGAAAAGAATATGAAAAAGAATGTATTCAGGTATCTAACTGAATCACTTTGCTGTATAGCAGAAATTAACACATTGTAAATCAGCTATACTTCAATAAAATAAATTTTTAAAAAAGAAGCGGCAATGTGACTGATTAAAGAGATGACACAGTCAAATAAGCAAGATTAAAAAAATTAAAAGGAAATTATTCTCCAATAAAAGTGACTCATTCAGTCAGTCAACAGTAGAAATCAATAAGGTGAGATGGGCCAGCTTCAGATCTCCTCTTTGACATATTCATTCCTATTTTACAATAGAACATCTGAAACTACGCTTATCCTCTCTTTGCCAGCATTGGAACCACCTCTCTTTATCCATTCCTAAATGTCTTTTCTTTAAAATCAATTCCTCAACCTCCTCCAGACTTACCCTAGTGTGCGTCATGCCCAAACAACTTTAATATTCCTGAATGAGCAACAGCTCTGGGGCCCTCAACACCCTTCTTCACACTCTATGCTTTTTCTTGGACCTCAGCCTGGCCTCCGGACTCCAGCTGTCTTTCCTTCCAGCCCTGGGTCCAAAGGTTTTTCTCTTTCCATTTGTGGCTGCATCCTCCAGAAATCATGTCTTAAAAGTGTCCTCAAATTTTGGTGCTCTCTGTGAGCCTCGGCCTTGCTAGCTCTGCCTGTTCCAGTTCCTCTTGGCTGGGTCTACTCTTCCTTCACTTCAAGTTTAGTCATGCCCCACTCACCCCTTACTGTGCAGCTTTGGCCTTATGACCAGGTAAAGCTTAGAATTAAGTCTTGCAGAGACAGGCTTTTCATAAACTACTGGGATGTACAAGCTTCCAGAAGTGCCATTTGGCAATTTGAAAGAAGATCCTGAAAATATTTATAGCCTTTGAAACTCTGACCTTATAATTCCATTTCTGGGACTCTCTCCTAAGGAAATGGATGGACAAGGATTAAAGCATAAATATGAATCACATAATTTAAGTTAGCAAAACAACAGAAGCAGCCTAGATGTCCAAGAGCAGAAGATTGATCAAATTAAGCAAATTATAGCATATGCCTATTGTGGACAGTTATGCAGCCATTAATATGTTTGTGGAGTATCATTAATGCCAGGGGAAAAGTACGCTTGCTCAAAGTGATATATTTGGTATGATTTCAAGTAAAATAAAAAAGTCATAGAACAAAAATAAAAAAGAAATATGTCAAAATATTAATAATTTGCCTCTGGGTGGTGAGATTACAGGTACATTTTTTCCCCCTGTTTGTCTTCATACTTATACTTTTCAAGTGTTCCATGGGAGTACAAATCCCTTTTATCATCTGCAGGAAAAAGCTCCAAGACTTTCCACACACAGAAGAAGAAATGACTCAATTACACTTGGACTTGGTGTCTGAATGGCTAGGCTCTCAAGTACATCAGGGTGGTACATGGAAAACATAACTTGTCTTTTTGTTGATGTCTTGTCAGAGGCTCCTGTTTATGTTGCGTGGGGGCAGATAGGCCTATCTGTGCTCTGCCTGATGGAGTGCCCCAGCTGGACTGGGCAGGGATGGTGGAGTGAGATTTTCCCGTGGCACCTGTGACTAGGAGGAAGCACCGCAGCTCTGCAGCAGGAAACTCAAGCTCCCCATTTCCCACTGACGGTGGAGTCTGATTCCCCTGCGATGACAGCCTGCCCTTCTACCTGATTTCTGGGGGTCAGCCACTGCCCCAGCGCTCACCGTCTCTGCACTAGCATCTGCGAATCTTATGCATCTTGCGTATCACAGGCCAGCCAGTCACATTTCTCAACCCATCTCTACATTAGAGTCAAATTCTCCAACTCTGAGGGTTCGAGGGTTTTTCCCTTTTATTGAAACCATTGTCTGTCCAGCATGGTGACAACAGATCCAAGGCTTCCCCCCCAATTTGTAAGTTATCATCATCTGACCGATCTTATGAATTTTGGTCAGATTTGTGGGTCAGGGAATTGGAACAGGAAGTAATCTGGAGGGGTCCTCCCAGGGGCAAATAATAGCCAGTTTGTGGCTCCTCCAGCTTTGGGGGTGCAGGTGGTCAGGACTGTGCCAGCTTGCCCTAGAAACAACGCACGTTTTGTTGAGGCTGCTGGTAGAGGCCCAGTCTGCGTAAGGAGAGGTACCCCTCTTCCTGAATGCCCTGGCATATGGGCATTGCTGGTGCTTGCCTGGAGTCTCAAATGAGACTGAGGAGGGGTATGCGGGTACAGTGGAGAAAGGAGCCCTACTGAACATGGAAGGGGAGCCTGAAGGGAGGTGCTGGAGAGGAGAGAATATTTCCATTTGGCTTTTCCAGCTTCTTGCCATGTCCCCAGAGCACAGCAACTTGGCTGCTATCCGAGTGCCCCATCCTTAGTCTTCCTTCATGAATTTTTCATTTCAGGCAAAGAGCCCTTATCTCTCACTGGGACTGCTTTGGGAGCCTGCTTTCACAGCAGCTGGAGATGGAGCAGATGAAGAATTGCATTAAGGCGGAATCATCTGTCCCTTGAGAGAGGAAGGGCACTCTGTGCTCCTGGAAGGACAGTTCCTATCCCACCCCCCATTACTGTAGGCCTCTATCATTCACAAGAAGGTTGGGCTGCAGTTTTATTGAGATACTATTGAGGGCGGAGAGAGAAAGGCTTTGAGGTCACTTACTGTGGTCTTGCCTGAGGGTGAGGTCTCTCCTGGTACCAATCATTGGACACAAGGCGGGTCCACAGCAGAAAAGAGGAAGAGAGAGGGGACTTGGCCTCTCTCATTCCAGATTTCTAGGAGTCCAGATGTCTTGGGGCATGCCCCATGATGGGGGGTTAAGGATGTCATTTCTCCCTGCCCCCATTCCCAGGACCATCCTGGCCCAGAGCAAGAGAAGCCCCTGCTCTGTACCTCCTCTGGCTGCATCCCTTCCCACAGGCAAAAGAGTCCATATACCCATCCTTTGATGGGTTGAATTGAGGTGCCCCCAAAGATATGTTGAAATCCTAACCCCCAGTACCTCAGACTGTGACCTTATTTGGAAATAGGGTTGTTGTAGTTGTAATTAGTTAACATGAGACACAGACCCATGGGAGGAGGAGGCCATGAGAAGATGCAGCAGAGCCTGGAGTGATGCAGTAACGAGCCAAGGAATGCCAAGGATTCCGCAAACCCCCAGAAACTAGGGAAAGACCAGGAAGGAGCCTCCCATACAGGTTTCAGAGGGAGCACAGCCCTGCTGATGCCTTGATTTGGGACTTCTAGGCTCCAGAACTGTGAGACAATATTTTTTTGTTTTTCTAAGTCACCCAGTTTGTGGTACTTTGCTACAGCAGCCCCGGGAAACTAATACACACTCTCAGACTAGACTCTGGGTACCAGGATCCCAGAATTCCTGACCAACTGGCACCAAGCCCTCCATTTGTCCTCTTGCCAAGGACCCCACCAATGTAGTGGGGCCTGAAATTGGAGGTGAGGAACTAGGGAGTCGTAGTCCTGGGGTCACTGGTGCACTGGGAAGAGGGCTGTGAGCTGCAGGGAACAAGCTAAACCTGGCAAGCTAGAGTTCTGACACATGGTGCCCTCTGAGACTATTTTCCTTTTGTTATTCTTCAGCTTTTAGGACGGTCTTGTTGGAAAGTCCCAGTTGGTTTTTACAGCTTACAGCATAGCAGGGATAAATGACCATCATTGAAGAGGAGCAGTGCCACCCTGAGGCCAGAATGGGAACTGCAGCAGGAATCATTGCGTGATTCCCAAGGGGGCCGGCCTCTAAGAGCCTGACGCACCAGATCTGCCACTTCCTGATTCCACAGCCACAGCTACATTAGAGGTTTTACTTTTTATTTTCTTACCAAAAATATCGGTTTCCTCATGGAAGCTCCCCAGGGGTTCTCAGCTGTTTACTAATGGTGAAAAGTCAGTCCTCAGAGCTCCCGAGGAATGCAGCTCCTAACTTCCCAATGGTCCCTGTATAACCACTGCTTCTTCTCATCACCAGAACCCCCCGCCACCCCGCCAAGTGCCCATGTAACTTAGAGATGAAGGCTTGGGTAGCTTAGGAGAGCTGCCCTGGGGGCAGCCTCTCAAGCAGAGCTCACATGTTTGCAGAGGGAGTTAAATAGGTCTTTTCCCCCTTCCGCTGAACGTTATTTTAAGTGAAAAATATAAATCTTGCTATCTTTCCTGGCATTGCCCTCACATGAGCCCTGACGGGTAGAGATTGTGATGTTTCTCCTTTTACAGACAAGGAAGTTGAAGCCCAGGGAGATTAATGACTTACTCAAGGTCACTCAGTAATAAGGAGCATTGCCTGATCTCTCTCTTTTCCTTACACTGTTCTATCTTCTGCAAGCATCTCAGAAGGGATTAAATATTCAGATCCCTGCCACAATCCCTGCACTAGGGCATGGTGTTCTCTTTTTCTGTTGCTTCTTAAACTGCTTTCCACCACATGATTCAAGTTGCAAAATCAATACATATTATTGTAGCTAAATATCTCCACCAGCACCTCCTAAGGTGAACAATATTAACAGTCTTGTGAGTTTTTTTCCTATTATTTTCTCTATGGAGATACAAATGCAAATTTGTAAAAATGCATATAGGAGTTCCCCACTGCCATTTACAAAATTTTAATCAAAAGCAAAAATCCCCTTATACAATTAGCTTGTGAACTACTTTTTTTTTTTTTTTGCGGTACGCGGGCCTCTCACTGTTGTGGCCTCTCCCATTGCGGAGCACAGGCTCTGGACGCTCAGGCTCAGTGGCCATAGCTCATAGGCCTAGCCGCTCCGTGGCATGTGGGATCTTCCCGGACCAGGGCACGAACCCGTGTCCCCTGCATCGGCAGGCAGACTCTCAACCACTGCGCCACCAGGGAAGCCCTTTGTGAACTACTTTTCACTTAACAATATACCATCGTCATTTTTACAAATAATATTGAGCTATCTCATTCTTAATAGCAGTCCAAAATTTCATAGTACAAATGTGCCATAAATCATTCAATCACTCCCCTATTGGTGAGCACCCAGGTTGCTTCTAGCGATTATTCTATTGTCAATAATATTGCAAAATGTCTCTGTAGATATATTTTTAGAAACCAGTGCTTTACCTTTGTGGGATGTATTCCTAAAAGTAGGATCGTAGGATCAAAGTGCATGCTCATGAAAACTGGGAACAAGCTAAATTTCCAACAGTAGGAGTTTGATTAGCGCGCATCTCACACAAAGGAACATTCCTTACAAATAATGACAAATTTCTATTGGTTTTGAAAAATGTTTGTTAGATGATATTTAGAGAAAAGCCATGTTATATAGTATTACCCTATTTTGTAAAAATATGTGCATAGAATAAAAGATTTTAAGAACACTGAAATATTAACAGTGGTCATTTCTGAGTAGTGAGGTCATAAATGACCTTTATTTTCCTTGTTTATATTTTCTAAAATTTCTGCAGGGATCCTGTGTTGCTCGTGTAGTAATGTGTTAGGCTCTCTCCGGTTGCAGGGGGGCAGAGACCAGGTGTCTCACCTGGCAGGGGTGAGGTTATTTTAAGGCTCCACCAGAAAGGTGAGGACACCAGGTATCTGGGAGGCTGACACATTATTCAGGATGACACTGTCTCTGGCAGCCCCCCGGGAGCGGTGGGGTGAGCTTCTTCTCATCCTTCAAGGGCGGTGGAGGTGCTCTTGCTCAGAGGGGCACCCTCATAAGTGCATCTTGGTCCAGGCCTCTTGCCTTGGTTTCTGCTTCATCCATGAGTCTCCGTCTCTGTTGCTGCTCCCAATACCTGACCCCACTCTCCTCTCTGCTTGAAGGATCTGCTCCTGACCAGTTCCTCTATGGTTTCTGTTTATACCCGGTGTCAGCTCCTCTCTGTGTCCCCCTTTTCTGAGAGTCTTGCACTCTCTTTAAACCCTTCAAGAAAGACAGTCTGATTGGGTGGCCAGTATCAGGAGCTCTAGCACCAGTCCGGGTCAGAGGGCACTGGTCAGCCTTGGTTAGAGATCCCTGACCCGGTCAGCTGTCACAAAAGTGGTGGGATTATGCTGCATGTCACTTATCTGTGACTACTATAATGGCTGTATTCATTATCTAGGGCGGCCGTGACAAAGTACCACAAACTTAAATAACAGAAATATATTGTTTTACATGTCTGGATGCTAGATCAGTCTGAGATCAAGGTGTCACCAGGATTGGTTCCTGCTGAGGGCTGTGAGGGAGAACCTCGTACACACCTCTCTCATTTTGGTGGTTTGCTGGCAATCTTTAGAGTTCCTTGGCTTACAGCATCACCACGATCACATCCGTTATCTTCACACAGTGTTCTCCCTGTGTGCGTGTCTGTGCCCAAATTCCTCCTTTTCATAAGGACACCGGTCATATTGGATTAGGGATTAGGAGGCATTTACAACAAACAGAACTGCTTTGGCCACTATGAAATTCTAAGACTAGCCTGCCTGCTGATTTTATAGTAATTTAGAATTTACTTCATCTCTACCTCCTACAAATGGACTATTCCTTCAATATGTAATCATAAATGTATGTCAGCTGATAGCTTTGTTATTAAATATAATTAAAACTAGCCTTACTATTTCTCAGGTTTAATCTCTTCCTAAACCATAACAAACCTCCAACAAAAAGTCCTTGGCCTATGGCAAGCCCAGCCTCCCAGAAGGAAGTTATGCCACAGTGCTCCCATTTCTCTGAACCCTAAACTAGGGCCTAGCTCTGAGTAATCTAGTTGGGGGGGAAATCTGTTTCCATCCTCTGGCCCAAGAACCTAGCCTCCATTTATGGCCTTGTTCCCATGGGAAAATGCATTCCAAATTCCAAACAACTGATTTGCACATGAACTTTCACTCTGGAGGTTAGGGACAGCCAGAATGTGTTCTCTTGTAGCTCAGCCTTCTGAGAGCTCCCCACGAGTCTCGTCCCCTGGCCCCTTCCTCACCTCCCACCTCCCCTATACACACTCAACCCTCAGATGGTACCTCTTCTGTGAAGTCTCAACCAGACCCTCTCTCTCCTCCCTTGAACCCCTGGACCTTTGGGCCTGGGCTGTAGTGCCTACCTTGCTTTGACTGGGTTCTAGAGAACTGTGTGCAAGGGTCTTGACCTCTTACAGGATCTTTTTAAAAAATTAATTAATTAATTATTATTATTATTATTTTGGGGTGCATTGGGTCTTTGTTGCGGTGCGCGGGCTTCTCATTGCGGTGGCTTCTCTTGTTGTGAAGCATGGGCTCTAGGCACTCGGGCTTCAGTAGTTGTGGCTCGCGGACTCAGTATTTGTGGCGCACAGGCTTAGTTGCTCTGCGGCATGTGGGATCTTCCTAGACCAGGACTCAAACCCGTGTCCCCTGCATTGGCAGGCAGATTCTTAACCACTGTGCCACCAGGAAAGTCCCTCTTACAGGATCTTAAAATCCTTGAGGGCAAGACTATTATTTTCATCCTTGTATCCTTCCAGGAAGAGTATGAGGGATACAGCATTTATGAAGCACCTGCTATGTGCCAGGCTCTGAAACAGTGCTCTCTTGCATACTTTCTTTTACTTATCCCCCCGCACTTAGCCCAGGACTGGACACATACTAGATGTTCAGTGTATAATTCTTAAATGGATTGAATCCCCTGCTATGACAAACTTCATGAAGACTTCTTTCTCCCAGTTTTCTCCTGGCCCCTGGAGTCTGCTCTCCCAAGCTCCCAGACCCATGGGTTATTCAAGCTCCCCCTGCCTCCCTCAGGGCTGAGGGAACCAGGCAGGTGGCAGGATTCGCTCCCTGGGGAACTGTCATCTGGTGTCAGAGGGAAAGCCAGCCCCCTCCTCTCCACCTCCTACCTCAGCAGATGGGCTCCAGTGAGTGTGCTGGCTCCCCTGCTCCAAGGAGAACAGGAACAGATTGTCTCCCCAGGGCTCACAATGTGAGAACAGGTGCGCTGGGGAGAAATTTCAGTCTGCAAACTCAGGTGCACATGAGGTTTAACTTTGTTTTTCATGAATCAAGCACTCTCCTAAACTGGGGGGAGCTTAACTCCAGTTCTTCTTGGAGATGAGTTCCCTGTTCTCCGCCCCACTCCATGGCTGGTTTCAGTTCCCACATCTTAGGCTGTGCTGAGCTGTCTCACTGGACACATGTCCACACGGTTACTGCTGAGATGTCCACAATCCCTCCCCTTGGCCTCTAAAACTACAAATTCCATCACCCCAACCTAGACACAGTCTCCAGCCATTGTGCCAGGGGTCACGTATGAGGTTTTGGCGGTCTGCTGGGAGCGGGGCCAGGTCTTTGCTGCTTCTGGGACCCATGACCTCTCCCTCCTCCCAGGCTCGCGTTAGCAGGGAGGGGATGCCCAGCTGCCTTCCTCTTCCTCCAAGACATTTTTTCTCCTCCACGACATCTTCTCCACCTCAGAGTCTTAGACCAGAGCCATGGCAACAGTCCAGGAAGGGAGATGGTATTTAATGGGTGACTTTTGTTTTCTGCCATAGCCCTGCCCAGAGACAACGAACCCACACCTGTATCTCTGGAAGGATGATAAAGAGAACAATACAAGGAGGAGGGAAAAAACTCACAGATGAATATATCAAAACATTTATCCCAACATTATAGATTGCCCCTGACCCCAGCTCTTCTACCGATAGCAAACATACCTTGATTTATGGCACCAGGAATAGCTCAGGCAGGGTGGGCTGCCACCTTCAGAGAGACACTCTATGTCCTACTGCTGTCTGTCCACAGCCGTGTTGCTCACTTTCATGGCCACCCTGATGGTGCTGAAAAGAGCCCGGGGTCTCATCCCAGTGGTCAGCACAGGCAGAAAAACAGATCGTGGAAGCCCTGGATAAGAGGGAGGAAACCCATGAGCCTAGGCAAAGTAAGAAAGACGGGATGAATTTCTAGGAGGGGAGTAAGCAGGAAGTCTTCATGGAGGAGGTGGCGTTCAGTGTGATTTAGATGTGATTGGAAGCAGGGGATACAGGAGTGGCCTGGCTGGGGAGCCGGGGTGGGGAGTGAGGGGAGAGGGGCAGTGCACTGCGCCTTGAGTATTTGCTCCAAAAGCAACAGCTTTTCAAATTTTCAGCTAAAGTACTGACCTGGTGAAAGGATGTTGAGGGGCTAGAGTAACAGCAAAACCATGGGGTTATGGAGAAGCTGGTCAAAATCTTGGATAGTATTACTAAGTAGTTCTGAGCACGGTTGAGAGCCAGACTGCCAGGGTTCGAATCCTGGCTGTGCTACTCACCAGCTGCACGTCCTTCGGCAAATCACAAACCCCCTCTGGCCCATGGATTCCTCAGCTGCAACGTGTAGCTGATAATAATCCTCATCAAGTGGCTGTGCGAATGAATTAATACATGTAAGAAAGAGTTTAGATTAGTACCCAGCACCTAGTAACCGCTCATTAGACGTCAGCAATGTTGGTGTTGATGATGGCGATGATGAAGATGATGAATATGATGCTGGGCTCCCTTACCAACCAAACACCCAAGGGGACCTCTGGCCACAAACCCCTTCTGGCCCTCCTCCACATACCCCTAATGTTAGACTCCAGCTAAGTCTCTGATTCCAGGTAGGGGGAAATGCCTGGGCCTTTCCAGATCTAGCTTCCTTATTCTGTGACCATCTGCTGCCCTGAACTATGCTTCCCTGCTGCTCAGGGGCAGGGCCTGGGAGAGGTGGGCCCTGCTCATGGAGGTGGAGTGTCACAACGGGTCAGTAGAGCAGGTGATGGCAGAGCTGCTTCCCCAGCTCCACTTCTCACTTGGTTCAGCTCTCTCCTTAGTGATATTCCCAGGCATCTACCCAGAAGGGCTGACAGAGGCACAGGCTTACCTAGATCTCACAGACAATGAACGGCGAAGGCTGGATTCAAACTCTGGCAGTCTGGCTTTTACCCATTGCCGTAAAGCCACTGCAGTAGATCCAGATACCAAGGAAGTTTCTAGGGCCTTAGTGGCCCTTGGCAGGCAAATGCCGACGGGCCAAGACAGAATTATCATAAGTATATAATAAATTATAATAAAGCAGAATTTAACCCAAAACTCAGAAGAAAAGCAATCCTTTCTATGCCATTAAAAATACCCCAATACCTCATTGGCTTAAAACCACAAAACTCATATTTGCTCACGATTCTGCAACGTGGGCCAGGCTTGGCAGGAACAGCTCATCTTTGCTCCACATGGCATCGTCTGGGGCTGCTTGACTGAGGCTGGAGGATGGTGGACTCACTTGGCTGGAAGTTGATGCCAGCTGTTGGCTGGGGCTCAGCTGGGGCTGTCAGCCCAGGGGGCCTCCTCCGCATGGCCTCCCCACATAGCTAAATCAGACTTCTGCAGCCTGACAGCTGGGTTCTGAGAGGGAACACCTCCAAAAGGATGGGCCAGGTGTTCAAACGCTTTTGCAGTCTCTGCTGGCATCTTTTTGCTAATGCCCCATCGGCCAAAGCTTGTCACCTGTCCAAGCCCAGAGTCAGGGTAGGGGGGCTTACACACAGGCTGAATACCAGGAGGAATGGCTTATTGGAAACCACCAAAGCAGCAGTCAACTTCCACTTATTTTTCCTAAGTTTCCCCCTTTGTGCACTTGACACCCTCCTTTCCAGACTCCTCTGAAACGTTGCTCTACCCAGTGGTCTCTTTCTCACCTCAGCCTCTGCTTCCTCTTTACTGAATCGCCCCTTTTAGTCAACAAACCACTTGAATCACAGCTGTCTCCAAACAGTTTCCCTCGGTCCTGCTTCTCCCTCAAGCTACTGCTTTGTCTCCTTTCCTTCACTTTCAAAATCCTTCAAAGAGCTGTTGACTCTGGAAGCAGAAAGGGTCACCTAAAGCAAATTTGCCAAATTTACTGAATTTCCTGATTTGCCCATTTGAAAGAAAATGTCTTTAATGTTTTCAATGACTATGAATATGTACTTCTTACGGACGTATAAATAAATATATACAATAGTATACTCTTCTTGAATATAAGTAGAAAAAGAATATATTCATAAGAAGCCTAAACCACCCTAGGACACTTAGCTTTCAGCAAAGCGATGCTCTGTAAAAAATATTATTTTTAAAGAAGAGAATGGATGTGAGGAGACAACCACCAGTCGCTGACACTTTCCTTAATCATGTGATTTGGCCTTTTCCAGTAGCTTCCTCACCAATCTCCCTGCTCTTTCTCTTCCTAATCAGCCCTTCATACTGCAGCCAGAGGGATCTTTCTAAAGCTCAGACCTGAGCACTTCATTCCCCCATTTAAAAACTCCTCGCCGCATCTCAGTGTCCACAGGATAAAATCCAAACACTTAGAATAACATTCAAAACAATTTACAGACTCACAGGCCCCCAACTTGCTTTTCCAACCTCATTCCCTATTATACTTTCTTCTCTTCCACCAACTCCACAGTCAATCTCACCTTTTTAAGCTCATGGCATGTCCTTTAGCATTTGCCCTTTGATATTTTGAGCAAACTGCTCCCTTTGTCTGTAGTGCCCTTTCCTGACTTCTCTGCTTGCTATACACCACTTACATTTTAAGAACCCAGTCAAACAGCACTCACTCTGTGAGTTCTGCTCTGAGTCTCAGTCCTAGGGAGGATTAATCGCTCCCCTTTATGCTTTAGCACCATTTGGTATAAACTTGTAGTAGAGAACATGTAGAACTATAATCTATTATGTTTTTGTGTCTTTTCTATTAGTTCATAAGCTTAATGGGCCAGGAATTCTTTTTCTCAGAGCCTTGCACATAGTAAGTGTGAAATAAGTGTAAAAAAAGCCATATCTGACAAGAAAATATTCCCCTGGGCACCCAACAGGGGGCAGATTTCCCCATTATACTCTCATTTTCTTTCAAAGACTCTTAATATTTGTCCCACAATATAGACATTTAAAATGGACTTGGAAAAATAAAACATTTGTGTATTTGCTTTTATATGCACAAGATATCTCTGGAAATATCTATAAAGAACTATCATAGTCCATCAAATATAAGGTACCATCAATTGCAAGTTGCTTGATTGTTTTGTGTACAAAAAAGAAATGAAAAAGACTGCTAAATGGAGAGGCAAAAGACCCATCATAGTCAACATGATATTCGGAAGGAGGACAAAGTTGGAGGACTGACACTACCTGACATCAAGACTTATTACAAGTTGTAGTAAGACAGTGTGATATTGGTGAAAGAAGAGACAAATAGATCAATGGAATAGAAAAGAATAGAGAACCAAGAAAGAGACTCCCATAAATATAGTCAACTGATCTTTGACAAAGGAGCAAAGGCAATACAATGAAGGAAAGATAGTCTTTTCAACAAATGGTTCTGGTACAAATGGACACCACATGGAAAAAAAAGAAAAAAAGAATCTAGACACAGACCTTAAAACTTTCACAAAAATTAACTCAAAGTGGATCATGAACCTACATGTAAAATGCAAATCTATAAAACTCCTAGAAAATGCCACAGGAGAAAACTAGATGATCTAGGATATGGCAATGATTTTTTAGCTATAACACCAAAGGGACAATTCATGAAAGAAATCATTGATAAGCTAGACCTCATTGAAGTTAAAAATGTATGCTCTGTGAAAGAACGGTTAAGAGGATGAGAAGAGGCACAGAGTGGGAGAACACATTTACAAAAGACATTTCTGATAAATGCCTGCTATCCAAAATATGCAAAGAACTCCTGAAACTCAACAATAAGAAAACGAATAACCTGATGTTGAAAGTGGGCAAAAGACCTGAAAAGATACCTCCCTAAAGAAGATATACATGTGGCAAATCAGCATATGAAAAGATGCTCTACATCATATGTCATCAGTGAAATGCAAATTAAACAACGAGAAACCACTACATGCCTATTTTATTTATGTATTTATTTATTTGGTTGTGCCAGGTCTTAGTTGTGGCAGGTAGGCTCCTTAGTTGTGACAGGTGGGCTCCTTAGTTGTGGCTCACAGGCTCCTTAGTTGTGGCATGTGAACTCAGTTGCGGCATGCATGTGAGATCTAGCTCCCTGACCAGGAATCGAACCCAGGCCCCCTGCACTGGGAGTGTGGAGTCAACCACTGTGCCACCAGGGAAGTCCCCACTTGCCTATTAGAACGGCCAAAATCCAGAACACCGACAACACCAAGTGCTAGTGAGGATGTGGAGCAATAGGAACTCTCATTTATTGCTGGTGGCAATGAGAAAATGGTATAGCCACTCTGGAAGATAGTTTGGCAGTTTCTTATAAAATCAAACTCACTCTTACTCTATGATCCAGCAATGCTCCTTGGTATTTACTCAAATGAGTTGAAAATTTATATCTAACCAAAAACCTATACACAGATGTTTATAGCAGTTTTATTCATAATTGCCAAAACTTGGAAGCAACTAAGAAGTTTTTCAGTAGGCAAGTGGATAAATAAATTGTGGTACATCCAGACAATGGAATATTATTCAGTGCTAAAAATAAATGACCTATCTAACTATCTCTTCTCCCCACCCTTCCCCCCCAGGTAACCATTAAGTTCGTTCTCTAAGTCTGTGAATCTGTTTCTGTTTTGTAAGTAAGTTCATTTGTATCATTTCTTTTTAGATTCCTCTTATATGCAATAGTTAGGGAGTTTGGGATTGACATGTACACACTGCTATATTTAAAATGGATAACCAACAAGGACCTACAGTATAGCACAGGCAACTCTGCTCAATATTATGTAACAACCTAAATGGGAAAATAATTTGAAAATGAATAGATACATGTATATGTATAACTGAATCACTTTGCTGTACACCTGAAACTATCACAACATTGTTAATCAACTATACTCCAATATAAAATAAAAAGTTAAAAAAAAAGAAATGAGCTATCAAGTCATGAGAAGACATGGAGGAACTTTAAATTCATATTAGTAAGTGAAAGAAGCCAATCTTAAAAGACTACGTACTGTATGATTCCAACTATATGACATCCTGGAAATGGCAACACTATGAAGACAGTAAAAAGATCAGTAGTTTCCAGGGCTTAGGAGGGACTAAGGGATGAGAAGATGGAGCACAAAGGATTTTTAGGACAGTGAAACTATTCTGTATGATACTCTACTGGTGGATACATGTCCCTATGTGTTTGTTAAAAGCCAATGGGATGTATAACACCAAGAGTGAACCCTAATGTAAACTATGGACTTAAAGTGATAATATCGTGTCAGTGTAGGTTCATTGATTGTAACAAATGTAGGCCAGTGGAATGTTGATAGTGGGAAAGGCTGTACATGTGTCGGGACAAGAGATACAGGGGAACTCTGTACTTTATTCACAATTTTGTTGTGAATCTAAAACGGCTCCAAAAATAAAGTCTATTGGAAAAAAAAAAGGGACTTCCCTGGTAGTGCATTGGTTAAAGATCCGCTTACCAATGCAGGGGACACGGGTTCGAGCCCTGGTTCGGGAAGATCCCACGTGCCACGGAGCCACTAAGCCCGGGAGCTACAACTACTGAGCCTGTGCTCTAGAGCCCCTTCTCTGCAGCAAGAGAAGCCACTGCAATGAGCAGTCCGCCCACTGCAACGAAGAGTAGCCCCTGCTCTCTGCAACTAGAGGAAGCCCACGTGCAACAATGAAGACCCAAAGCAGCCAAAAATAAATAAGTAAGTAAGTAAATAAATAAATAAAAGACTGCCAATGAACTATATGGCATGATGCCATAACAATAGTCCTGCATGACACATGATTGATCACACCAGCCCTTCATTGCTTTGAAACTTCTGGCAACTATTTTGCAAGATCTGGCAATTTCCTTGGCCTTAAATTGTGTTGTCTGGCAAGGCTCTTGCATGAATCTCCATATGTAATGGCTCTTCACCTACTTTGGGTATCTTCCTCTCTTGGGTCTTCAAAGTGGACCAAGCATGGACCAGCAGCATCAACATCACAAAGGGACTTATTGGAAATGTAGCATCTCGGACCCATGCCAGACTTAGCGAAGCAGAATCTGAATTTTATCCAGATCCCAGGGGATTCAATGTGCACTTTGCACCTGGAGAAGCACTGCTGCAGAAAAGCACTCTGGAGAGACTTCCCTGGCAGTCCGGTGGTTGAGACTTCACCTACCAATGTGGGGGTTGCGGATTCAATCCCTGGTTTGAATCCTGGGAGCTAGGATCCCGCATTCCTTGTGGCCCGGGAAACTAGGACATAAAACAGAGGCAGTGTTGTAGCAGATTCAGTGGAGACTTTGACAATGATCCACATCAAAAAATGAAAGAAAGAAAGAAAGAAATGCACTCTGGGATTGCTCTGCAACAATATAGGGAATTGAGATCACTTCTCCAACAATGTATGCATTTGCTTCACTAATATCAATTTTGTACCTTACTGCTATTTCTGTGACTTTCTGCATCCAGAAAGACCTTTCATTTCAATGCCAAATCATAGTATAATCCTTCTGAAGACATTTTCATTAGCAATTAAGCTCAGTATGTGTAGTAGCCACAATGCATATAAATCTTTTGAAGTGCTGACAGTACAAAAACTAAGTTTGCACATGTGCCAGCAATGGCATCCACGTGATAAGAGCCACCTGGCTGACAGTTATTGTAAAACACAGCCTGATTTCAGAGATGTTAAAATTGGGGGAAAATGTGAATTTTATTTAATTAATTAATTAATTTTATTTATTATTTTATTTTTTGTGTATTTAAAAGTCAACGAGAGATTGGTTCAAGATGGCGGAGCAGAAGGACATACGCTCACTTCCTCTTGCGAGAGCACCGGAATCACAACTAACTGCTGAACAATCATCGACAGGAGGACATGGGAACTCACCAAAAAACATACTCCACATCCAAAGAAAAAGGAGAAGCCTCAATGAGATGGTAGGAGCGGTGCAATCACAATAAAATCAAATCCCATAACTGCTGGGTGGGTGACTCACAAACTGGAGAACACTTATACCACAGAAGTCCACCCACTGGAGTGAAGGTTCTGAGCCCCATGTCAGGCTTCCCAACCTGGGGGTCTGGCAATGGAAGGAGGAATTCCTAGAGAATCAGACTTTGAAGGCTAGCGGGATTTGATTGCAGGACTTTGATGGGACTGGCGGAAACAGAGACTCCACTCTTGGAGAGCACACACAGAGTACCGTGCACATCAGCACCCAGGGGAAGGAGCAATGATTCCATGGGAAACTGAACTGCACCTACCTACTAGTGTTGGAGTGTCTCCTGCAGAGGTGGGGGGTGGCTGTGGCTCACTGTGGGGACAAGGACACTGGCAGCAGAAGTTCTGGGAAGTACTCGTTGGTGTGAGCCCTCCTGGAATCCGCCATTAGCCCCACCAAAGAGCCGGGTAGGTTCTAATGCTGGGTCGCCTCAGGCCAAACAACCAACAGGGAGGGAACCCAGCCCCATCCATCAGCAGACAAGCAGATTAAAGCTTTACTGAGCTCTGCCCACCAGAGCAACAGCCAGCTCTACCCAACACCAGTCCCTCCCATCAGGAAGCTTGCACAAGCCTCTTAGATAGCCTCATCCACCAGAGGACAGACAGCAGAAGCAAGAACCACAACTCTGCAGCCTATGGAAGGAAAACCACATTCACAGAAAGATAGACAAAATGAAAAGGCAGAGGACTATGTATCAGATGAAGGAACAAGATAAAACCCCAGAAAAACAACTAAAAGAAGTGGAGATAGGAAACCTTCCAGAAAAAGAATTCAGGATAATGGTAGTGAAGATGATCCAGGGCCTCGGAAAAAAAACGGAAGCAAAGATTGAGAAGATGCAAGAAATGTTTAACAAAGACCTAGAAGAATTAAAGAACAAACACCTAGAAGAATTAAAGTACAAACAGAGATGAACAATACAATAACTGAAATGAAAAATACACTAGAAGGAATCAATAGCAGAATTACTGAGACAGAAGAATGGATAAGTGACCTGGAAGACAGAATGGTCAAATTCACTGCTGTGGAACAGAATAAAGAAAAAAGAATGAAAAGAAATGAAGACACCCTAAGAGACCTCTGGGACAACATTAAATGCAACAACATTCACATTATAGGGGTCCCAGAAGGAGAAGAGAGAGAGAAAGGACCTGAGAAAATATTTGAAGAGATTATAGTCGAAAACTTCCCTAGCATGGGAAAGGAAATAGCCACCTAAGTCCAGGAAGCACAGAGAGTCCCAGGCAGGATAAACCCAAGGAGAAACATGCTGAGACACATAGTAATCAAACTGACAAAAATTAAAGACAAAGAAAAATTATTGAAAGCAACAAGGGAAAAATGACAAATAACATTCAAGGGAACTCCCATAAGGTTAACAGCTGGTTTCTCAGCAGAAACCCTACAAGCCAGAAGGGAGTGGCATGACATATTTAAAGTGATGAAAGGAAAGAACCTACAACCAAGATTACTCTACCTGGCAAGGATGTCATTCAGATTCGATGGAGAAATCAAAAGCTTTACAGACAAGCAAAAGCTAAGAGAATTCAGCACCACCAAACCAGCTCTACAACAAATGCTGAAGGAACTTCTCTAAGTGGGAAACACAAGAGAAGAAAAGGACCTACAAAAACAAACCCAAAACAATTAAGAAAATGGTCATAGGAGCATACATATCAATAATTACCTTAAAAGTGAATGGATTAAATGCTCCAACCAAAAGACACAGGCTTGCTGAATGGATACAAAAGCAAGACCCATATATATGATGTCTACAAGAGACTCACTTCAGGGACACATACAGACTGAAAGTGAGGGAATGGAAAAAGATATTCCATGCAAATGGAAATCAAAAGAAAGCTGGAGTAGCAATACTCATATCAGATAAAATAGACTTTAAAATAAAGAATGTTACAAGAGACAAAGAAGGACACTACATAATGACCAAGGGATCAATCCAAGAAGAATATATAACAATTATAAATATATATGCACCCAACACTAGGAGCACCTCAATACATAAGGCAATTGCTAACAGCTATAAAAGAGGAAACTGACAGTAACACAATAATAGTCGGGGACTTTAACACCTCACTTACACCAATGGACAGATCATCCAGAAAGAAAACTAATAAGGAAACACAAGCTTTAAATGACGCAATAGACTAGATAGATTTAATTGACATTTATAGGACATTCCATCCAAAAACAACAGATTACACTTTCTTCTCAAGTGCACATGAAACATTCTCCAGGATAGATCACATCTTGGGTCACAAATCAAGCCTTGGTAAATTTAAGAAAATTGAAATCATATCAAGCATCTTTTCTGACCACAATGCTATGAGATTAGAAATCAATTACAGGGAATGAAACGTAAAAAACACGAACACATGGAGGCTAAACAATACATTACTAAATAACCAAGAGATCAATGAAGAAATCAAAGAGGAAACCAGAAAATACCTAGAGACAAATGACAATGAAAACACGCTGATCCAAAACCTATGGGATGCAGCAAAAGCAGTTCTAAGAGGGAAGTTTATAGCAATACAAGCCTATCTCAAGAAAGGGCTTCCCTGGTGGTGCAGTGGTTGAGAGTCCGCCTGCCGATGCAGGGGACACGGGTTTGTGCCCCGGTCCGGGAAGATCCCACATGCCGTGGAGTGGCTGGGCCCGTGAGCCATGGCCACTGAGCCTGCATGTCTGGAGCCTGTGCTCCACAACGGGAGAGGCCACAACAGTGAGAGGCCCGCATACCGCAAAAAAAAAAAAAAGAAACAAGAAAAATCTCAAATAAACAATCTAACGTTACACCTAAAGGAACTAGAGAGAGAAGAACAAAAAAAACCCAAAGTTAGCAGAAGGAAAGAAATCATAAAGATCAGAGCAGAAATAAATGAAATAGAAACAAAGAAAGCAAGAAAAGATCAATAAAACTAAAAGGTGGTTCTTGGAGAAGATAAACAAAATTGGTAAGCCATTAGCCAGACTCATCAAGAAAAAGAGGGAGAGGACTCAAATCAATAAAATTAGAAATGAAAAAGGAGAAGTTACAACAGAACCACAGAAATGCAAAGCATCATAAGAGATTACTACAAGCAACTCTACACCAATAAAATGGACAACTGGAAGAAATGGACAAATTCTTAAAAAGGTATAACCTTCCAAGACTGAACCAGGCAGAAATAGAAAATATGAACAGACCAATCACAAGTAATGAAATTGAAACTGTGATTTAAAATATTCCAACAAACAAAAGTCCAGGACCAGATGGCTTCACAGGTGAATTCTATCAAACATTTAGAGAAGAGCTAACACCCATAACACCCATCCTTTTCAAACTCTTCCAGAAAATTTCAGAGGAAGGAACACTTCCAAACTCATTCTATGAGGCCACCATCACCCTGATACCAAAACCAGACAAAGATACCACAAAAAAAGAAAATTACAGACCAATGTCACTGATGAATATAGATGCAAAAATCCTCAACAAAATACTAGCAAACAGAATCCAACAATACATTAAAAGGATCATACACCATGATCAACTGGGATTTATCCCAGGGATGCAAGGATTCTTTAATATATGCAAATCAATCAATGTGATACACCATATTAACAAATTGAAGAATAAAAACCATATGATCGTCTCAATAGATGCAGAAAAAGCTTTTGACAAAATTCAACATCAATTTATGATAAAAACTCTCCAGAAAGTGGGCATGGGGGAACCTACCTCAACATAATAAAGGACATATACGACAAACCCACAGCAAACATCATTCTCAATGGTGAAAAACTGAAAGCACTTCCTCTAAGATCAGGAAAAAAACAAGGATGTCCACTCTCACCACTATTATTCAACATAGTTTTGGAAGTCCTAGCCACGGCAATCAGAGAAGAAAAAGAAGTAAAAGCAATACAAATTGGAAAAGAAGAAGTAAAACTGTCACTGTTTGCAGATGACATGATACTATACATAGAGAATCCTAAATATGCCACCAGAAAACTACTAGAGCTAATCAATGAATTTGGTAAAGTTGCAGGATACAAAATTAATGCTCAGAAATCTCTTGCATTCCTATACACTAACAATGAAAGATCAGAAAGAGAAATTAAGAAACAATCCCATTCACCATTGCGACAAAAAGAATAAAATACCTAGGAATAAACCTACTTAAGGAGGTAAAAGACCTGTACTCAGAAAACTATAAGACACTGATGAAAGAAATCAAAGATGACACAAACAGATGGAGAGATATACCGTGTACTTGGATTGGAAGAATCAATATTGTGAAAATGACTATACTACCCAAAGCAATCTACAGATTCAGTGCAATCCCTATCAAATTACCAGTGACATTTTTTACAGAACTAGAACAAAAAATCTTAAAATTTGTATGGAGACACAAAAGACCCTGCCAAAGCAGTCTTGAGGGAAAAAAACGGAGCTGGAGGAATCAGACTCCCTGACTTCAGACTATACTACAAAGCTACAGTAATCAAGACCATATGATACTGGCACAAAAACAGAAATATAGATCAATGGAAGAGGATAGAAAGCCCAGAGATAAACCCACGCACCTATGGTCAACTCATCTATGACAAAGTGGCAAGGATATACAATGGAGAAAAGACAGTCTCTTCAATAAGTGGTGCTGGGAAAACTGGACAGCTACATGTGAAAGAATGAAATTAGAACTCTCCCTAACACCATACACAAAAAATAAACTCAAAATGGATTAAAGACCTAAATGTAAGACTGGACACTATAAAGCTCTTAGAGGAAAACATAGGAAGAACATTCCATGACGTAAATCACAGCAAGATCCTTTTTGAGCCACCTCCTAGAGAAATGGAAATAAAAACAAAAATAAACAAATGGGACCTAATGAAACTTAAAAGCTTTTGCACAGCAAAGGAAACCATAAACAAGACGAAAAGACAACCCTCAGAGTGGGAGAAAATATTTGCAAAGGAATCAACGGACAAAGGATTAATCTCCAAAATATATAAACAGCTCGTGTAGCTCAATATTAAAAAAAACAAACAATCCAATCAAAAAATGGGCAGAAGACCTAAATAGACATTTCTCCAAAGAAGACATACAGATGGCCAAGAAGCACATGAGAAGCTGCGCAACATCACTAATTATTAGAGAAATGCAAATCAAAACTACAGTGATGTATCACCTCACATCAGTTAGAATGGGCATCATCAGAAAATCTACAAACAGCAAATGCTGGAGAGGGTGTGGAGAAAAAGGAAGCCTCTTGCACTGTTGGTGGGAATGTAAATTGATACAGCCTCTGTGGAGAACAGGATAGAGGTTCCTTAAAAACTAAAAATAGAATTACCATATGACCCAGCAATCCCATTACTGGGCATATACCCAGAGAAAACCATAATTCAAAAAGACACAGGCACCCCAATGTTCATTGCAGCACTATTTACAATAGCCAGGTCATGGAAACAACCTAAATGCCCATCAACAGACGAATGGATAAAGAAGATGTGGTACATATATGCAATGGAATATTACTCAGCTATAAAAAGGAACGAAATTAGGTCATTTGTAGAGACATGGATGGATCTAGAGACTGTCATACAGAGTGAAGTAAGTCAGAAAGAGAAAAACAAATATCGTATATTAACGCATATATGCGGAACCTAGAAAAATGGTACAGATGAACCAGTTTTCAGGGCAGAAACAGAGACACAGATGTAGAGAACAAACATATGGACACCAAGGGGGGAAAGTGGAGGGGGGTGGGGGGATGGGGGTGGGATGGGATGAATGGGGAGATTGGGATTGACATGTATACACTGATATGTATAAAATGGATGACTAATAAGAACCTGCTGTATAAAAACTAAATAAAATAAAATTCAAAAAAAAGAAGAAAATTAAACAATACCCTAATCTAACACACATCCCCCCAAAAAAGTCAATGAAATATGACAAAATTGGTTCCTTCTGGGAAAGGAACAGGATGGCTGGAGAATGACTGGGAGAGAGACATTGCATTGTATACCCATTTGCATTTTGAGTTTTGAGCCTTGCAAATTTATAACATGTCATATAATATATATATGTATATATATATATACATATACATACATACATATGTATACATATATATATGTTTATATTTTAACTGGCTCCAATCTTAACAAGACCTGCTTTGTGATTCCAGGACCCAAGCCCCAAATCTCCAAGTCACCTTTGGGCTCCTCAGTGGTAGTAGACCGTGTTTTTAATGTAGCTTAAGATTGAATTGGCGTTTTGGCAGGCTCCCTCACATGCTAACAGTTCATTTCAAGGTTATAGTAAAAAAACAAACAAAAGAAAACAAAACCTCTAAACTTCTAAGTCCCTTATCCATACTTTTTTTTTTTTTTTTTGGCACGCCATACAGCTTGCATGGTGTGGGATCTTATTTCCCCAACCAGGGATCGAACCCATGCCCCCTGCATTGGGAGTGTGGAGTCTTAACCACTGGACTGCCAGGGAAGTCCCTTTTTTTCTGTTTTGAATGTGGAGGGATAGGTGGATGAGGGAGGAAGTTTATATTTATTCTTGTAAAATAGGATGCTGTTGGTGTCAGCCCATTTTTCTAAAACTATGGTTTTCAAACTCTATTGCACATCACAGCCACCTGGAGAGCTTATGAAAACAGAGGTATCTGGGCCCCATTCCCAGAGTTGATTCAGTCCATCTTGTGTGGGGACCAAGAATTTGGATTTCTAACAAGTTCCCAGGTGATGCTGATGGTGCTAGTCTGTGGAGTACACTTCTACCATCGGTCTAGCTAGCCTGTCCTTATGAGTCATGATGCCATTCTCCATGTATTAGCTGTCCCTCCCAGCCTGTTTTCTGTATCTTCATCTAAGTCATTGATAAAAGGTTGAACTGGGAGAGACTGAGGACACAGCTTTGCAGCAAGGCACTTCAGACTGACATGGATCCACTCACTGGCCCTCGTGGGATATGATGGATTTCTATCAGCGAGAATGCCAATAACCATACTCTTCAGCTTGTAAGTCTCCATCCTGTCCCTGGAAACAGCACAAGGAACTCTGTGAAAATCTTGCTGAAATCTAGGCAAGCCCAGTGTTCATTCTTGTTCATCCTTTTGAGGGTTGTTGTCATGCCCTAATTCAAGGCTGTGTGATCTTAGGCAACTGCCTTGTCTTCTTCCATTACATTTGGGTGGGGCAGGGAAAGCTCAGGTGCACATGTTTGAGTTAGTCATTCTGGTTGGTATCACTGGTCCCTGAAAGACCCCTCTCCAGACCAATGGTACCAAACAAGATGCGTTGTTTTATTTAATTGATTAGTTCCCTTGCTAATCAGAATAGCCCAGGATTTTGTTGCAGTAACAAACACCCCCAAGTCCCAGAAGCTTAAAGCAACAAAAGTTTATTTCTCACTAAAACTAACTGTTCCATGCAGGTTGGCAGGGTGGAGGGAGGGGAGGGGGTCATGACCTTGTCTTCACTCAGGGATCCTGGCTGATGGATGTTTCTTCTCAACTTGTGCTTTCCTGAGCATTTGCAGTAGGGAAACAGAGCACTGGATGACCTCCCACAAGAAATTGAATGCTCTGGTCTAGAATTAGCACACATGACTTCCACTCACAACTCCTGGGACAGAACTAATCCCACAACCCTGCCCAACTCTGGGTGAAGGTGGGCAGAGAAGTGCAATCCTCCCACATGTTTGGGAGGAAAGGAGAATAGCCTATGGGTGAGGTTTAGAAGAATCCATGACCTTTGCTTTCATCTCCCTTCTTCACTCCCACCCTCTTCTTTCTCTCCATAAATAGGAGTCTAATGTGTTTGATGTGTATACTTTTATTTGTGTGTGTTCTTGCAAAAGATATCATGTTGTTTTACGGGCATCTGCTTTTAATTTACATAGATGTTATTGTGCTATAGGCATTATTCTATTTCTTTTCTTTCCACTCAACAGTCTGTTTTTAATATGCATCCATTTTGCAAAATATGCCTCTAATTTGTTACTTCTGATGGATGCATTTACTACATTTTACATATTTACTCACCCAGTGGTGGGCACCTAGATTGCCTCTAACTCTTTGCTATTACAATGCTAACATGAACATCCTTATAGATGGAATAATAAGGGAATTTCTTTGGGAAATTTACTTAGGAGCAGAATTGCTGGTTATGGAGTGTGCGTATTACTCAACTAAGTAGTACCAGATTGGCCCCCCTGCATCGGTCTGCACTCCTACCAACAGTGAATCAGGGTTCTCCTGCCTCCAAATCCCTGCCAAGCCTAGACATTAGCCAGCTTTCTAGTTTTTGCCCTTCTGATGGGGATGCCAGTGGGGTGTATTATTGTTTTAATTTTGTATTTCTTCAATTACTAATAAGTTTGAGCATCTCTTTAAATGTTTGTTAGCCTTTTGGGTTTTAATCTTAGAATTGAGCTATTTACAATTTTTGCCCATTTTTCCTTTCGAGTTCCTATAGGATTCTTTTTACTTGATTAGAAGGAATTTTTATATGTTTATAACTACCCTTTAGGTCTTTAACGTCGCATATGTATTTTGTCAGTCTGTGAGATGAATGTTAACTTTCTTCATGATGTCTCTCATTGAATCATAATCCTTAGTTTTATAATCTGTCCATTTTTTTTTGCTTATGGCTATGCTTCCCTGTCGCTGCATTCTCCTATATTATCATTTTCATGCTTTATTATTTTCCATTTCAAATTTAGATATCAAATCCACTGGATTTCCAGCTTTGTATAGTATTAGGAAGCAATTTTATTTGTCTCTATGTAGGTAGTCAGTTTTCCTAGCACAATTTTATTAAATACCCTGCTTTTTCTGCATTATAAGTGGTGATTATTTATTATATATTGAGTTCTTATGCATACATTGGCCTATTTTTAAAAAAATATATCTATGTTTCATTTATTTCTATCTTTTCTCCTTCTATCTTGATAATTCCCACCATAGGCTTCTCTCACTAATACATATTTCAAAGAATCAACTTTTGGTTTTATTCATTTTCTTTATTTCTTTTGTTCTCTTACATAAAAATTTTTGACTCCTTCTTATTTCTTTAGGCCTACTCTATTGCTCCCTTTCTCCAACTTCCTGAGCTAAATGTTTACTCATTTATTTTAAACCTTTCTTGTTCCCTGGTAAATATAAGTAAAACTATATATTTACATCTCCAAATACTGTTTTTAGCAATGTCACTTAGTGTTTGACATGTAATGTTTTCATTGTCATTTAGTTGTAAGTATTATATAATTTCCCTTATGATTTTTTAACCCAAGGTGTTAAAATTGTATGTTATTTTGTTTCCAAACATGAGATTTTTAGTCATCATTTTGTGATTGATTTTTTTAAAGAAGCTTCTCTCTGGTGCTTGCAAACAGCTCTCTGCATCTCAGAGGCAGCACAGGGCATCAAATCGTTCTCATGCTGCCATGTCTTTGATGCAGCTAGGAAAGATTTCTCCACTTTTAAAGACTTATGTTTTACTTTTTTTTTTGTTTTTTGTTTTTGAAATAGGTTAGACAAAAGAGGAATTTATCAGAAGGACATAGGGGTGTGTCACATAGTCAAGTCCCGGGAAGGTCAGAGGGGAAACTGAGACTTAGAAAACCTCCAACCAAGGACTTGAAAACCACCAGAACTCTCACCACCCTTTTCTCTGCTTCTGTCTGTGTATCAATTTCATTCTCTTTCACTGCACATGCACCAGAGAAAGACCAGCTGTGTTCTCTCTGAAATTCAACAACTCCTGGGAAAGTTGCTGATTGGCTGGCCACCTGGATCAGATTCCATCCCAGATCAATCAACTTCGACCAGAAGGGTGGGGTCTATAAGAAAGAACATGGCAGCTTCCATGACTCCAGTCCAAATGGTTAGAGTGTGACAGAGGAGAAGCATCTTCTTTCTTTCTTTTTTTTTGTTTCCAAAATTCAATTTATTTAAACTAAAACACACACACACAAACCAAACAAATAAAACAACAACAACCAAAAACAGTTCACTTATTTCTCCTACCCTCCAATTATAATTATTATTGGTCAGAAAACATAGTCTGTGTGATGATGATTCTCTGGTATTTATTAAAGCTTCCTCTGCGGCCAAGTACACAGGAAATGTCTTGTAAATATCCCATATGTGCTGGAAAAGAATGTGTGCTCTCTGATTTGGGTTGTAGAGTTCTACATAACCTAATAGCTCAAGCTTACCAATTTTATGTTTTAGGTCTTCAAGAATTCCGCCTTTTTGTTACTGTTGTTGTTTCTGTGGGTCAGAAATTTAGGTGTGGCTTGATTGGGTAATTCTGGCTCATAATCTCTCATGAGGTTGCAGTCAAGATGTAAACCAGGGCTGCAGTCATCTGGAGGCTCGGCTGGGGCTTGAGGGCCTGTTTCCAAGATTGCTCACTCACGTGGCTGTTGGCAGGTGGCTGTTGGCAGGTGGCCTCAGTTCCTCACCACATGGGCCTCATCATAGGGCTCCTTGAGTGCCCTCGTGAGATGGCAGCTGGCTTTCCCCACAGCAAGCAATCCAAAAGAGTGAGAGCAAGGAAGAAGCCACAATGCTTTTTATGACCTAGTCCTGGAAGTCACACCCTGTTACTGCCTCCATAGTCTATCTATTAGAAGTGAGCCACTAAGTCCAATCCACACTCAAGGAGCAGGGACTCAATCACCCCTTCAAGAGAGGATTATCAAAGAAGTTACACACATATTTAAAAACCACCCAACCTACTAATATCCTCTCTTAACTCTTTGAAGATTCTTAAAATAAATTCATATTGACTTTGCTTCAACGGATATATTTTGTTGTTTTCTGTGTGTGTGTGTGTGTGTGTGTGTGTGTGTGTGTGTGTGTGTTCCTTTTTTGATGGGATGTACCTCTCAGGTACCTGGTATTTTGGCCTTGAAGTCCATGTTTCCATGGTGGTATCTAACACTGTCTTTTGGGCAAGTTCATGCCCTAGTCTGTGCCCCTGGATGAGTTTAAGGAGAGTGGCTTGGATGAAGCCAGGCATAGAGCCCCAGGCACCATGCAACCACTACCGATCCCCATTCTCCCCTCTCTGTTTGTGGCAGGGCCACCAACTAAAGCTTCTGCTCAGGGATTCGCTTTTGAACACTTAGAAAGAAGCAGTGCTGTGAGGTGGGAGCTCCTCCCCGGAACACTACCAGCCCTGGTGGTGGGACAGAGAAGCGGGGAGAAACGAATGTCTGGGGGAAGCTGGTCAACCACACCTGTTTCCACCAGTTTCTCACCCCAGCAGAGCTACTGGGGTGCCCTGATATTACCCTACCAACACCTGAAGCCAGAGCTATTGCTCCAGCTCCTGTCACACAGAGGGAGTGGGGCAGCAATGACCGTCCCAATCAATGTGGGGAAGAAGCAAGAGGAAGGATGGAAAGATCTCTTGCAACCCCTTCTCCCACGGATGTGTCAGGCCTCTCTACCCCCCGTTGATATCCCACTCCCCACTCTCCAAACTCCCACCACACACATACTGGTTCACCACAGCCTTTGGGCTTCCTGGGAGCTCATAAGGTTTTAGGTTTGTTTCTCAGATCCAAGCTTCTCTCTGCTTCTACGGTTTCTCCAACATTAATTTTGTGAATAGACACCCATAGCCCACGCTAGATTGCCACCTTTTAAGGAATCAGAGGTAATTCCACCCCTGCACTCCTTTCCTCAGCGTCTCTATAAAATAATGGAGGTAGTTTAGATCAGGGTCACACACTCCAATGCCTGCTGGAGTAGGCAGATTACCGATGGGTGAAGCTGGCGATGGGTGAGGCAACAGGGAATGATGGGGCCTGGGGTGAACTGGAGTGTGCCAGCACATGCTTTGTCTATTGAGGTCAGGGATACCCATTGCCCGGCAGGAATGTAGGCCAGTATCCTCATGAAGCCAGAAAGGTAGATTTGATGGGAAATTCATTTGTTTAAGCACGTGAGGGTTGAATTCAGCTGGGAGTCACTAGTTTGAGTGAAATCCCTGTCAAACCCCTGGTTTCTTAATCCCTAAAGATCCTTTTCAGATTTAACAAGCCAGGAGTCTTGGAGTCTAGAGTATTCCCCCCAAGTAACCTTTCAGGGGAGAACTTTCTCAAAAATGGAAACAAGGTCTGTCTGGCATAACCCAGTCTTAACACGCCCACAGTGCAGTCTTGTCCAGTTTACCAGCCTGCTGTTCTTAGAGTCTGCTTGTTTTTCTTTTGGAAAATTAGAACAACATTTTCCTATTTCCAGTTAGGTGGAGCCTCACCCATTCTTAAAAATTCCTTAAAGATTACAAACATTGCTGGGGCTTAGAATGTAACCAAAGCAGCCCTTGTTGACTTTAGAGGATTTTTAAAAATTTTCTTATTTAAAAATAAACCTCACCTCATTCTGTGCTTTATTTTCCCTCACATTCCCTTCTTATGATATTCTATCATCATCTGAAAAATGTTTGTCTTGACTTTAAACTTCAGATCAGGTTTTGACTCTTCCGTCTCACACTTCCCCTTCCCCAACCTCCATCAGATCAATATAGAATTCCACCATAGCTGTGTGATCTTGAGCAAACTCTCTATACTCTCTGTACCTTGGTATGCCCTTCTATAAAATGGGGAAGTTGAACTGGCTGGTCACCAACTCTCCTTCTAGAGCTGAGTTTTGGGGTTAGGGATCCTTTTGCTAATTGGTTAAAAACCGTGGACCCTCATTCCAGAAAAATGAACACATGGTTTATACTGGCTTACTTTGTTTTGTCTGCCAAGACTACCATTCCCCCCTTCTTTCAGAGGACATTCTTCCCTGACTTCAACTATTAGGCTCTAAATGGGCTACCAATAAAAATACTTGGCTGAGAAGAGTGAGGTGTCAAGTCCTTTTTGTTTTCTTCTGTTTTTGAATGGAACCAGAATGGAAGATTTCTTTTCCTCTTTGGTAGAAAGCCAAGGATGTGAATCCAGATCTGCCTGGGGCCATTTTCTGGCTTTGCAGAGAAAGCCCTTCTGTGTAGGCCACAGGGAGAGAGAAGCCTGGAGATTGGGAGGGGTGGGATGTGTGAGGGGAAGGGGTGAGAGAGTCCTCCAGGCATTTCAGGTCTGGATCCAGCTGTCCCTGAAGCTAGCCCTTTCCTACCCTTTCTTCCTTTGGTCCAATGAGCCAATTTTTTTTTTTTTTTTTTTTTTGGTTTGTGTGAGTTTGTATAACTGGCATTTGCAGCATAAGTCCTGGTTAGTATAGGCACGAACTTACCCTACTTTGTATCATATTGATTCTTACATTTTAATACTGTCCCATTCCTTGTCCTCATTGTCCTCACAAGATTCTAGCTAAGCTCTTTTTTTTTTTTTTTTTTTTTTTTTGCGGTACGTGGGCCTCTCACTGTTGTGGCCTCTCCCGTTGCGGAGCACAGGCTCCGGACGCGCAGGCTCAGCGGCCATGGCTCACGGGCCCAGCTGCTCCGCGGCATGTGGGATCTTCCCGGACCGGGGCACGAACCTGTGTCCCCTGCATTGGCAGGCAGACTCCCAACCACTGCGCCACCAGGGAAGCCCCTAGCTAAGCTCTTTTAAGGCACCTTTAAAATGCCTTCTGCAACTCCTTACACATGTACTCAACTAGTTTTGACAGAATTAAACAGAATTTTAGTTATTTTCTCCTATGGATTCATGTCATCAGCCCCCTCTCTCATAAAACTATAGTTTTTGGAGGACGAGGACACTGTTTTCTACTTTTTAAAAGTTCCTGAAAGGTGCTTTGCACACAGTAAGAACTCACAAAATGCTGGGGATTGAGCTGGTGGTAATGACCACATCAGAAGAGAAGCCTGCTAACTTCGTGCACTGTAACATTCTCAAACACGCTGTGTGCGCTGGCACCACTGACAGCGCGAGTCACACGGATGACAAGGTCACATGGCAACAGAGACCCTTCTGCCGGGAGTCCACCCTGGAAGCTGAGAGTACACGTGACTCCCCCCAGCACCTCCCTCTCCCCAGGGAATTTCAGTCAGTCCCGGCTAAAGAGGACAGCAGCTTCTGGAATTTCCCCCAAGAAAGTAGCCCTGCGCAGTAAGAGCCTAAATAGGAATCGCGGTGGCCACAGCCACAGTCTGTTTTTAACACAAGGACCAGAAGGGCCTGGCCTGGTTAGTGGCTCCTGTCCTGGGAAGCTCCTGATATTACAGCGAGGGAGCTGGGTGCACACACAACACACATGTACACACACCAAACACGTTGTCAGCAGACAAATAACATGCTTTACCTACTTATGTAACTGCAACTTTTCAAAAACATTTTCTCAAGCACATTTACTGTCAGGAGCATGTGTGGAGGTGCGGGTGGATGTGTGAGGGTGTGATACCCTCAGTGAAGTATTCTGACTTGCGAGTCCCACATATCCGAGAACCTTAGCCGGGGTGGTTAAGGGGAGGCGAGAAAGCACTGGGCCCTGTTAGCCACTAGAGGGCACTGGGGAGCAGGACATCGCAAATTCGGGTGAGCGCCGCATTTCCCTCCTCGCATCTAGAAGGCCAGAGGAGGGGCCTCTTTAACAGATAGAAAGCAAGGTACGTGGCCAGCGGTGAATGAGTGGGAACAGAGCTGCACCACCCAGTACTGTGCTTTGGGCATTTCATGGCTTCCGCTACCAGGAAAGGCCAGGGAAGTTCCCCCTCTGTGGTTAAGCTCCAGCAGCCCTAGGGATGTGTCTTAGCTTCATCACAATTCTAAATTGGGCTTCTTTGTCCTAGCCAGTTGTCCAGCCCCTAAGCCAAATCTGTGTGTCTTCTGTCTCACTAAGGCACTGAAGGCAGGTCCCGTAGGCAGTGAGGGGATTAGGTAAGTGTGGGGAAGGAGATAGAAACCCACAATGGCCTTGTTGTCTTGCCTGAAGGCAGCAGCAGGAGACCTGCTTCAGGAGAAGGGCAACCTCAGTTTTTCCAGGTGAGTGGGTGTCCAGGAAGTGCCCACAGAGTTGGTTCCAGGACAATGAGTCATTTATTGGGAAAATGGCAAAAGAATTTATTCGCCAAGACTATGGAGACATTTTACCAGGGAACCGGTAGGTCTTTTTCCGTTGCTGCCCTGATGTTGTCACTGGCAAGGCAACCCAATGTAGAAGACATCAAAAGGATTCCTGACCCTTAAAAGGCCTTTTGGGCAACAGACTATGGTCCACCCCAGCCCAGGATAGTTAACACACCAAGGGTGCTCCCCTGTGCTTAGAAGGGTCAAAGGAAACTTTCTCCCTTTTAAAATCCTCAACCCCACACCCCTTCTAAATCAGTAGAACGCATTGCCTTCTTATTGAATGAGCAGCTACAGAACCTCTGCTGGGTCAAGAAACACTTACAGTGCTCTGCATGTAATAGACAAGGTAATTAAACTTACAAGCTTTTGCACAGTAAAGGAAACCATAAACAAAATGAAAAGACAACCTACGGATTGGGAGAAAATATTGGCAAGTAGTGCGACCGACAAGAGCTTAGGTTCTAAAGTGTACAAACAGCTCATACAGCTCAATATCAAAAAGAACAAACAACCCAATCAAAATATGGGCAGAGACCTGAACAGACGTTTCTTCAAAGAAGACAGACAGATGGCCAACAGGCACATGTAAAAGATGCTCAGCATCACTGATTATTAGAGAAATGCAAATCAAAACTACAGTGAGGTATCACCTCACACCAGTCAGAATGGCCATCAATAAAAAGCCTCCAAATGGGAATTCCCTGGCAGTCCAGTGGTTAGGACTCTGCACTTTCACTGCAGGGGGCGCAGGTTCAATCCCCGGCTGAGGAACTAAGATCCCACAAGCCGTGCGGCACGGAAAAAAAAAAAAAACCCAGAAAACTCTCCAAATAATAAATGTTGGAGAGGGTGTGGAGAAAAGGGAACCCTCCTACACTGTTGGTGGGAATGTAAATTGGTGCAGCCATTATGGAAAACAGTATGGAGGTTCCTTAAAAAACTAAAAATAGAGCTACCATATGACCCAGCAATCCCACTCCTGGGCATATATCCAGAAAAGAGGAAAACTCTAATTTGAAAAGATACATGCACCCCAATGTTCATAGCAGCACTATTTAAAATAGCTGAGATATGGAAGCAACCTAAATGTCCATCAAAAGATGAATGCATAAGGAAGATGTGGTGTGTGTGTGTGTGTGTATATATATATATAAAATGGATATATAATGGAATATTACTCAGCCATAAGAAAGAATAAAATATTGCCATTTGCAGCAACATATATAGACCTAGAAATTATTATACTAAGTGAAATATTTGTCAAAGACATATATGATATCACTTATTCATGGAATCTAAAAAAAATAATACAAATGAACTTATTTACAAAATAGAAACAGATTCAGACATAGAAAACAAGCTTATGGTTACCAAAGGGGAAAGGTAGGGAGGGATAAATTAGGAGTTTGAGATTAATAGATACACACTACTATTTATAAAATAGATAAACAGCAAGGGCCTACTGTATAGCACAGGGAACTATATTCAATATCTTTTAATAACCTATAATGGAAAAGAATCTGAAAAAGAATATATATACATAACTGAATCACTTTGCTGTACACCTGAAACTAACACAATATTATAAATCCAGTACACTTCAATTTAAAAAATAGATAAGGTCTGTGGAATGAATGATCATTTCACTGAGAAAATTAAGGGCCTAGTTAAATCCCAAACTTCCTTCACTCTCCCTCACACCAAGACTATTTTCCAAAGTGGTTGCACCATTTTATATTCCCAGTAGCAATGTTTGAGAATTCCAATTTCCCTACATCCTTACTAACACTTTTTATTGTCTGTCTTTTTGGTTATAGCCATCCTACTTTGTGTGAAGTAGTATCACGTGGTGATTTCGATTTGTATTTCTCCAGTGGCTCATGATACTGAACATCTTCTCATGTGATTTTTGGTCGTTTGTATATCTTCTTTGAAGAAATATCTACTCAAATCCTTTGCTCATTTTTAAACCGGGCTGTCTTTCTGTTGTTGTAAGTTCATTATATTCTGGATATTATTAGGCTCTTATCAGACAAGTGATTTGCAAGTATTTTCTCCCATTCTTAAGGTTGTCTTTTACTTTATCAATAGTGTCTTTTGAAGTACAAAAGTTTTCAGTTTTTTTTTTTTTTTCCGGTACGCGGGCCTCTCACTGTTGTGGCCTCTCCCATTGCGGAGCACACGCGCCGGACGCTCAGGCTCAGCGGCCATGGCTCACGGGCCCAGCCGCTCCGCGGCATGTGGGATTTTCCCGGACCGGGGCACGAACCCGTGTCCCCTGCATCGGCAGGCGGACTCTCAACCACTGCACCACCAAGGAAGCCCTGTTTTCAGTTTTGATAAAGCCTAATTTATCTTTTTTCTTTTGTTGCTTATGCTTCAAGTATCATACATAAAAACCCATTGCTTGACCCAAGTTCACAAAGATTTACTACTATGTTTTCTCCTAAGAGTTTTTTAATTTTAGCTCTTATGTTTAGATTTTGATCTATTTTGAGTTAATTTTTGTATATGGTATAAGCTAGGGGTCCAACTTGTTTTGCGTGTGGATATCAACCAATCCTAGCACCATTTGCTGAAAAGACTTTCTTTCCCCAATTGAATGGTCTTTTTTTTTTTTTTTTTCTTGGCCATGTAGAGCGGCATGTGGGATCTTAGTTCCCCGACCAGGGATCAAACCCGAGCCCCTTGCATTGGAAGAGTGGAGTGGTAACTACTGGACCACCAGGGAAGTCCCCACCAATCGAATGGTCTTGACACCCTTGTCGAAAATCAGTTTCCCATAAATATGTGGAGTTACATCTAGACTCTCAGTTCTATTCCCCTGATTTATGTCTATCCTTATTCCAGAACCACATAGTCTTAATTAATGTAACTTTGTAAAGTAAGTTTTGAAATTGGAAAGTGTGAGCCCTCTAACTTTGTTCTTTTTCAAGATTGTTTTAGCTATTCTGGGTCCCTTGCATTTCCATATGACTTTTAAGATCAGCTTGTCAATTTCCGCAAAAAGGCAGCTGGAATTTTGATAGGGACTGAGTTGAACCTGTACATTAATTTGGGGAGTATTACCATCTTAACAATAGAACAACAGAAGTCTTACAGTCCATGAACAGCTATGTCTTTCCATTTATTTAAGTCTCCTTTAATTTCTTTCAATGATGTTTTGTAGTTTTTTATGTAAAAGTCTCGTGCTTTTCTTGTTAAATTTATTCCTAAGTATTTTTTTCTTTTTGATGCTATTGTAAATGGAATTTTCTTAATTTCATTTTTGATTGTTTACTTCTATTGTATGAAAATACTGTTGCTCTTTGTATATTGATCTTATATCCTGCAACCTTGCTGAGTATATTAGTTTTCATAGTTTGTGTGTGTGTGTGTGTATGTGTATTTCTTCGGATTTTCTGCGAATAGAGATAGTCATCTCTGAATACCTGTAAATAGAGATAATTTTACTTCCTCCTCTTCAATCTGGATGTATTTTATCTGTTTTTCTTGCCCGGCTGCTCTGGCTGGCACCTCCAGCACAATGCTGAATAGAAGTGGTGAGAGCAGACATCCTTGTTCCTGACTTTAGTGGGAAAGCATTCATTCTTTCACCATTACATATGATATTATCTGTGGGGTTTTTTTTTGTGTGTGTGTATGCCATTTATTAGGTTGAGAAAGTTCACTTCTATTCCTACTTTGGTGAGTATTTTTATCATGAAAGGGTATTAGATTTTGTCCAATGCTTTTTCTGCATCGGTTGAAATTATTGTGTGTTTTTTTTTGTCCTTTATTCTATTGATATGGTGCATTATGTTGATTGATTTTCATTGTTAAACCAGTTTTTCATTCCTGGGGTAAATCCTACTTGGTCATATTGGGTAATCCTTTTTGTACGTTGCTAGATTCTATGCATTCTTTTTTTCTATTTTAGGTCATATACCTATTTTCTTCATAGATTAGTTTTTACCCAGCTTCTTAAAATATACTTACATTATAACAATAATTCATGTACACAATACAGAAATAGTAATTCTTTCAGTATAACAAATTATAACATGAAATATCAATGTCTTCTGCTTTATGTTCCCCAACCCACAACCCAGAGGTAGTCATTTTGACATCTCTGTTTTGTGGCTCTGTCTTGGGGCCTTTGTTTTTTTGGGGTTTTTTTAGAGCAGTTTTAGGTTCACAGCAATACTGGGCAGAAGGTACAGAGATTTTCCACATACTCTCACATCCTGCACATGCATAGGCTCCCCTATTATCAACATCCCCCACCAGAGTGGTACATTTGTTACAATTGATGAACCTACACTGACATCATCATCACCCAAAGTCCACAGTTTACATTAGGGTTCACTTGTGGTGTTGGACTTTCTATGGGTTTAGACATATTTGTCATGACATGTGTCCACCATTTCATATTTCTTGATTTATCAGCGTTTGACTATATATGGGGTACGTACTTTTCAAGCTCACACTCTCAGCTCCCTTCCCACCTTTCCTCTCCCCAGTGTTGATTATCTATCTGTTTTCTCCTAGTGGTATGATAGATTGTGTTTTCAAAGTTGATTGCAACAATATCTCCCATCCCACATGCTCTCTGGCAATATTAATTTACCTTTCTTCCATAAAGAGATGGAGTCTATCTTTCCCTTCCTTTGAAGTTTGGCTGGCCTTGGGACCTATCTCGACCTATAAAATGCAAGCAAAGTGATGATGTGTATCTTCCAAGGCTGGACATTAAGAGATCTGTAACATCTGTCTTCACCTCTTGAAATGTTCCTTCTTGGAACACAGCCGTCATCCTGTGAGGAAGCCAAAGCAGACGTTAGAGAGGCTGACATGGAGAAGAGGGGCCCCTGGCCGGGGCCCCCGGCTGAGCTTTAAGCTGGTAGTGAGCGCCCACTGCTAGTCATGTGAGGGAGGCTATTTTGGAGCACCAAGCTATCCCAGCTCCTCAGCTAATGCCATGGGAAGCGGAGCCGCCCAACCTCGCTTTGCTTGAGTTCATGACCCATAGAATCATGAGCAAATAAAATGATTGTTGTTTTCAGCCACTAAATGTTGCAGCCGTTTGTTATACAGCAATAGGTAACTGAAAGACATGGTTAATTTATAATTTTAAATTCTATCCTTAAACTTCTATTTATCGATTCACTTCCCACTACATAAAATTTGTTCATCCTGTTGTGGACAAAGAATGTCGCCTGCCATTTCATTAAACAAAGGATATTGTGGCCATCAAGCCAGCAGCCACTGAAGCTGCTCCCAAGGGTATAGTCTGAGGGGATTCAGGCTGGAGAAAAACAGGATACTGGCTCTAGATAGTTAAGATGCATGTCAAAAGAATGATTTCAATAAGCCCAGATTCTTGCATGTTTCCATAAATAGAAAAGCACCAAAGTCATTAACATGAGATGTCTGTTTTTATGATTAGCAGTAATCTTTTGATGTTCCACAACATGGTTGGGGTTTTTTGGTTTGTTTTTCAGAAAAACTGCTATATATCCTGGCTCTTCCCTTACCTCTTTGGAATTGTCCCTCAAAGCTATCTGAAACGCTATATCCCAGGCTAAAGTCCTCAGTAAGTTTAAGTTGTGCACTTTTTTTTCAGACACTGATCTTTCCCCCGCATTTCCCAACCTCTATGACTGTATCATTATTTCTACTTTGTCAATGTTTAAAAAAGGTACGTTCTATTTTATAATTATGATAAACTATTCTGTGCATACAAACCTACTCTGTGCAGTGTATTCTCTGCATTATTTAGCTTTGCTCTGTCAAACATGGTAGCCATGAGTCACACGTGGCTATTGAGCACTTGAAATGTGGCCAGTCTGAATTGATTTGTGCTATATGTGTAAAAACACACCAGATTTCTAAGATTTAGAGCTAAAAACAGAAAAGTAAAATATCTCATTAATAATTTTAATATTGATTAAATGTTGAAGTGGTATTTTGAGTATGTTTGATTAAATGAAATAGATTATTAAAATTAATTTTACCTGTATTAAGCAGTTTGGGCTGCTATAACAAAATACTAACAGACTGGATGAATGGCTTAAACAACAGATATTTATTTTTTCACACTTCTGGAGGCTGGCAAGTCCAAGATCAAGGTACCAGCAAGCTTCATTCTGAGGCCTCTTCTCTTGGTTTGTAGGTGGCTGCCATCTCTCTGTGTGCTCATATAACCTTTTCTTTTTTCTTTATTTTAAATTTAAAAATTTATTTACTTTTTTTGGCTGCATCATCGACATGTGGGATCTTAGCTCCCTGACTAGGGATCGAACCCACGCCCCCTACAGTGGAAGGGCTGTAAGACACCGCTTGGTTAAGCAGTGTCTTAACCACTGGACCACCAGGGAAGTCCCACATGACCTCTTCTTTGTGTGAGTGAATAGAGAGAGAGACAGAGAGCTCTGGTATCTCCTCCCCACACCCTCCTTTTACTGAGATATAATTTACATACAACACTATAAGTTTAAGGTGTGATGATCACCTTATCATCAAATCATCAATGTCATGATTTGATACACAAATATATTGTGAAATGATTACCACAAAAAGCTTAGTTAAAACTTTTATCACGTCACATACTTTTTTTTTCAATGTGCGAACACTTAAGATTGACTCTTTCAGCAACTTTCAAGTATGTGATACAGTATTGTTAACTAGTCAACATGCTGTACATTATCCCCAGAACTTATCTATCTTATAACTGGAAGTTTGTACCCTTTGACCACCATCACTCATTTCCCCCATCCCCAGCCCCTGGCAACAACCGATCTACTCTCTGTTTCTATGAGTTCAGCTTTTATTAGATTCTACATACAGAATTTGCCTTTCTCTGTCTGACTTATTTCATTTAGCATCATGCCCTCAAGGTTCATCCACGTTGGTGCAAATTGCAAGATTTCCTTCTTTTCCATGGTCTAATAATCTTCCATTGTATATATAAACCACATTTTCTTTATCCATTCATCTGTTGATGGACACTTAGGTTGTTTCCATGTCTTGGCTATTCTGAATAATGCTTCAGTGAACATGGGAGGGCAGATATCTCTCTGAGATAGTGATTTCATTTCCTTTGGATAAATATTATACCTAGAAGTGGGATTGATGGTTTGTAAGGTAGTTTTACTTTAAACTTTTTGAGAAACCTCCATACTATTTTCAGTAGTGGCTGCACTAATTTACATTCTAACCAAAAGTGCACTGGTATCTCATCCTCTTGTAAGGACACCAATCCTATCAAACTAGCGCCCCACCCTTATGACTTTATTTAACTTTAATTACTTCCTTAGAGGCCCCATCTCTAAACACAGCCACACTGAGGGTTAGGGCTTTAACATATGAGTTTCGGGGGACACAAGCATTCAGCCCATAATATCACCCATTTCTTTTTACTTTTGTAATATGTCTACTAGAATATTTAAAATTACAAATGTTGTTCACACTATATTTCTTTTTTTTTTTTTTTTTTTTTTTTTTGCGGTACGCGGGCCTCTCACTGTTGTGGCCTTTCCCGTTGCAGAGCACAGGCTCCGGACGCACAGGCTCAGCGTCCATGGCTCACGGGCCCAGCCGCTCCGCGGCACGTGGGATCCTCCCGGACCGGGACACAAACCCGTGTCCCCTGCATCGGCAAGTGGACTCTCAACCACTGTGCCACCAGGGAAGCCCCACACTATATTTCTATTGGCAGCACTGGACTAGATATTGGGTTTAAAAAAAAAAATTATAGTGGGCTGAATGGTCAACACACCCACCCAAATATGTCCATGTCCAAAACCTGTGAATGTGACTTTACTTGGAAAAAACTGCCTCACAGATGTAGTTAAGCTAAGGATCTTGAGAGGAGGATATCATCCTGGATTATCTGGATGAGCCCTATTTCCAATGACAGGCATCCTTATAAAAGACCCACAGATGAGAAGACACAGAGGAGAGGAGGAGACAATGTTACCCATGGATCCAGAGATTGGAGTGATGCAGACACAAGCCAATGCGTGCCTGGAGCCACCAGAGGCTGAAAGACACAAGGAAAGATTATCCTCTCGGGCCTTTGCTTACACCTCGATTTCAGACTTCCGGCTACCAGAACTGTGAGAGAACAAATTTCTGTTGTTTTAAGCCACCAAGTTTGTGGTAATTTGTTACAGTAGTGCTAGGAAGCCAATACATCAATAAATATCATTTACAGTATTAGGACACAAAATTATGATTGGATCCATAAAGAAATAAATGTAATTCTTTGTACTACACTTGTGCTGCTTGAAGGAGATGTTCTAAGAATCAAGGTCAAATGGATTCTTGTTTATGATACTCCCTCTATTTCTGAAAATGAGCTTGTTTCAGATCAGTGGTTGCTTTTGGTCAGAGAGGACTGACTGGGACATGAGGGAATTTTCTGGAGTGATAGAAATGTACTTTATCATGATAGTGGTGTAAATAAGTGATGTTAAATGAGATTACACATTTGTGGCAGCTGATTGAGTGGTACTGTTAAGATCTGAGTACTTTTCCAAATGTATATTATACCTCAATTTTAAATGAAACAAATAAATAGCTTCTGATGGGGTTCAGGGCAGGGTGCCCCAAAATATGCCACTGTGGCATGTTGACTGAGTTAAAGTTACTTGAGAAACAGCAGGTGCAAGGACACTCTGACCCTCCTCTCTGTGCCCCTGAAAGCAGGAAATAAATCTCCCACACAAAAGGTCCCTTCCCTGCACCAGGAGGTTAAGAGACACCCTTGTCGCCAGAGATAAGGATTCAGCGCCCAGAAGGCTGTGTAAACAAACTCTACTTTGTTTCTTCACTAATTAGTACCCAAGCCTAAATTCCTTTGTCTTGTCAGTTCTTCACAAATTTATTGTCTCTTTGTCTAAAAGATATAAAAGCTGACCTGCTTTGGTCATTTCTTTGAGTCTCATATTTCTATGAACTCCCATACATACCAGATTAAAATTAGATTTTTTCCTGTTAATGTCACATGTTAATTTAATTATTAGACCAGCCAGAAGAACCTAGAAAGGCAGAGGGAAATTTTTTCCTCCCCAGCACTTTATATATGGATCACGACTGTCTTATACCCCTTTTTTTTTTTTTAATTAATTTATTTATTTATGGCTGTGTTGGGCCTTCCCTGCTGCATGCGGGCTTTCTCTAGCTGTGGCGAGCAGAAGCTACTGTTCGTTGCCAGGGCATGTGGGATCTTCCCAGGCCAGGGCTTAGAACCTGTGTCCCCTGCATTGGCAGGCAGATTCTTAACCACCATGCCACCAGGGAAGTCCCTTATACCACTTTTTGTTTTCCCTAGAGTTTTAAAAATTGCTTCCCCTTTTTTTCATTGATGGGGAGAAAAGAGCATCTCTTTCATAAACATTATCTGTTGGTTGAAATCTACTTTCTCCTTGAAAGCATTCTTCATGTAACTCCTGGACCTCTTGCTCTAACTGAGCCACTAATTTACAGGTCTGTGGACAACTGTCATTCTGGGATTTTTTTTCCCCCATTGTGCATTTCTTTTTCCTGAATTCCTTTTTCATTTTGCTAGAGTTTGTCCTTGAATCTTTTTTTTTCTTTTTTCCAGAAAAGGTGCATGGGAAGTCAATAGTCTGAGTCCTTCCATATCTGAAAAAAAAATTTATTTGGAGCTTCCCTGGTGGCGCAGTGGTTGAGAGTCTGCCTGCTGATGCAGGGGACATGGGTTTGTGCCCCGGTCTGGGAGGATTCCACATGCCGCGGAGCGGCTGGGCCTGTGAGCCATGGCCGCTGGGCCTGCGCGTCCAGAGCCGGTGCTCCTCAACGGGAATGACCACAACAGTGAGAGGCCTGCGTACGGCAAAAAAAAAAAAAAAAAATTTATTTGATCTTTTGGCTGGGCATACAATTATAGAATCAAAACAACATTCCCTGAGGACTTGGAAGGCATTGTTTCAATCTTCTAGAATCCAATATTGCTGATGAGATGTTTTAGGCTAGTTGGATATTTATTCTTTTGCAGGTAACCTGTTTTTCCCTCTCCAGAAACTTAGGATTTCTTTCTTTTTTTTTTTTTTTCCATTATCCTTAGAGTGCTGTAATATCATCAAGGCTGTGTCTAGGAGTTTTGTTGGGGTTTTGTTTTGTTCCTTTGTTTATCTTGCTTGACACATGAGTCTTTGCAAGCTGAAGATTCATGTCTTTCTTCAATTTATGGATATTTTCTTCTATTATTTCCATCCTCTCTGTCTCCTTCCTTCCTTTCTCCTTTTTCTCTGGAATTTTCATATGGACTACTTTCCTGTCCCTTACTTTTTTTTTCCCCCTGTTTTGGAATTTCTTTATTGGCTAGCCCTTCAAGTGCTGGAGTTTCCCCAGCGACCAGCCAAAGGGTCTCTTGTCACTCACCACTTCCTCTCGGGATGATTACATCTACTCCCATAGCTTACCTCCCTCCTGTATTTTGAGGCCTGTCCAAACTATAGTGCCATAAGTCTCAGGAGTTCAGACACAAATTTCCTTCTACCTGCTCAGTCCACACAGTATTTCACAGGTAACTTAAAATCCTAACGAAAATCACTTCCTTCCCACTTGTAAAGAAAAACAACACACTCCTGTGTGTCTCCTTTACTCTCAGTTTGCTACTACAACACTTCTGACACTTCCGGTCACCATATGTGTGTTTGTGGTATTGGGGTGGGAGGTTCTCATATTAAACAATTCTGTGACACCAGCCAGATGTCCTACAATTAACTCAATTCTGACACTATCTACCTGGAGATAACATCACATCCACAGGTGAAGCACCGCCCCCCCCCCCTTTAGACATCCATTGCCAGTCACATGTCCAGGTGGTCACCTGGGCTTCTGACCAACCAGCTGTAAATTGGAGGTTCTCGCCACCCCTTCCTCGAGTTTGATTCATTCGTTAGAGCAGCTCATAGAACTCAGGAAAACAGTTTACCTACTAGTTATTTGTTTATTACAAAGGGTAAAGGAACAGCCAGATGAAGAGACTCATAGGGCGAGGTGCAGAAGCATCCTGAACGCGGGGGTCTCTGACCCCGTGGAGTTTGGAGTGTGCCACCATCCTGGCATGTAGATGCACTCTTGTTCATCAACCCATCCTTTTGGCTTTTTAATGGAAGTTTTATTACATAGACACAATTGATTAAATCACTGGCCATGGGCAATGGAACGCACTTTGCAACTCCTCTCCCCTCTGCAGAGGTTGGGGGTGGGGCTGAAAGCTCCAATCCTCTGATCACAGGGTTCATTCCCCTGCCAACCAGCCCATCCTAGGGGCTTTCCAAAAGTCTCCTCATTAATATAAACTCTGGTGTGATTGAAAGGGGCTTGTTATGAATAACAAAAGGCATCTTGATGGGTCTTATCACTTAGGAAATTCCAGGAGTTTTAGGAACCCTGTGCCAGAAATGGGGAAAGACCAAATATATATTCTTACCATAAATCACAATATCACACTATCCTTTCGCCAACTCTCTCCACATCCTTTGTCCCCTGTGTCAGTTAATGGCTTCACCGCCCACCCAGCCTCTCAGACACTGGCAGACACCTGCTTCTGTCCCCTAGGCCTCGGGGGAGTCTCCTACACCCACAGCACCTGTCCCTCCCTTTCCGTGCCACAGGGTCTGGCTCTGTTCCTGCCCTGGTTCTTTACTATCATCTCCTCCAGGGCTCCCTTTCTCTGTCCCACTATTTCCATTGTCCGCATTTTTGTGGAAATGAGAGAGAAGATGGGGAGGGAGGAGCGAGGAGGAGAAGGAAGTAGGAAGGGAGGAAAGATTAGAGGCTGGGGGGGATGGGTCATTCCTGAAGGGGGAAGGCTGTCGATGGGCCTTGGATCCATACACTTGTTTTTATACTGCTGGAATGAGGATAAAATCATTCTCACGGATAGCCTTAAAGGGGAAAAGAGGTCAGCAAAGGGCGACAGGCATGCTGAGGGCTGAATGTGGAAGGGGGACATAGAGAGGTCCGGGAGAGGAGGTTCTGGAAGAAGGGAAAGAGTTCTCCAGCTCACTCTGTGCAGGGCTTTTTAGAACAAGTTGGGGGGGGGGAGGGGAGCCCCTCTTTCTTCTCGAAACCCCCCTCACATCCCTAATGTGAACCAGGGGCCTCAGTCCCAGCAGCCCCACAGATAGTGAGGATGGCTGAGATCTGGGAATCCAGGAAAACCTGGATTGGTTCTGGTTGGACAGGAACAGGGTGGCAGAGAGAGGGATTTCTTTTTTTTTTTTGCGGTACGTGGGCCTCTCACTGTTGTGGCCTCTCCCATTGCGGAGCACAGGCTCCGGACGCGCAGGCTCAGAGGCCATGGCTCACGGGCCATGGCTCCGCGGCATATGGGATCTTTCTGGACCGGGGCACGAACCCGTGTCCCCTGCAATGGCAGGTGGACGCTCAACCACTGTGCCACCGGGGAAGCCCGGGATTTCTTTTAAGGAATGGGTTGATGGGTCTGAAATTTCTAGGACAGCTGGCAGGCTGGAAACTGGTGCCGCAGAAGTTTTTCTTACCCAGGAAACAGATTTTGCTCCTACGACATTCAACTGATTGACTGGAGCTGACTCACAGGATGGAGGATCATCTCCTTTACTAGAGTCAACTGACTCTAGTTAATCATGTCTACAAAATATTGGGCTGGCCAAAAAGTTCGTTCGGGTCTGCCATACGTCGTTACGGAAACCCAAACGAACTTTTTGGCCAAGCCGATAGCTTCACAGCAACTCCTAGATTCATGTCTGATTAAATACTGGATACTCTACCCTAGCCAGGTAGACACATAAAATTAACCATCATTGTAGGTAAGGTGGGGAATAGAACAAGCAGATTTTGTGTTTCTATTTCAAGGCAGCAGAGAATCACGTGGAGTGGAAAACAGCAGTGTCTTCACATGACTCACCATTTTGAATGATAGTCAAGCAGTTTCCTGAGGTTTAGCTCCTGTTGATTTGAACGCCGGTTAGTTGGTTTCACAGAAGCCCTGATGCTTTTCCAGCATCAGTGCTTTCCAACTGGATGTTGGATAATGATGGAATGGAGACTCAGATTATTTCCGGTGTTTGAATTTTAATAGGAGTAGGAAGGATAGGCCAATAGGCAAGCCATAACACCACCTTGGGGGAACACTGCTGGGTTAGTCAGCTTCCACTGGGTTATGATGCAGTAACAAACCACACCCACGTCTCAGTGGCTTGGAACAGCCACAGCTTGTTCCTCACTCACGTTACATGTCCGTGGCTACAGCTCTGTCCATGTGACTGCTCATTCCAGGACCCACGCTGAAGGAGGATCTCCTATCTGGAACCTGGTATTCCCACGACAAAAAAAAAAGAGCAAGGTTGCTGCAAGAAACACGCAATGGCCCTTCAGGGCCCTGCTCGGAGGTGGCAACAGTCACTTGCACTCCCATCTCACGGGCGGTGCTAAATCACAAGGCCGCGTCTGACACTGTGGTGGGGAAGGTATCCTCTTCCCTTCATGGTGGGGATAACAATCCTTTCACAGGAAGGGAGGGCAGTAGATAATGGGAACCACAGCACAGTATCCCAGGCCCAGTCCTCTTGCTTCTCAGAGTTACAACTGGCCTCTTTAACAGCATAATTTAACCAACACAGCGGACAGTGAAGAAAATCGTTTTACGCCAGGGAGTCCGTGGGAGGGAGCACAGTAATAAAACCAGGTGTTACTGACCCGGGTCCTTGGACTCTTTAACCAATAGAAATTGATAAGAAGCCAGATGAGAAATTTCGGCAAGTCTTTACTGGGACTCTGGCTGCAGCACGAGGGAGAGAAAACAAGCAACAGGACCCTTGCTTGCTCCCTGGAGGGAGGGGGATGAGCTGGTCCCTTAAATGGGGTGACGGTAGAGGCGGATCAGTGGGTCTGGCTGGAGGGACAGCTTAGGGGGTCTGCCCACCCTCTTTGTGGTGCTGTGTGCAGGGATCACGCACAGGACCCAGTTTTGCTCTCAGCGCCTCACAAATGGCAGCTGGGTTTTGGCCTTTCCGTATCTCGTTCATAATTTGCCCTAACTGTGCATGTATACTGTGATTTTTAGCCCCTTATAGTTCTTTGTGTTTTGTTGCTCAAGGAGATGTTTGTCCAGGTGCAAGCACTGCAGCGAAGGGTCCCAGGTCCCAGGTCCCAGCCTAACTCACAGGCACTGGGTGAAAGGGTCAGAACTTGGGCAAGGGCTCTCTTTCCTGTTCCTGATATTCTGGCCAGGGTGTCAGAAGGAGGCCCAGCCCTCCTGGGGCTACTGGGATTTCCCTCTGGCCTCGGCTTAGGGCACTGCCCTCCCTGGGGTTATGGGTTCAGTCTGTCTGGGACCCTGGTGGTAGGATTCTTTTGGGTGTTTTTTTCCCTGATAAACAAAGTGAGGGGACAGAAAGGATGAGCTGGCCACACTGTCTGAAACCTCAGGAAGTGCTGTGGTTTGGACTGTTGTAAACATCTGGATGCAGTTGGTGGTATGGGCAGACGCAGACGGAGAGGAGAACCGCACTCTTTGGAAGCCACAGGCCCCGATTTCTCTATCGTTTCCCCCTCACCCCTGCCCCCTTATTTTGGTAAAAGAATCAGATTGTTAGAATAGAATTTCAGATCAAAAGCAGAATTATATAATCATAAAAAGTAAGATTGGGAGGGACGCTGGATATCATCTGGGTGCAGCCTATTGAAAAAAGAAAGCCCAGATATGGTACATGACCAGCCTGAGGTCTCCCAGGAAAAACTGAGCATGCTGCATCCTGTCACCCTGGGGACCCAGCATCCAGTGGGTACTGGGTCTGTGTTTGCTCAATGAGAGAATAACAAGGTGGACTCATCCATGGATCCCACTCCAGGACTTCCAGGCGACAGGGCTCCCAGTGAAAGACCAGGCAGCTGTGTAGAGGTCTTCAAGATCTGAGAGTCCTCCTCTTGTTTACTTAGTGGTGGGGAAGGGCACCGTGATGCCTCTCCTGATTTGTGACTCCAGCTTTTCAAGATTGTGTCAACTCAATGGAAAAGCATTTTTGGATGTCCTGTGAATAATCTGTGACCCACATACCCAACAAGCAAATCAGCACACTAACTCTTGGGCCTATGGGTCTGGCATTTCTGGTGGGGAAATGGCAGAAGTGTCAATGTTGTGGTCTGGGGGAAGTGAGACTCTGAGACTTTACTTCTATTTCCTTCATCCAGACTTTCCCAAAGCTGGTGCTCTGAGATTCCACTTCAGAAGGTGAATGCATACAGGTGGGAATGGAATGTAGGAAATGCCAAATTAAATAAAATTCAACAGGTTGTGTTAACAGTAACAAAACCTATCTTTATTGAGCCCTTACTACCTGCCAAGCACTATTCCCAATGCTCTAAATGTACTTACCTAACAAAATGCCCATAACGTAGATACTGCTATGAAAACACTGGGGCACAGAGAGGGTCAGGAACTTGTCTAAGGTCACACAGCTAGAAGGCAGTGAGAGTTGAGATTTGAACCCTGACAGTCAGGCTCCAGAACCCACACTCAGCCTATATCACATTACCTCTAGCAATGATTATCACTATTGATTGAGCACTTACCTTGGGAGTGGGAGTGGGGGAGCATTCGGCTAGTGCCTTAGAGCTACCTTATTTCATTTACTCCGGAACAATCCCTTTAGGTGTGAGGTAATAGTTCCACTTAATGCATGAAGAAACAGGCTCAGAGAGATTGAACAACTCGCCCAGGGTCCCAGCATTAATTTGTGGTTAGACTGGGATTCCAACATCGACTTGATTCCCAGATCCCTGCTTTCCCAGGTTCTTAAATGTTGATCATTGTTGAAAGTGGATGATATATCCAAAGGGTTTAATTTTACTATTCACTTCACTGTGTGTATATGAAAATTGCCTTAAAAAAACCCAACACCGGGCTTCCCTGGTGGTGCAGTGGTTGAGAGTCCGCCTGCCGATGCAGAGGACACGGGTTCGTGCCCCAGTCCGGGAAGATCCCAAATGCCGCGGAGTGGCTAGGCCTGTGAGCCATGGCCACTAAGCCTGCGCGTCCGGAGCCTGCGCTCTGCAACAGGAGAGGCCACAACAGTGAGAGGCCCGCATACCGAAAAAAAAAGAAACACCACCAACTATGCCCTTAGCCACTGTGTTGTCCAAATTCCACAGGTTTCGGTGTGTTTCCTTGATGGGTCAGGAAGGGAAAGAGGGGAAGGTTAGACCTGGGTCGGCAGAATTTCTTTTCCAACCATAGAACCCCTTTTTTTATTCTTTGAAGCATTGTGTGAGACAGGGATTCTTTTTTTTTTTAAGAATTAAAAAAACTTTTTTATTTATTTTTGGCTGCTTTGGATCTTCGTGGCTGTATGCAGGCTTTCTCTAGTTATGGCGAGCGGAGCTACTCTGCATGCCGTGTGCAGGCTTCTCATTGCGGTGGCTTCTCTTGTTGCAGAGCACGGGCTCCAGTAGTTGCAGTACGTGGGCTCAGTAGTTGCAGCATGCGGGCCCTAGAGCACGAGGGCTTCAGTAGTTGTGGCGCACGGGCTCCGTAGTTGTGGTGCACAGGCTTAGTTACTTCGCGGCATGTGGGATCTTCCCGGACCAGGGCTTGAACTTGTGCCCCCTGCATTGGCAGGTGGACTCTTAACCACTGTGCCACCAGGGGAGTCCCAAGACAGCGATTCTGAGCCCTTTCTTTGGGAAGCGGATCTCTCTCTCTGTGGGGACACTCAGCCCTGCCTGGGTCTGTGCCATCAGAGAGCTGCCTCCTGGGTGGCTCTGGTCCTGGGGCTGGGTATCAGCAGGAAGTCAGGAGGAGTGGGGGAGCTGGGTCCCATGGAGCTGGCTGTCAGAGGATGTGCTCCAGACACTGTCCAACGAGGCACTGAGGAAGCCTCGCTGAGCCGTGGCCTGGGATGTACAGACACACCCAGGGTACAGGAGAGGGTCCCCTAGTATTTCCAGGTCACTGCGGGAGGTGGATGTGTCACGTCAGGCTGGGAATCTATTACCACAATGTGTCTTTGTCACACACCTTTTCATTTGCAAGACACTTTCCCACACAGCAACTCACTTCATCTTCATGACACCCAGGTAAGGTGGGCCGGGTGGTGTCACTTCCTCCATTTTATGGCGCTGAGAGAGGAATGTATGTGACTCACCAAGGTCACACCATCAAGGTCACACAAGGGAGAGGGGGGTGTGAGCCCAGGTGTCAGTGCCCTTGCCACTGTCTCACCCAGCATCGCTGGGTTGGAATCTTTACTTTTGGGGGATCTCTTTGGTCTAGAAAGTGTGGGTGCAGCTGGAGATCAGGTGGGCATGCTTGGAAGGGACCACACAAGCAGGAGGGGTGGACAGAGCTGGGTGTGAAATGCCTGACTTCGGGAGAGATGGGTTCTTCATGCAGGCTCTGGTTTAGGATGGCAAGAGGCTGGATTCTTGAGCAAGGGAGGCTGGAAGTGGAGGAGGGGCCATAGGGAGGGAGAGAACAGGTGCAGGAAGGGATTCCAGGGACCCTTGGATCCTGACCAGTTTACCAGGCGTGTCCCTCTTGTGAGCCCAGCCTCCACCAGGGGCCGGCGGGTGGAGGGATGCTGAGCCTCCAGGCTGACCCGCTGTTGGGCCGCCCCTCTCCTGCGTCCTCCCCTCCCACATTCCATCAGCCATTGTTCCTTTTACTGTTGTTTACTTCTGCTCTCAAACCTCCTCATTATTGTCTTGTGTTATCACCAGGGGTTTTACTATGAGTGACACTGACCTTCTTTGGTTCTTCGTTCCATGACTTTCTTAAAAAAGAAAAGAAAGAAAAAGAAAAGAAAAATAAGTCATTTGGATGTTTACAAAAAAGAAAAGCAAGGTAGGGTCCTGTCATCTAGGCTTGGAAAGGCATAGCCACCAATTACACTTCTGAGTTGAAGGAGCAGAATTGTGATTCTGGTTTGATATTTTTTGTTTGTTTTTGTAAAATATGCATAACATAAAATTCGCTATTTTAAGGTGTTCAGCTCGGTAGGAGTTAGTACATTCACAATGTTGTGCAACCATCACCACTGTCTAGTTCCAGAACATTTCTTCACTCCGAATGGAAACTTTTTATCTCTTAAGGAGCCACTCCTCATTCCCCTGTCCCCTAGTCCCTGACAACCACTCATCTGCTCTTTTTCTCTGTGGATTTTCCTGTTCTGGATATTTCATATAAACAGACTCATACAACACGTGGCTACTCTCGACTGGCTTCTTTCACTTAGCATAGTATTTCTAAGGGTCATCTATGTTTCAGCGTGTATCAGTACTACACTTCCTTTTATCGCTGAATAATATTCCATTGCATGAATATACCACATTTTGTTTATCCATTTATCAGGTGATAAACATTTGGGCTGTATTCCACCTCTATGGTGAATAGTGCTGCTATGAACATCTGTGTACGTGTCTTTGTTTGAATACCTGTTTTCCATTCTTTTGGGAATATATCTAGGAGTGGGATTGCTGGATTGTATGATATTTCTCGGCTTAACTTATTGAAGAATCCTGGTTTGATTTTTGATATGTAGTTCGAATCCTAATTTTAATGTCAGTTCCCCATAGAATACATGTAGAGTGATACCAAGCCACGTTTCAGGACAGGGGTGCCAGGTCATACTGCTAGCAGAGTATGCAGTATGCATAAATTTCTGTTGTTTTAAACCACCAAGTTTGTGGCTTGTTATTTTTATTTATTTATTTGTGCAGTCACAGGCCAGTAAGAGACTATCTCCCCCATGGGCCTGCCTCTGGCTCCTGGGAGTTTGGACAACAATAATGGTAACAGCTAGCATGCATTTAGTGCTTATTATATTCTAGGCACTGTTCTGGATAAAAAATGTGAATGAAAGGACACTTACCATTTTATTTGAACCCCTGCCCATGGCTACATACATTGTCCATTTTAATATGACTTCAGTTGTTCAATAAAAATGGCTAGGTGTGTATGGGGTTGCGAGGTTATTTCACAAGCTTTGGCTTACTATGTCCCTGCCCCGCAATCACTGTCGGAGGATCATGTGTCTGAGGTCCTGGGACCTACAAGAGAGGTAACATAGTATAGTGATTGCTAACATCTGGGTTCAAATGTGGTCTGCACCACCTCCTAGCTGTGTGATCTGGGTCAGCTTCCTTAAACTGTCTGTGCCTGTGTTCTCCATCTAGAAAAATAAGCACATCTTCACAGGGTTGTCGTGAGGTTGATAAGCCTTAATACATGTAATATACATGTGCACGTCCTAACCCCCAGAACCTGTGAATGTGACCTTATTTGGAAAAAGGGTCTTTGCAGATGTATTTAAGGTAAGGATCTTAAGATGAGATCATCCCTGATTATCCACAGGGGCCCTAAATCCAATAACAAGTGTCCTTATAAGAGACAGAAGAGGCAGCAACACACAGGGAAAAAGCCATGTGAACATGGAGGCAGAGCTTGCAGTGATGCAGCCACAACCCAAGGAATGCCTGGAGCCACCAGAAGCCGGGAGAGGCGAGGATGCACTCTCAACCTTGAGCCCTTGGAGGGAGCGTGGCCCAACCAACACCTTGATTTTGCATTCTGGCTTCCAGAACTGTGAGAGAATAAATTTCTGTTGTTTTAAACCACCAAGTTTGTGGCTTGTTATTTATATTTATTTATTTATTTATTTGTGCAGTCACAGGAAACTAATACCACACTTAAAAAACAGAACTCTTGCCAAGTGCTCGGTGAGTTAGCGACTATTATATAAGGGTTAGCTATGATCTTGTTTGCTAGGTGGTGTGAACTGCAGTCCAGGGTGTGCTGGGCCACAGACCCCTTCGGGCCTTACTTTGAGACTAGGGAGGGCTCTGCAGTTTTGGAAAGGATGTGGTGGCCCACGCTTCTATCCCCAGAGGACACCCCTTCCCAGGGAACCAGGGATTGACCCAGAATTTCAGTCGACCTCTGGACTCAGGTCAGGTCCCCCAGCATCATGGAACATCTGGTCACAGGGAGATGCTCTGAGGAGCTCTTCTATCAGGGCCCAGGTCTGGGGCTGCTGCTTTGAGGGCCTTTGGGACAGTGAGGACATTCAGCCCACACTGCCCAGGGACAGAGGGTGAGTTCTGACCTGGTACACCCGAGGCCGGCTGATTCAGGGACCTCACTCTTGTCTGCTCATCTCCTTGGCAGGCCATGAACGAGGCCCTGGCCGGAAATGCGGACTCCAGCTGTGTTCACTTGTGGTGGCTTTGTTCTTGGGGGAGGACGAGGCTGAAATTCAAGGAATTTCCAAATGGAAATTGGAAGCAGCTGCTACACACAGTCAGGGCTTTCTATTGTCAGACTTGATTTTAAGTCATTTAACACATTACCTTGTTAATCTTTACGGCCACCCCATGCTGTGCGAACTATTACTTTGTTGCTCTTCTTAGGCATGGATCCAGGTTTGTGAGGCTCTGAAGCTTATAAATTTGGGGGGCCCTCTTTAATTAAATTGCAATTATATAATAATAAATACAAAATTAGGTTCAGAACCTTGACAAATGAAGGGTCGCAAAGCTTTGTTAGCTTTGCAAATGCAGAAATTAAATCTACAAGAGGCTATTTGCCCAAGGTCACACAGCCTGTAATCAGCAAAGGGGGAATATAAAGCCAGCTCTGCCTGACTCTTCACCATCACCCTGCGCTTCCCTGCAAATGAGAACACACACACGTAGCATCGAGTATGTGCATCGAGTATGTGCCAGTACTGTTCTAAGCACTTTACATATTTTAAATCATTTAATTCTCACAACAACCCTGTGATGTACAAGTTATTTTTACTCCCCACTTTTGTATCTGACATTGAGGCACAGAGAGGTTAAGTAATTTGCCCGAGGTCACACAGCAGTAGATGGGAACCCTAAGACACTGGTTTGCTGAGACATACAGCAGGAGTTTGTGGTAAACAGAACCTAGAAGGTGACCTTGGGTCATCTTCAGTACCAAGCGCTCTTGAAAGACAAAACAAAACAACAACTGAACCTGAACCTCTTGTTTTATGGCTTCTCTAAGACCTTAACTTGTAACCCCAGCCAAAACCTTGGGTCTCAGTCTGAACTTACGGCAACTTTGTCAAGATCCAGGGTTTAAAAGAGAATAAACTGTACCTTAAAGAGATAGGGTGGTGAGTTTATCAGAACTCATCTTGTTAAACGATATGTATCATATTCTTTTTAGTTTTTAAGATTTTTTTTTGATGTGGACCATTTTTAAAGTCTTTATTGAATTTGTTACAATATTGCTTCTGTTTTATGTTTTATTTTTCTTTTTTGGGCATGAGGTATGTCGGATCTTAGCTCCCCAACCAGAGATCGAACCATCACCCACTGCACTGGAAGATGAAGTCTTAACCACTGGACCATCAGGGAAGTCCTTGTGTCATACTCTTTTTTTTTTTTTTTTTTTTTTTTGCGGTACGCGGGCCTCTCACTGTTGCGGAGCACAGGCTCTGGATGCGTAGGCTCAGCGGCCATGGCTCGCGGGCCCAGCCGTTCCGCGGCATGTGCGACCTTCCCGGACTGGGGCACGAACCCGTGTCCCCTGCATCGGCAGGCGGACTCTCAACCACTGCGCCACCAGGGAAGCCCCTGTGTCATACTCTTTGACCCAATCATTCTTACGGTAATCTGCTCTGAAGAAATCATCTTAAGGATGATGCTTTATGCATAAAAATGTCAACTACAGAGTAAAAACTGGAAAATAATTCAAATGTTCCACAATACCAGAATGGCTAAACAAATCATGGATGAAGAATTGGACAACAAGCAGATGTGATGTTTACAGAGTTATGATAACATAGGAGAATACTTACATCATTAGTTTAGGCTTTAAAAATAGTTTATAAAATTATATATGTAGTTTATTAGTTATGTATCAAGGGATAACACATTATTATAAAACATTGTGGCTTAAAACAACACAAACATTTATTATCCCACAGTTTGTGTGGGTTGGGAATCTGAGCACAGCTTAGCTGTGTCCTCTGCTTCTGAGTTTCTTAAGAAGCTACAAAGTGTCAATCAGGGCTGTGGTTTCGTCCAAAGACTCAACCGTGGCAGGATCTGCTTCCAAGCTCACTCACATGGCTGTCGGCAGGATTCAGGACCTCAAGGCTGTTGGGATGAGGCTGCCCTCAGTTCCTTGCTGGGTGGCCCTCTCTATCAGGGCAAGCATATGAGAAGAGCCAGAGAGAGAGAATGCCAGCAAGATGCAATTCAGTCCTTTATAACCTAATCTTGAAAATGACATTCTGGGAATTGCCTGGCGGTCCAGTGGTTAGGACTCCATGCTTTCACTGCTGAGGTGTGGGTTCAATCCCTGGTTGGGGAGCTGAGATCCCACAAGCCGAGTGGTGCGGCCAAAGTAAAATAAATAAATAAATAAAAAGAAAATGACATTCTATCACTTTTGTCATACTATATTCATTATAAGCAAGTCACCAGATCCAGTGCATACCCAAGCGGAGGAGATTACACAAGGGTGTGACCACCCAGAGGTGGGGGTCAATGAGGGCCATTTTAGAAGGCTGCCTATCACACAGGGCACAATTTTTAACTTTGTCAAAATTGCATCCATAGGACAAAGATGAAAAGAACACAGGCGGCCGAATGATGATGTGGTTCCTTCTTGGTTAGAGGATTAAGATATTGTTTCTTTCCTTCTTAAAATGCTTCCATATTTTCTAAAGTCCTGATAAGGAGCATGTAATTCTTGTGAAAAGATGTTGCTCAGTTTTATTGACTGCCCAACCAGGGAAGAGTCTGACCACTGTGAAGCCATGCTCCTGTGTGGGGTAGAGTCAATGCGAGGGCAGTGGGCACAGGATCAGGCCACCTGAACCCATTGCCTTGGTCTTGCCCAGGAGTGGGAATGGAACATCCTGACTCTGAATTTGAGCAGCTGGACCCAAAGGGAAGAGGTAAACTGACACCAATGAGTTGCGAGCAAGAATTCTGGGTGACCTCTGGCCCATCCTGGATGCTGCTAGGGGAGGACTGCAGAGGCTGGCTTTAGACCCCAGTACTCTCATCTGGAGGATGAGGGGCCAATTCCCCAAAGACAGAGCCTGCTGCCTTGGTCTCCCCAGCCGAATACACCAAACTCATTCTCAACTCATATCTTTGCTGTCACTGATCCTCCTTTGTGGAAGCCCCTCTCCTTTTTTTCTCTGCTTCAAGGCTCAATTTAAGATCTACTTCCTCATGGGGCTAGATCACCCCTGGGAATCCCAACTATACAGTATAGACTTACACCACTCATCCAACCTTTGGTCCTCTCTGTCTTGAAATGCCTCTTCTCCCCTTCTCTCTTGCAAAACAATAGTAGCTGATAGAGCTATGGGTCAGGTGCTTCCTCTGGACAGTTTACATGCCTTCTATGGATTATCTCATTTAATCCTCAAAACAAGCCAGGCAGCTGCTTTTATCAAATCCATTTTCCAGACAAGGAAGCGGAAGCTGAAAGCAGTGTAGTATCTGACTTGAGGCCACATAGCTGGGAAGCGGCAGGGCCAGGACTCCAAGAACATATACTAGTCTGCGTTTAACCTCTTTGTTCCTGACCTATCTTCAGATTAAGCTAGAAGCTCTAAGAGGTGCCTTAGACCTCTTGATGTCCCCAAGGCACAGCTGAATGGCTAGAACTAACTGGGCATGCAATGTCAGTGGAGAAGTGGGGAAGGGAGTGTGGGCATTTTGAAAAGGTTCATCTCCAGCTGATGCCGAGCTTGGAGTTGGGAGGAGAAACCACAGATAGAAATGTGTTCCCTCTGCAAATGGGCCTCTGGGGTGAACCTGGTCTGTCAGGAGGCTAGATTCTGGATCCAACCTCATTGCCGTTAGGCCCCAGCCCAAAGTCCTGCCTTGTTCAGCCAGGGTCTGGACCCCTTGCTCTTCTGAAGGCCGACCTTGAAAGCCAGGTCATCATGGAAGGGTCTGACTTTTACTTGGTGCTGGTGTCTCCAAAGATCTTAACAGTTTTTCTAGTTTCTACAAAGGTTCCCAAGGCCCCTGGGAACAGGATTCCAGTCCAAGATCTGCCATCCATCACTTTTAGCTGTGAGACCTTGGACAGGTCCCTTCTGGACCTCAGGGTCCCACCCGTGCCTGCTCTGCACCGTTCCTTGTTCAGCAGTGCGAGCCAGTGCACATGCGTGTGTGTGTGCGTGCGTGTGCTTTGTAAACCCCACACTCTTAACACCACTTCCTGTCACGCACTGGGCATCCTGCTGGCATTTTATTTATGTTAACTCACTTTATCCTCACAGCAATCCAGCGAGGTACTCACTGCTACCCTTGGGTGTTGTTTTCTAATTCAAATTCTATTTTTTAATATATAGTAATTGGAACAATTCAAAACTTTAAAGTTCCAAAAAGTACACTCTGAAAAGTCTCCCTCCCTCCCCTGATCCTCAGCCACCCAATTTCCTTTCCTGGCGGCAACTTTTTGTTTATCCTTCCAGAGTCGCTTCATGCACACACAAGCGAACCTGTGTAAATATCATGTCCCCTCCCCCGCCTTCTCCAGTGGTGTCACACTAGCCATGCAGTCTGCACCTCGCCTCCTTTACTTTGCAATATACCCTCCCCTCATTATTTTAAATGAGAGGACCCTGAGATTCCCGGGGTTACGGAGCCTGGATGGCTAATCAGGTCTCTTTGAATGCAAAGCCTGTGCTGATTCTGGGAGGGAGCATCCACTGGCCTGGGCCTCCTGGGTGTGCCTATTCAGGGCTTTTCCTCAATGGGCCTGGGCAGCTCTGACTGCCATACGTCCCGGTGCCAAGAGAGCTGGGAAAGAACCAACCAGTGGCCCAGCCTGGCAGAAGGTTCTAGGACCTGGAGATAAAAGGGTTTTGTTCTCCTCCCCCTGAAGACTGGCAGAAGTTGGCCTGTCCGGCCACGCTGCCTTTCTCTCTGCTCTCTATAAGAGCAAAAAACGTTTTCTCTTCCTGCCAAGACCTGATGGCAGTTCGGCGGGTCCTGTGGTGGTCCCTCCAAGGGCCCGGCTCCCACGCCTTACCTCCTTTTGATGGCCTTGCCGGCGATGGGCAGCCACGGGGATCCCTGCCAAGACCTGGGGACCTGGCCTCCCTGGGAATGTGCATCTGCTCCATGTCTGGATCTAATTGCTGTGCTGGGAAGGAACTCTCCGTGCCCATGGTCTGCGCCAAGCGGACTTCTGGGGTTGGCATGGGGGTAGGAGGCCAGAGAGAGCTGGCTAGCCTGGCTGATGAGGAAATGTCGTTGGTAGTTAAGTGTGTTTCTCTGCTTTTCCCTACAAAGAACCCCATTGGTGGCCTCTCTGTCACCTGCTGTCCCCCAGGCTCTCTGCTCCTCAACAACACTCAGTCTGAAAGGTCCCCTGGGAGGCTGCAGGCGGCTTCCTTCCGGTGCACTTGCTTCCCAGGGAGCCTGCTACCGTCCAAGCTCGCTGGCTGAGGGAGGGTGGCCGGGCTGGAGGCTGGGAGCTGCCCACCGCTGACGGTTCTGATGAGGTTTCTTCCCAGGAGAGCCAGTGTCGCAAACCAGGATCTATTCTTTTTGCCCTCAGAGCCTGGGCTTCCAAGCAAAACACCCGCAGCTGTGTGCCCAAGCAAACAGCAGGTGGGAGGTCTGTCTGGGTTGTCCTCCGAACTGTGAAATGGGCACAATGAGGAGATCTGATGGCTGCGGGGGAGGCCAGATGAAGCGGGGACGGGGGCAGGCCACAGCCCGAGTCTCTATGGGGGAAGTTTGGCTGGAAGAGCAGAAATAGGGGGCCTGCTGGAGGGTGGGGAGAGGAGAGGGCTTTGTGTTGCCTGGGGCCCACACTCGCCCCCGGGGGAAGTGAGCCCTTAAACTGGCATTAGGGAGACATACCCCTAGGCGTCTTCAGCAGTGAGTCTGTCCTTTGAGGGATGGCAAGGAGGGGCATCCAGTGTTTGGAGTATAGGGCCTGCCCCCTGACAACTGAGCAGCACGATGTGGTCCGAGCCCACTTCAAGGGGCTGCTGGTGGCAGCTTGAGGTCACGCAGGCGGGAGATTTCAGTAGCAGCAGTGGGGAAAATGGTCAGGGTGATTGGTGTGGGCAAGAAAGAGCCTGTGGATTCTCTGGTGCGGGGAGGGGGGATGGCAGGACAGCAGGTTTGCAAGAATTCTCTCGGAAGTGCTGGGGAAGCCATCTGGGGACTGTCACTCTGAAGACACAGGAGCCAGGTGCCAGTGCTAAGGCTGAAGGGGGAGGGCTTTGAGACACTCCTCCCTCCACATTCATCAGGGAGGTCTGGCAACTAGTGGGCATCCACTTGCTACTTCAAAGAGGAAATGGATTCTCAGAGTTCTGCTGAGATCCCTGGCGTTGAAAGGCTTTAGAGCTGCAGCCGGGAGGCCTTATGGAGACAGGCATGGAGTGTGCGGTGTGTGATTCCAGCTGTTTGTCCGGTCTCTGAGAGCCACCGTGGTCTTTGCTAGAGTGTGTCACGGGGTCCCTGTCTCCATCTGCCTTGTTAGCCTTGGATAAGCTTGCTTTCCCACTTGGCTTTGAGCCCCTTCTGGTCACCTTTATGTCCCGTTGGCACTCAGCACCAGCCTGGCAGTTACTAAATGCTCAGCGTGAGGATGGAGAATTCAGTGAATCATCTGTAACTTTCCAGGGCCACTTTGCAAGGGTGGATAAGTAATCTGGATCAACTGTGGCTAGTAATTTGAGGAGTCCCTCCCCTCCTAGTAGAAAAGAGATCTTTTAGTAAATATAATAAGGCAGCAAAGTCAAGTTTAGAGGTGATGCGAAAGGTCTGCCTAAACAGCTGACTCTCACCTTGATGAATCTGACGGGGCCTCCTGCAGGCTACTAGACCCCGCGCATCATGTAGCTGGTCCTGGTTACCCCACCACAAAAATGGCAGAGCCACAGGTTCCATCTCACTTTGGAGGACTCAGAATTCCATGGCCTTCTCGTCTGCTAATGTTGCCTTGGGGCCAGCAGGCACTCAAAACCTCTTAATTTCCTCCTGCCCCTTCTTCTCCAAGTATCTGGGGAAGCTGGGCTGAGGTGAGGGAGAGCATCTTTGCAGAGCTGGGCAGGTGAAAGCACGCAGGTTCTGCCTTCTTCCTGCGTCTGCCCCCAAGTGAACGTCCCCATTTTCACATCCTGGGTTGCCACCTTAGAGCTGATGATTTTCACATCTATCTGTATGGATCAAATGGCTCTCAGGAGCTTTATTGCCAACTTCCTGGATGCCTTAGGACATCTCAGCTTTACATTCCCAAACACAAAGATCACCGGAAGAATGATCTCCCCCCTACCCCCCCTTCCACCCCCGAGATAGAGGGGCGAAGGAGGAGGAGGGCCACCCTCCGTTAAGGATGCAATTGCGCCTTTACAAGCGGTCACTTCAGAGCTCCAGCCGGCTCTTTGTGTGTGTAGCTGAGTGCAGCCTTTAAGGAATCTGTTCTGGCTGGGACGCTTGCTTTCGCATCCTGGCAGCCCAAGGGGCTGGGGGCGGGGTGGTGTGAAGTTCTAACTCAGTATCTGAGGGTCCTTAGGGACATTGTTTTGTCCTCCTTAAGGGTTGGGTGGTGCTATTTCTGAGAACGAATGTTTGCCCTTTGGAAACCTGGGAGTATCTGATTCAGCAATGATGCACTGGATTAATGGGAAAATGAAGGGGCTTTTCTGCTAGTCGCCTTGCTCGTGAGACCTTGAAGGGGTCTGGGCTTGGTGGGCCAAATCTTCCCCAGCCAAAGGCCACCACACTGTCAGGAGTCCCCAGGGCATTAATCAGTATTCTAGATTCTAGAAAGACAAATAGACTCTAGAATCTTAATTCTAGAAAGACAAATAGCTTAGACCTGTGGAAATGCTGGGGAAGGAGTAGATTCCGGCTCCAGGCCTGTGTCTCAGGGAGTTCCTCAGCTGAGGTTAGCAAACACTTGGAGAGTGAGGGTGGGAGGGGTGCAAGGCTAGGAACTGGCACACACACACACACCCCCACAAGGGTCCCCTGAGAAGGATTTAATGTTTTAGGATCAAGAGATTGGCAGTGCTAGGTAAGGGCTTTAGGAGCTCCAGGTCTTGTTGAGAACTGGAGGGTAAAACAAGATTCATTACAAACCATTGTTGACAAGGAAAAAAACTTTTCCTCTATCCTCTTATGATCTGTTTCTGAGGGCCTGTGAATTAAACTGACAAAAGACAGATTAACAAGAATTTATTTACACACAGGAGTGCTCAGTGGTGAGTAACTCAAAGGGGGGTTACAATTAGGGGTTGTGTATTAACTTAGCAAGGGAAAGGGTAGAGGGAGAAAAGGCTCCTATGGAAGGAATAGGTTTCTCTAAGAGAACTAAGGGGACATAAGAATGTTTGTGATAATATTGTCTGAAAAGGTGTGAGTGGTCTTTCTGTCTTCTTCAGAGCCCTAAAACTCCTCCAGAGAGGGGTTTATGGTAGGTTTACTCTTGGTCTCTTCCTGGGAGCAGACCCACCCCAAAGAGGGCATTTATGGCAATCCTCATTTCTCAAAATTTTCTGCTTTTAGTCATATCGGGAAGCTCCAAGAAGGCTTCTTTCTGCATCTACTGAGTTTCAGATGTCTTCAGCTTAAAATAATCTCTATACCAACTCTGAGGTTCTGAATGGGCCCTCACACCACCTGGCTTCGCAGTTGCTCAATAAATATTTTTGAATGACTGAATGAACACAGTAGGGATTAGGTAGGGAGGATGTTGATTGATGGCAAAGCACGTGTGACACCGGGGATTGGGGCAGGAGGTGTGGTCCAAATTCCCCTCTCTGGTGAGAAGGTTGCCCCATACAGCCAAGCTGGGGTCCCTCTGGGCTCAGCAGCATACTTAGAATCTGGCAAAGACTGGGTAGACCAACTTCTTCACTTGGCAACTTTACAAAAGGTCATCTGACATCTGCTAGGACTTGGGAGTTGAGTGCTAAGAGGTTTTGGGGCCAGAGCTACAGAGTAGTAGGTTTGGAGCAAGCAATCAGAAATTTTAAGTCTGCTGCTCAGTTCATTGAGAGTTAAATAACAAAACTCAACCAAGTACATTTTAAAGATCTAATTAGCTTTATTGAACGATTCATAAATTGGGCAGCATCCCAGGTAGCAAGTAGAAAGGAGCTCTGCTGAGCTGGAGAAAAGGAAAGATTTTTAAAGGCAGAGAGGGGGCAGAAAGAGGAAATTATTAGCAAAAAATGCATTGTTTCAGGCAAGGTTGCCCTCCTAAGGGGAACGGAATATCTCATTAGTGCTGACCAGGTAATTTCAGGTTGGTTAAAGATTACATTCCTGGGGGAGGTTGTAACTGCAGTTAGGTTAGGTATTAAGTCTTGGTTTGCTAAAATGGGGCTTTAACACAAGTGATTCCATTTTGGACCTGTTGTCTCATTTTTTTTAACAGGAGGGTTGAGTTTTTCTTGGAAGAAATGGCAAAATGAGTGTCTGACAAATTCTCCTGCGGCTGCTGACTTGAAAAGGGGGCAGCAGTAGGAGAAAGAAGACAGGTCAGAGACAAGGAACCCCTATCCTTAAAGGGAGGTCCTTTCAGCTGGAGGATGAGAGAGTGTTGCTTGGGAGTGGGGGGAGGGGTGAGGTTAGCCCGTGACAAACCCTCCTGGGCCTGTGCTTTACTAACCACCCCTTGACCCTGCCCAACCTGGGGCTCTGGCTTCAACCATCCCTGGGTTGATTTCCAAGAAAGGACTTGATATTCTTTCGGAAATGGCCTTGCTCTGGATGCAGGCAAGAGATGGGTTGTCCAGATGTCCGGCTGGCTTTGAGCAAAGCCCTTTAAAAATAGATCTTTCCAAGGCATTTCTTCCACGTCCTTTCTGCTCTGCAGACCAAATCCCCAACCCCAGTGTGGGTGTATTTCTTTTCCACACAAGATGCTCACTGGTAGAACTGCTCTGGACCAGCAAGGCAACTTCCTTTCATGCCACTGACCTCCTGGGAAGGAGGAAAGGAAGCAAACTTTGAATGAAGAAAATAAATGTGCCTGATTAGCAGCTTGGTAGAGTCACCAGGCAGCTAAGATGGGAAGCTGGGGCTCAAATCCAGGTCCCAGGTCTAAATCTTCTGTAAAACACCCAACTGCCTGTCTCAGAGGAGCAGACAAACCAGGTGGGGAGGCATCACAGGGCGCCACTCAACTGTGCACAGGAGACCATTGGCTGCTCTGAGCGTCGGAGCTTCAGGAGTTCAGAGAAGGGGAAATTAGTTAGGGTGGAGGAAGTCACCAGGGAAATTACTGAGCACAGTGGTCAACAGAAGTCCCAACAGAAGTGAGGAAAATCACATAAAGGAACCTCAGAATTTGGCCCACCCATTTGGTTTCAGAGAGAAAACACTTTTACATTTTTAAACTGAAAGCATATTTATTCTCCAGCGCTGGCCCCTGGCCCTTGGCCTTTGGCTTAAAAACAAAAGGAGGTTGTTCATTCCCTGGGCTGAGATATTTGCTCATAGATCATGATGTGTGCTTTGAGCATGTGGTCTTGGAAAGGGGGTGTGCATTTGGAGAGTGTGAGGATGGGACTGCTGTGCTATTCTGCTCCAGCCCATGTGATGCCTGCATTCACAGATGCTGGAGAGCAGAAGAAGAGGGGCTGGACCAGGCAAACTCTTCCTTCCTCTCCACCTGGATGGAGTTGGGCAGTGTTGACAAATACGTAATTGTAAACCAGCATCTCTGAGAGAACGTAGACTTCAGAGATCACCTGTCCTCACTGTGCCTCTCAAACACTGTCCCCCTGACACATGCCCTTTGCTTAAATCTCTCCAGTCACAGGGAGCCCACTGCCTACAACACCAATCTGCCTCCCAATGCATACATAGCTGCTGTCATTGGAGAGCATTTGAGCACTTTCTGGATGCTCCAGGCTCATCTTACATTCTCCCTGTCCTAGAAACAGCCATTTCTCCAAGGAACTCTCATCCCTTTTATTGGCGAATGGTATTGGAGACCAAGGTCTGAGCACTGAGGTGCTCATTGCTACTGGGGTGTCACTGTTTCTAGTCCCTCTCAGCAGACAGAACTAGGAAATAAACATATGTATTATAACCCTTGTATACACACATATCTATAATAATTTCTGTACCTACCCGTCTGTATCTAGGTTAAGTTAAACACGAAGTCCTACTGGTATCTCTGATTAATGTAGTACCATGTGGATTATTCCAGCCTCCTCCCTTGCTTATCTATAAGTTCCTTCTCCAACCGTGAGAAGTCCGACTCCTACCATCAACCATCCATTTACTTACTTGTTTAAGCCCCAGCATACATGCGCGTGTTAACCAGAATCCCCATGAAAAACAATTTTAGTGACTTTTATTGACTTTACTGACTAGGTTTCAGGGATTATGTACAGTTCCGTTTGTCTTTAGCCTTATAGTTTCCAGTCAAAACACTGTTTTCCAAAGTTACTTAGGTCAGTTCCTCTCCACTCCACTTCTCTCCTCATATAACAACAACTCGCACTGACGTTTTGTCATACATTTGCAATAAAGTTAGATTCTTTTGTCACAATCTGGTGCCCCCCAGCATCCCGGTTGATTTTTAAAAATTTGCATATGTTAAATTTCACTCTTTGTGCTATAGTGTCTATGGATTTGGCAGTTGGGTAGCATCATGTATCTACCATCCTAGTATTATACAGAATATTCCATCACCTAAAAACTCCCCCATACTTCCCTTTTGCGGTTAACCACTCCTGCTTCCCCAAACCCCTGGCAACCACTCATCCATTTTTCATCCCTATAGTTTTACTTTTCCCAGAACGTTATGTGAATGAAATCATATAACATTCAGCTTTTTTGGTCTGTCTTCTCTCTTAGCAAAATGCGTTTAAGATTCATCCGTGTTGTCGTGTGAATCAATATCTCAGTACTTTTTATCACAGATACTATTCCATACTATATGGTTACACCACAGTTTGCCAATTCACCTATTGAAGGACATCTTGGTGGCTTCCAGTTTTTGATGACTATGAATGAAGCTGCTGTAAACATTTGTGTACAGGTTTTCATGTTGACATATGTTTTAATTCACTTGGGTAAGCATCTAGAGTGTAACTGCTCCTGGGTCATATGGTAAGTCTATATTAAACTTTATAAGAAACCACCAAACTGTCTTCCAAAATGGCTGTACCATCTTGCATCCTCGTGGGCAGTGAATGAGAGTTCCTATTGCTCTGCATCATTGTCAGCATTTGGTATGATGAAGTTTTGTTGGATTTTAGCCATTCCAGTAGGTCTGCAGTGGTATTAAATGGTTGTTTGCATTTTTATTTTCTTAGTGAAAAATTATGTTGAGCATCTCTTCGTATGCTTATTTACCATCCATTTATCTCCTTTGTCAGTTTAGATTTTTTGCCCATTTAAAAAGCTGGATGGTGTGTTTTCTTATTTTTGAGTTTTAACAGTTCTTTATTCTGGATACATGTTCTTTACAACATATGTGATTTGCAAATGTTTTCTTAGTGTGAGGCTTGTCTTTAATTCTCTTAACAGTGTTTTCACAGGGCAAACTGTTTACTTTTGATAAAGTCCAACTTATCAATTTTTCTTTCATGGATCCTGCTTTTAGTATTGCATTTCAAGCTCATCACCCCAACAGAAGTCATGCAGACTTTCTTCTAGAAGTTTTATCGTTTTCCGTTTTAGAGTTAGGTCTATGATCCATTTTGAGTTAAATTTTGTATAAGATGTGAAGTTTAACTTTGTTTTTATTATTTTTTTGGCATATAGACATCTGATTCTTCCAGTACCATTAATTGAAAGAACCATCCTTTTTCCATTGTATTCCCATGGCACCTTTGTCAAAATTCAGTTGACCATATCGGTGTATACATTGTGGCCAATTTCTGAGATCTCTGTTCTGTTCCTTTCTCAGAGCTTTTGCTTCCTCAGATCCTTCTAAGGCTGGCTTCTTATTCAGGGTCAGTGTGAAAATTACCTTTTTAAAGAGGCCTTTCTGGGCCACCCTGTTTAAACATGTCCTCCTTTCCTCCTCCTTATTCAAATCACACCATATTGTTGTGCTGTCTTTGCAGCACTAAGACCTGAAATTATCTAGTACTGGGTAAGAAAGTATTCAGGCCAAGGAGATACCATCCCACTGAACTCTAATCACATTTTTGTATTGTTCATTTCCCGTGTAAAAACTACACAAGATTTTTGTACACTAACCTTGTATCCTGTGACCTCGCTCAACTCATTTATTGGTTTTAATAGACTTTTTTTTTTGGTGTGTGGATTCTTTAGATTTTTCTATATATGAGTGTGTCATCTGTGAATAGAGACAGAGATAGTGTTACTTCTTCCTTTCCAACCTCCATGTCTTTTATTTCTACTTCTTGCCTAATTGTCCTGGCTAGAACGTTCATTGCAGTGTTGAATAGAAGGGGTGAGAGCAGATCTCTTTATCTTGTTGCTGATTGTAGGGGAAACATTCAGTCTTTCACCATTAAGCATGATATTAGTTGTGAGTTTTTCATAGATATTCTATATCAGGTGAGAAAGCTCCCTTTTACTCCTGGTTTGTTGATTGTTTTATCATGAAGGGGTTTTTCACCAAATGCATTTTCTGTGGCTATTGAGTTGATAATAGGTAGTGATTTTCCTTCTGAATAGTTTTAAGAAGGGCCTCCTGCCAGTAGTTATGTCTGACTCTAGTCCCAACTTAGGTATCAACATACCTGGTAGGGGAGATATCTGGCTGCTCTTTTTTTTTTTTTTTCCTGTGTCTAGTCTGACTAGAACACTATTATTAAAATTATTATTATTTTTTGTAAATATGTAATATCTGCACACGATAAAAAAGAATCATTTAGGAAAGAGTCAACCATGACAAGCAAGTCTCTTCCCACCCTGACACCCTGCTTACCTTCCCCTTTAGCAACTGCTATGCTCATTTCCTGGAATATTGAGGTACCTTCCCGCTACAAGGGCCGAGGTGAATAGTTGCCCCAGAGACTTTATGGCCTGAAAATCCTCAAGTATTTTCTATGTGGCCCTTTACAGAAAAAGTATGCTGATTCCTTTTTTTTTTTTAGTCTCTTACCATTTCAAAGGATGCCGCTACGATATACTATGATATCGTTGTGTATGTCATTTTATACGTGTGTTTTGGTAGAGTGAATTCCTGTAAGTGGAATTGCTAGGTCTTACTGTCTCAGCATTTGTCATTTTCATAGATACTACCACACAGCTCTCTTGATAACTTGAACCAGTTTACATTTTCTCCCTTGAGCCTGTTCCCGTAGCCTCGCACTAACAGTGCGCTAATAATTTGATACTTGCCAATCTGATAACTGAAACATGGTACTCGTAATTTGCATTTTTCTTATTATGAATAAGGTTTAGCATATTTTCTGAAGCCAACAGTTAAAAAATCAAAAAGCAAAGAACAAACAATTCCTTCTGAGCCCTTTCTAGCCCAGTCGACTCAGGACTCAGGGCCTGGTCACCACCAACACCACGCGGGATGCCGGGCGTGGCCGGAGCTGGAGTGGGTGGCCGCGGAGCCCTCGGTTCCCCTCCATCCCCTCCCAGCCGCGGAGCCCCGCCCCGAGTCCGCCTCTGGCGGGCCTGGGCGGAGCACGTGGCCCAGTGGGAGGTGCTGCGCTGCCTGATTTATTCCCGTCCAGGAGAAGGAGTGAGAACCGCCGGGTCTGAACAGCCCGAGCGCCGGGTCTCGGGCCCGCATCTCCACACCATGCCGTGTCCCCGTGTGCTGGCCGCGCTCTGCGGCGCGCTCCTCTGCGCCTCGGGACTCTTCGCCTTCTCCGGTGAGTCGATCGCGCCGCCCTCTCGCCGTCGCCCCTCCTCTCCGCGCCGCTCGGAAGTTCGCCGCCGCGCCCTCCCTCTACTTCCACTGTTTACAAACTTGGTCAAAGAACCGGCGCCAAGCGGAGGGGTGACCGCTCCGGCTGCACCCGGGAGGGAGGCGGGGATGCTTTCGGCCTCTCCTGCTGTCTCCGCGCCGGAGGGCTTTTGGCCGGTGATAGAGGCTTGAGCGCTGGGCGGGGACTCGGGACACTGGGTGACAGCCCAGCCTCCCCCAGGGATGTGGCTTACACAGAACAAAGGAATCCGCTGTGTTGGGCCTCTCTTTTCCCATCTGTAAAATGAGGCCATTGAACTGTGTCTGACTCGCGCGCTCCTTCCACCAGAAAGTTTCTAGGACTCTTGTATTGATAAGCCTTCTCCAGCCAACTTTCCCTGGTAACTCCCTTCCCAGCCCTGGCGGCTGGTCAGTTCACTGGAATTTTATCCTCTGCTTCAAAGTAGGTGTCTGGTCAGATAAGCGAAGGGCTGGGGAGTTGGTGGAATGGAAGGGCCTCCAGCTGGGACCCAAGAGGGGGCAAGGAGCCTGGGGAGGGACTTGGAAAAGGGCTCCCTCCTGAGGTGGCGGCTCCTGACTACCCCCCTCCCCCTGCGGCCTTGGGCTGCTGCTTTATCTTCCTTGGTCCTCCTCCTCCGCCTAGGATGCATCGTGCTGGCAGCTGGGCCTCCAGCAGGGTGGTCATGGGGATGCCCTATTTGCTTCACAGTGGGCTGAGGAAAGGGTGCCCACGGGGTGGGGGGAGATGGCAAAGACTCTTCAGGCACCCCCTCCATCATTTTCTCATAGAAATAGGATTGGTTGAAGCAAGTTGGGGGTGGGTGGGTGGGTCCCAGATGAGCCCTGGCTGTGCCGTCCGGCGCCAGTCTGACCCCCAGGCTTGGAGTGGAAGCCTGAGGCCTCTCCAAGCTCCCTTGAGACATGGAGTGCTGGCTGGGTCTTACAAGTCCCTTGCCACTCCTCTCTGGCCCCAGAGCCTGAGCCCTGGCAAAATGTCCCTGGGGAAATCTCCCAAAGAGGGTAGGACACTGAAATCCCAAAGGCGGTTTTGTGGAGGGTGACCTGGCTTTGTGGGAAGGGGGAAGTACCACAGCTGCAGTGCACAGGTGAGTCAGTCAAGGGCCTGCCAGATAGGGGAGACCTTTCCCTTTCCCTTTTGCCCACTCACCTGCTTTGCCCTGGAGCAGTACAGGGAGAGGGCACTTTGGGAGGGGGAGAGAGGGGAGTTGGACCTTGCCTGGTCGGGAGCCCAGGGCTCTGGCCATTCTCAAGCCTCTGCCGTGGCAGTGCCCACCGCCTGTCAGGTCAGGGAGGGGATTAACCTGCTATTTAAAGCCAGTGACTAATAGCTCATTGGGAGCCTCCTTAAGCTCCCGAGGCCCACGCTGAGGTGGAGCTCTGAGGCCTCCATTGCTCATTGACAGTGTTCCCTTCCCTGGAGCCCCCGCCCTGGTCTCTGGAGCTTTGGGATCTCAGGAGGGCCTCCAGCCTGGGATGGCTTGACTCTGCAGTGAGGAAAAAAGATGTCCCATGTTTTACCCCAAATGACGGGTTTGGGTGTGGGGTCTGAGGCAGCCCTTCTGGGATGCTAAGGTCAGCTAGAAGGTGCTCTGCAGGCCTGGCTGACCTAGTGGGCTGAAGTTCACTCGAGTCAAGGGATTGGGGACAGGCTAACAGTGCACATCTGTCAGCCAGGGCCCCAGCCGGAAGCTGTGATGTCCTCTCTAGCCCTCTTCCCACCTCTGCTCGTTGTCCAGTTTTTCTCAAATCTGTCCTTCTTCCTCACCCCTTCGCCTGACTTCCTGTCTTACCAGGAGGCCTGTGACAGCCTCCCTGATGCTCTCCTGGTTTCCTACCTCACCTGCTCCCGTCCTGTTTCCACACAGAGCCAGAGGGATCTTTGTGTAGCTACAGGAAGCCTCCCCACCCTGGGCAGCGCATCCACATCTCTGCAGATGGCCTTTGCTTGACATTCTCCATCCCCAACTAAGAAATGGCTTCCCCACTCCCACCTCATGCTTGAGAATCTCTGACTTTTTTTTCCTGGTGGACAATGGTGGGGAGACTAAAGGAAGGTTAAGAGCCCTTGTTCTGCAGGCTGAAAAGTCTAAACTTGTCATTCTTAAGAGTCCCTACCAGTCTCCCTTTTCAGCGATGTCTTACTGTTCTCCAGCATACCATGTCCTCTGTGCTTCTGCTTTTCTGAAGAAAGTTCTTTCCTCATTCCCCAGCCTGACACCCTCCCACTCTGACTTTTTTTTTTTTTTTTTGGCCATGCCACAGGGCATGTGGGATCTTAGTTCCCTGACAAGGGATCGAACCTGTGCCTCCTGCATTGGAAGCACAGAGTCTTAACCACTGGACCGCCAGGGAAGTCCCTCCCTCTCTGACTTTTAAACTAGCTCAAATGTCCCCACCTCTGAAACATCCTGCTCCCTGGCAGAAACCATCCTCCGCTGGCCCCTCATGCAGGCTTCCGTCAGAGCTCATGGCCCCTCTTCATTATGTGGTGACTTGTCTGCCGCTTTCCTCTGGCTTCTTGAGGCCTAGACTGCATCTGATTTCTCTGTCTCAGGGGCCCAGGACGTACATGGTAGTTGGCCCCCCAGATATTTACTCAATGAACGACTTGTTCCTGACTCAGAACTGTTATTGCAGGTGACTTCTGTGACTCCAGCCAGTGCCTGCATGGTGGGACCTGCTTGTTGGACCAGGACAGAAAACCCCCCTTCCACTGCCTCTGCCCTGAAGGCTTCACGGGCCTCATATGCAATGAGACTGAGAGAGGTACCCGCCCTGGGACATACCTGCCACTTCCCACTGGCTCCCAGTTGCAGCCCAGGCTGCCGGGCTGAGCTCCTCCCGAAGTGGACACTGGTCTCCAGCATCCCTCCTGTTGCCCGCCAGCTTTTCCCTGGAAGCTCCCAGGCCACTTGGAAAGCTGGGTGCTTCCTTCACTTGGGCTGACTCACCTACCCGTGACCCTTCTTGGCTCCAGGCTGGCCCAGGCCCCATCGGGCAGATTGGGAGGGGGGAGGGACGAGATGGTTGGGGGAAGCGGGCAGTGGGCCAAGTTTGGGCGGAGGGTCCTTTTGGGCTTGGCCCATCTGCTTCTGCCTGTCCCCAGCTCCTTCCTGATCACCTGCCCATCTCACCTGCCTCCCTCTCCCCAGGTCCCTGTTCCCCAAATCCCTGCCACAATGATGCCGAATGCCAGGTGATTGACGACTTCCACCGAGGGGATGTCTTCACCCAGTACATCTGCGAGTGCCCTCATGGCTACACAGGCATCCACTGTGAGATTGGTGAGTATCTGGGGGTGCCTGTTCCAGGGGGCAGACCCTGAGCCACAGTCCTGGCAGCCCAGGCAGTGTGCTGGCCTTATTCCTGGGTCAGGGTGCATTGAGGAAGTGGACAGAGCCTCAGTTAGGCCGGGGTGGTGTGTGGGGGAGGAGCGGGGGACCCTGTTGTCCCTCCCCAGGCTTCTTCCTGCCTGGCCCTCTCTCCTGGGACTGCAGGCCAGGCCTGATGTCTCTGCAGGGGAGTGAGGGCTGGTGGTAACCCCAGAGGTCGTGGGAGTGTTATTTTATGTCACCATGAATCAGACACACAGCATTAGGGTAAAGTCTTGACATTTTTCTACCAAGAGGGGAAAACCAACAGATTCTTAATCTTTTGGGGCCCAGGAGGTTAGTTAATAAGGTTTGAGCCTCAGGGTCTGACAGTTCTGGCCCAGGTCTGATCTCTGGCTTCATCACAGAGCTCTGGGAAGAGGGAGAGGCCTGGGCAGGCTGGGTCATCCCTTCACGGTCAGGCGCTCAGAGGCCCTGCGTGTGCAGAGGGGCTGACCCGCCTGGCCTGCTTGGTCATCCACGTGGCCACAGACCGGTGCTGGGCGGGTACCCGGCAGACCTGGCCAGCATTGTGCACGCCGTCTCCCTCCTGGCCTGGCTGGGGTCCCTCCCACAACCCAGGACTCTTCCTCACTTGCTGTGGGGCGACAAGGTCATGTCTAGGTGCAGGGGTAGGGGGACTAGGGGTGGCGGTGCCAGACGTCTGCAGTCCGGTGGCTCTGTCACTGAGCCCTGCGGGCAGGGGGCAGGTGCTCCTGCTGTAGGCAGATGTGGGGCTGGGCTCTGGGAGGAGGAGGGAGGGCAGGGCCAGCCCGGTGGGAGCTGGCTCCTGGGGAGAGCAGATGAAGTGCCTGTGTCGCCCTTCATCTTAGAGGAGACAGCCCCGAGGGCCTGGGCCCTGGGCCCTGGGCTGAGGCCGACGTGTCTGAGATACTGGGTGGAGGAATGCGGGGGGGCGGGGTCGCCAAAGCTGACAGAGCCCTGGGTGGGGCCAGGTGGGCCCACTAATTACGCTGCTGGGAGCCCAGGTAACCCTGGGTGTGCCTGAGTGGGGATTACTCATCTAGCCTCCTTCTGCTTCTCGGCCTGGGGTCTGTCCAGCACCTGGGGCAGAAGGCAGGAGGTGACCACAAAGCTGGAGGAACACCCCCAGAGAGACCTTTGCAGCCCCTCCTTATCTGTTACATGGTGTGTTTCCTTGGAGCCCACCAGGACCCCACAGGCCCAAAGAATGCACGTTTGGGGCCCTCTGGGTGTGGGCATGGGGGCTGTGAGGACAGAGCAGAGCAGACCTGGCTTCAGGTCTCTGCTCAGCCAGTGGCCGGCTCTGATCTCGGGTGTATGGCCTCCCTTGTGCCTCACTCTCCCTGCGAGAATGTCAGACACCGAGCTTGGCGTGAGCCTGGGATTTTGGAATAAGAGTGGATCTGTCCCGGGTTCTCTGCTTGGGAGCTGAGCCCCAGGCACACAGGCTCGGCCCCCAAGGACCACATCGCTTGGCCAGGGGCATCTTCCCAGATGGCTGGGTCAGGACCAGTAGCTAGAAGGGGCAAAGGGTATGAGGGAAAACAGAATGGCACTCACACCCCATCCAGAAAACTCCTGCCAGTGGGATTCTAGAAACCTCCAGGCAGATGTGCTTCTTGCTTTATGTGCAGTACGAGTAATGTTCACTGCTGTCTGAGGCGTCGCTTCTTCCGCAGCCATCCTCCTGGGGGAACCAGGGACCGGGCTGGGTGTGGCGGTCCTCCTGATGGGGCGGGGGCACGAAGGAAGAGGAGGCCACGCTGCTATTCACTCAGCAGCCCACCCCCCTCCTCGAATAATTGCTGCTCCATATCCTGTAAGAACGAGACCACCTCCTGCAGCCTGGTGGGGGGACACCAGCTGCCAGTCATGGCAGTACCATGAGTGCCGGCCTGCCCTAGAACCTTCTGGCAGCCCAGGGTCCCAACCCCCAGTGACTCTGCCCGGCCCCTCTCTTCCTCACTGTGCACCTTGTCTTGGTATCTCCTTGGCCTTCGTTGTCCCTTCGTGGTCTCTGCTCTGGGTCCCCGGCAGAGGCCACACTGTCTTGTTCTTGTGTCCTCTGGGCCCCGCATGCTCGGGTGGCCCTCTGACTGCCCCCTCCCCCCTCAGTCTGCACCTCGCCGCTGGGCATGGAGACGGGCGCTATCGCCGACTCCCAGATCTCCGCCTCGTCCATGCACTTGGGTTTCATGGGTTTGCAGCGCTGGGCCCCGTATCTGGCCCGCCTGCACCTCACGGGCATTGTCAACGCATGGACATCCAGCAACTACGACAGAAGCCCCTGGATCCAGGTATGGAAGGGACGGCTCAGGGGTGCGTAGCGTGATGGGAATGAAGAAGATGGGATGAGTGCACCTGCATTTGGGGGTCACCACGGGAGGATTCATAACCGGGATCCAGGTAGCATGGTAGCAGGTTCCCATGGGTGAAGTAGCTTTAAGTAGAGGGCAGCTTTGGGGGGCCTGGAGTGCGTGGGCAGGATGAAGGGGAGTGAACGCTAGGCCGTAGAGGGGCTCTTTGCACTGTACGAGGCCTCTGGAAGCTTGTCCTTGTGCGCTTCCCTGAGCACTGGGCCCAAAGCCTGGAGAGGGCCAGATGAGAAAGCCGCCCTTATTTGTCTTGCTTGGGTTGTTCTCCTTCTGGGCTGGGGAGTGATGGCGGTGAAAAGAACCTGGGAGATAGGGGTTCTGTCCTTCCTGTCCTGGTCCAGGTGAACCTGATGCGGAAGATGCGGGTGACGGGTGTGGTGACGCAGGGTGCTAGCCGCGCAGGCAGTGCCGAGTACCTGAAGACTTTCAAGGTGGCCTACAGCACCAATGGGCGCAAGTTCCAGTTCATCCAGGGCGCAGGGGAGTCAGGAGATAAGGTGAGGTTTGTCGTGAGCCCTAAAGAAGGGCTGTGGTCAGCAACCCCTGGGGCTCCAGCGCCGTTTGAGGGCCCCCAATGAGGTGAGAGCGCCCTGGGTGATTGGCCATGAGGTGGGTTTTCAGGTGTATCTTGGTTTGAAGAATTTGGGAAACCCAGATTGTGCCCGTGCTCTGTGGTTAAAAGTAATAGCCCCACTTTATAGATAGGAATAGTGAGACTCAAAAAGGTTCAGTGACTCGCTGAGGGTGGCGGTAGTGGTGGATATGGGATGCATTCAGAGCCGTCAGGGATACCATGTACAGTCATACAGGTTGTATACTGGTGTCATTACTAAGTCAGCACCATTCACGTCATGTTTGTGTACTTCTATCTGTGGGAAAATTGTTATAAAAATGTCTTTTGAGAAAGGAGTACCTTTTCCTAATTTGCACAGAGGCACCCTATAGATCATAGGTGGCCCTGTGCGAAAGACGGGGCTTTATGCCCAGGCCCCATGGTGACCAAGGAAGATCTGAAAAAGGGAATCTGTGTTGAGGGCTGTGAGGTGGCCAGAGGAAGGGCTGAGCCCCTCCTGGCTCTGCTAAGCCCACCTCTGCCTCCGGGCCCAAAGAGGAAGGGGAGACCACCCCAGGAAGTGGGACTGCCCACACTGACCCACTCCTCCAGTCTGCCTCTTCTCTCCTAGATATTTATGGGTAATGTGGACAACAGCGGCCTGAAGGTCAACCTGTTTGAAACCCCTCTGGAGGTGCAGTATGTGAGACTGGTGCCCGTGATCTGCCACCGGGGCTGCACCCTTCGCTTTGAGCTCCTTGGCTGTGAGTTGAATGGTGAGTGCTGGAGGCTCTGTAATCCTCGGAGTTGGCTTTCCCTGCCCGCTCTTTTCTCAGCCAAGCTGAGCTGAGTAGGGTGGCAGCAAGGCCCGGGAACCTGGGCTGTCACAGGAGATGGCCACAAGAGGGATCATCTGGCCATCAGCAGTCCTGCCCAGGTGTTTGCTCTTTGCTGATTGGTAGAGGAAAAAAGACACCACTTCAATTTTCAAAATATTTTCACTTAACTCTGATTGGTTCCTTGAGCTTCTAGAACATGTAGCATTAGTTCTGTTTTGCAGATGTCAGTTCCACGAGGGCAAGGAGTTTGTTTTGTTCACTGCTGCGTTCCCAGTGCCTAGAATAGAGCCTGGCTCATAGGCACTCAGTAAATATTGATGGATGAGTGAGTGAATGAATGAATGAGGAAAATGAGGCCCAGATAAATTGTTTATCAGGGGCACACAGCTGGTAGGTATTAAAAGTTGGTCTGAATTCCTGGGCTTCTGACACCTACCCATCCACTGTTTCTTCCCCCAAACCTGTAGCCTGCATTCAAGAGAAACATGGGGACTTCTAGGGTCATAGGGCTGGAGATGGTGCTTTTTTTTTTAAAGAGGACAATTTTTAAAGTTTTTATTGATTTTGTTACTATATTGCTTCTGTTTTATGTTTTGGTTTTATGGCTGAGAGGCAGGTGTTCCCTGACCAGGGTTCGAACCTGCACCAGGGTTCGAACCTGCACCCCCTGCATTGGAAGGTGAAGTCTTAACCACTGGACCTCCAGGGAAGTCCCCTGGGGATGGTGATTCTTTTTTTTTTTTTTTTTTTTTTTGGGGTACGCGGGCCTCTCACTGTTGCGGCCTCTCCCGTTGCGGGGCACAGGTTCTGGATGCGCAGGCTCAGCGGCCATGGCTCACGGGCCCAGCCGCTCTGCGGCATGTGGGATCCTCCCGGACCGGGGCACGAACCCGTGTCCCCTGCATTGGCAGGCGGACTCTGAACCACTGCGCCACCAGGGAAGCCTGGGGATGGTGATTCTTGTTGCTCTTTCCGGAGAGATTCTCAGATGGAGGGATGGGGGGCCAGAAGGGGATAGGTTTCTACTGAGTCATAAAAAATCTAACCACTGGAGAGGTCAGGGTGCAGAGGTTGGGCTGAGGGCCTTGTCTGCCCAGCTCAGCTCAGCCTTGCCTTCTCTGAGGCCTGGATATTTCCCTCTTTTTGCAGCCACAGTGCCACCTGCTGGCCACCGGCAGAACTGTAGGGCTCACTAGGCAGAGCTGCAGAGCAGAGGTGCTCTTTCTCATCTTAACCCAAGACCCACCCTCTGCTCCCCCTTCCACCCACTGTGGCACCTCTTTCTGTTATCCCATTTTAGTTACTGCCCAATACCACTCAGAGCTCAGTTCAGTGACTGTCTGGGTTTAGTCTTTTTTTTTAAGTATGTACTTGAGCCAGCATATTCTTGCTCCCAGGGTCACTGCTTTTTGAGCCTAACTGTTCTTTTTTTTAAAAATATTTATTTATTTTGGCTGCACCAGGTCTTAGTTGCGGCATGCGGGATCCTTAGTTGCAGCATGCATGTGGGATCTAGTTCCCCGACCAGGGATCGAACTCAGGCCCCCTGCATGGGGAGCATGGAGTCTTAACTACTGGACCACCAGGGAAGTCCCCCAAGCCTAACTGTTTTAAGTGGGGAGTTAAAGACTGCCTTTTGCTAAAAGGAAATTCAGGCGATTGGTAAAGGACATAGACAGGTCTGGGGCCCCCCACCCTGGGATCCTCTCCCTGGAGTCCCTCACTACTCACTGTCATAATCTGAATCCTTTGGCTAATTTCCAGCCTAGGCCTGTCACAGCCGGTTACCTCCAAGGCCAAGAGAGGGTGAGTCTGGCAAGCCGAGGAAGTGAAGTTTTTCTGTCTGCTTCCCTCAAGGACTGGACCATCTCCTTTCCCTTGTAGGCATTCCGGTCACCTGGAGAGAGTGTTGGTGTGTGCCTGTGTGCACATGCGTGGGGCTGAGGTCTGGGCATTTCTGGGCATGCCCTGCACCAGGATTTCTCTTACCAGCGGGCAAGGTGTCCTTGGTGAATTGATTAGTTACTTAACTCAGTAGATAGACATTTATTAAGATATTTATTAAGCTCCTCCTGAGTGCCTGGCTCTAGGGAGCAATATTGGTGAGATCCCTGACCTCATGGAAATTGCATTCTAATGAGGGAGGCTGATGTGAAACAAGGATCAAATAAAAGAAAGGTCAGATAGCAGCAAGAACTATGAAGGAAACATTAGAGGGAGATGTGATGAGGGTGACTTGGGGTGAAGAGAGGGAACGGCATGGGGACTACTGTGTTGGATGGCGTTTGAGTAGAGGCTTGAATGATGGAGATCAAGCCGCGTGAAGAACTTGGAAAGGGCATCCCAGGCAAGGAATTGACACATGCGAAGGCCCTGGGGCATGTGAAGGATAGAAGGGAGGCCAATGGAGCTGGAGCCTAGAGAATGAGGGGTAGCTTGGTGGGTGATGAGGCTAGAGAGGTAGGCAGAGACGGACCAGGCAGGGGCCACGTAGACCATTTTAAGGATTCAGGTCTTTATCCTGAGAACAAGGGGCAGCCATTGTGGAGGGAGTGCTACTAGGACACGGTTAGAGTTGGGTCTAGAAGAGCTCCCTTAGGCTGTATAGGGAGAATGGGGGCAGAGGGCCACTGTGAGTGAGGGGAGAGACATGTGGGAAGATAAGGTGGCTTGGATCAGGGTGGTGGGGTCAATGGATTGGGCAGATTAGAGCCTTCTACTAAAGTGAGCTCCATGGACCAGCAGGATGAGCATCACCTGGGAGCTTGTAGAAATGCAAACTCCCAGCCCCACCCTTGACTTTCTGAGACAGAATCCTCATATTAACAAGGTCCCCAGGTGATCTGTGAGAAGCACTGCTCTGGTACCTCATTTTATAGATGGGGAGTCTGAGGACCAGAGAGGGGAGGGACTTCCCAGGGTCGCATAGCGAGTGGTGGAGCTGACAGTCCTGCTCTCGGCTTGGCACCCTGCCCAGGGCATTTTATGTGGAAGGCTGTCTGACATGCCGTAAGCGATGGGGGCATGAACTGCTGGAGGCAGATGATCTGTAGAAGGGTCCACTGTGGGCAAATGATGCCTTGGTGTCCTCTGCAGAGTGTTCCAGCCTTGGGCCGGTCTCATGGCCCTCCAGGCCTGGAGCCGTGGGATGAGCCACCTCCCAGCCCAGCAGCCTCTCTTTGTGGGAGCAGGGTAGAGGTTACCTGGTGCACCACCGTCACGAGGAGATGGTACGATTGGTCGGCATCAGCACACTCTGGAGGCAAATGTCTTTACTGGCAGGGGAGTGAGCGTGTGGGGAGACAGTGAGGAAAAGCACTGGGTTCTATAGTCAGCTCCCAGATGGAGCCATGACTTTCCAAGCCCACTCTCCCACTCCTGACTTTGCAAAGGGACAGGCAGTTGTACAGCGGTGATTCTGCCACGTGTGAGACACGCCCATCGTTCTTTTGGGAGTTTTATCTCCTGCCCGTTCCCAACTGTTCTGGCCACCTGCAGGTGCAGAACAGCCAGCACATTCCTGAGTGTTTGGAGCAGGCCTGAGTGAAACCAAGGCCAGCTTCTCAGGTAGCCCTCCCAGGCCTCTCTGACAGCATGCCAGGTAGTGAGTGTGTGAAGGCCCTCTGGGAGGGGCTGTGGGGCAGGGATACAGGGTTGTTCCTGAGCCCCAGGAATTCTGACTTTTCTGCTTCCACCTGCTAGAGAGCAGGAATATTGTCCTGCTCATCGCTGGGTCACCACCAGGCAGGCCTTCACGGCTCTGGGTTGGTGCAGGAATGGTGGAGATAGTGTCACAGTGTGACATGGTGATTAGGAGTGTGTGTGTGTGTGTGTGTGTGTGTGTGTGTGAGACTTGGGCACAATGCTTAATGTCTCTCAGCCTCAGTTTTCTCATCTGTGGAATGGGGTTACTAATATCCTCTTCGTTCCGGTTTTTGTGTGGTAGATTAAATGACTGAAGTCAGCACTGAGTCAGTAAGATGATTGTCATTAGCACTCTTGACGGTTATCCCAGGACTCAGCGGTGTGAATAGCAGCTGTACTGTAGGAGTGACAGAGAGGAAGTGCTGTGAGTCCAGAGAAGGGAGAAGTCCCACCCAAGTGAGGTGGTCAGGGCAGGCTTCTTGGAGGAGGTGTCCCATGAGTCAGGCCTTGAAGGAGGGTGGAGGTGGTGGATCAGGGCCTGCCGTGGTGCAGAGGGAGAAGAGCGGTGGGTGATCTGTGCAGAGCAAGTGAGGGGCGCTGGGTGGGAGCTGAGCTGAGGAGTGGGTGGGGCTGTCAGTAAGCAAATAGAATGGTTGGCCCTAAAAGTGGAAGGATCTTCCGTCTGTTGTCTAAGAGGATGCCAGAGATCGGTCAGGAGCCACAGAGTTCTTTCCCCTTCACCACCTCACGCTCACACCCCTGGGAGGCTGTGGACCCCAGATCTGGGTGACAGCACCCCCCTTGTTGGCAGGATGCGCTGAACCCCTAGGCCTGAAGGACAACACCATCCCCAGCAAGCAGATCACAGCCTCCAGCTTCTACAAAACCTGGGGCCTCAGTGCCTTTAGCTGGTATCCCTCCTATGCGCGGCTGGATAATCAGGGCAAGTTCAACGCCTGGACCGCCCAGACCAACAGTGCCTCTGAGTGGCTTCAGGTGGGTCAGGCTCCCCCTGGGGTGCAGGGCTGGGGTAGGCTGGCGTTGGGTGGGTTTGGGTGGGGCTGTTGGATCTATGACCCTGGCCCAACCCAGGCTTCTGCTCCCCAAGAGGGAGTTTCTGCACGGCCTTGTTTGTGTTCGGTTTTGCTCCTTCTTCCTCTCATATCCCCACCTTTCTCCTGATTCTGTAACTCCAGAGGGGGGGATGGTGGGGGAGCTCAGTGCTGCTTCCACCAAGGCCCCCAGCCCCAGGTGGTGAGAGTGTGTGTGTGTGTGTGTGTGTGTGTGTGTGTGTGTGTGTGTGTGTGTGTGTGTGTAGGGGTAGGGCCACCTCCATTGGCTGCCACAGGGTGATAAGGCTGAGCCCACGTACAGCAGGGCAGGATGGAGGAGGGACACCTCAGGATTTCTCTGCCTGCACTCAGAGGATGCTCTCTAACTCGCTGTCTGAGAACACACCATGTGACAGCCCTTGGATTTCACTGAAATTGGGAAGCACAGGAGAGTCATGGAAAACCAGAGCATCCACTCATTTTATAGATGAGGAAACTGGGTCCCAGCAGGGTGAGGATTTGCCTGGGGTTCACCCGCTTGTTGGCAGTGAGTTGGGTTTGCAGCCTGGGTCTTCGCACTGCCTGCCCAGGGGCAGCCGGCAGGCTCCCTGGGATGGGCAGGGAACTGGGGGGCAGGAGGGGCATCTCTAGGCCCCAACAAGCACATTAGCCTGTGGGGCTGGGTTCTGTGAGGAGCTGCCTGCCTTTGGAGTCCTCAGGACCAATGTCAGGCTGTGGACAGCCCTGCAGGGGCCTCAGGAGCAGTTCATGTCCCTGTAGGCTATGGCCTCCCCTGTCCCTGTTCCTATCCTATGAGGGGTTGGCAGTGAGTTGGCTGGAGCCCAGGCTCTGAAATCTGAGCTTCATTGCATCAAAGTGCTTAACAGTGTCTGACAAAGTAAGTGGAATTATTTATGCCCATTTTATAGATGGAAAACTGAGGCTCTGCCAAGTGAAGTAGTTTTTCCAAGACTAGATTGTATGCCCCAGTGTGTCTGCCTTTTCCCACCTTACTGGAGATGGTCCAAGCAAAGAAGATGGGGTGGATTTTTTTTTTTTTTCCTGTAGATTGACCTGGGCTCTCAGAAGCGAGTGACTGGCATCATCACCCAGGGGGCACGAGACTTTGGCCACATCCAATATGTGGCAGCCTACAAGGTGGCCTATGGTGACGATGGTGTGAACTGGACTGAGTACAGGGACCAGGGGGCCGTGGAAAGCAAGGTGAGTGTGTGTTCAGCTGTCCTTCCCTCCCCACTCCAGGGATGCCCTGCGAGTGGGATCCGGGGCCCTAAGGGGAGGAAGGCTGGCTCTGGGGCCCTCCTGACCCCCTCTGTGTCTCTAGATCTTCCCTGGCAACATGGACAATAATTCCCACAAGAAGAACATGTTTGAGGCGCCTTTCCTGGCTCGCTTTGTGCGCATCCTGCCTGTGGCCTGGCACAACCGCATCACCCTTCGCGTGGAGCTGCTGGGCTGTTAGTGGTAGGCCCGGCTGCAGTGACCGCAAGGGCCGTGGGGGCACCTGCCCCTTTCCTGGTTCTCCTGGCCTTCTGGGGACCTGCTGCCTTTTCCACCCGTCCTCCTGATTGTAGCTGACCTGGGGGCGGGGGTTTCAGTCGTCTCTCCCTCCCTCCCTCCCTCCCCCTCCCACGTGCCCATGGTGCCTACCCCTCACGCCATCCCATTTTCTTAGGCACGGTGGGAGTTGAGTAGGTCTGGGATGGACAGGGAAGGGCGAAGTAGGGCGCGTGGGTCCTCCGTAGCGCCTCTCCCACACCCCCCATTCCCAAGACCCTGGAGGAATAGGCCCTGAGGCCCCAAGCTGGAGAGTGCTGGTCTCCTGCCCCTCAGCCCTGGGGCATGATGCTGCCACTCTGCTGCTTCCACCTAGCCCCCCGACACTTCCCCCTCATCTCCCTGGACACCCCTCTTGACCCTCCTCCTAGCCTAGAGGGAGACAGAAGCGGGTGGGGTGGGTCTGTGGAGAAATGGGGGAGGAAGTGGCTGGGCCTGGGCGGCCCTCTGTGCTGGTTCTTCACCCCTGAGTACACAGGCAGCTTTCAAAATATATTTATATCACCCCCTGAACTCTCGCTGTGGTTCATCGTTGCTCCGTCAAAATGGGCTTTGACTTGGGCTGGTGTCCCCACCCTGAGTCCTCCCCGAGTCCCAGCATTCTTGTGTCACCTGCCCGACTATAGAGAGGGAGGAGACTACTGGGGGGGGGGGTCCCACTGGAGGGGCCAGGACTCTTCCCCTCAATTCTCCTCCTCCAGACCCATGCAGCCCCAGGGCCATCGCTGCTGCCAGGTGAGTGCCTGGGGCGGGGCCTATGCAGAGGCTGTCTTCACAAATGCCTTTGCTCCCTTCCCACGCCAGGAAGACAGGCAGAGGCTGCTGGTTTTCCCCTGCGGCAATTGCCATTTTCTCTGCAACTGGAGCGGTGGGCTGGAGAAACTATTAGAAACTCAGTGAACCTGGGCTGCTTTCAGAGCTGCAGGAGCCCCAGGATGGGGTACAGCGTGGGATGGGAGGGGCCAGGGCTCTGCCAAGTGGGTGGGGCGTTCCTGGCCCAGCACACTGGTTCCTGAGAGGCCACTGGCAACTCCACTCCAGGGCTGGGAGGAGAGCTCCAGGGGTACCCCTCTCCCCCCACCTCCTCACACCATGCAGGGGCCATCAGGAGGTGGCCAGTGGGAGGCAGTGCAGGCCAGTGATCTGGAAGTGGGGCTTGCAGATAAAAGAGGGACTGACTAGCTGGGAAAGGGCATATGAAACCACCCTAGTATTCAGTGCCTTGGGACACAAGATGGATTTTCCAGAACAGACTTTGGGAGCCATGCCTTTGTACACATAGGCACCTCTAGGCAGCAGATCTGGCCACGTGGCTGCCAAAGGGAGGGTGTGGCTTTGTTGGAAGTTCATCAGAGATGTTAGTCTGGAAGTGGCTCCACCCCCGCCCCCCAAGAGCTCCTGTTGCCAGGGCTTCTTGGCTGGGCAGGGATGGAATAAAAGGCCCAGGCTGTGGTCTCTGAATGAACTGGGTTTGTGGGGCTCCCCACCCCTGGGGGTCTATTGGCTCACTCCTTCCTGTCTCAGAGCTCTCCTCTGTGGAGTTGCATGGGTTGGGTTTGAAGTCAGTCTTTCTGGGTGGTTGCTGGCTTTAGGACTCCCTCCTGGGAGCATTTCCTACCACCCAACCTGTTCAGGCCTCTCCTGGGAACTCTTGGATGCCTCCTCAATAAGTAACTGCAGTCGAGCCTTGTTAGAATGTCCCACTTGCAGAAGGGGAAACCAAGCATCACTCCCATCTGTCAATTTGTCCCTCTTTGTGGCGTTGAATATTTTCTGTGGGCTAGTCTCATTGGCTGGTTGGCTGGGTGGGCTGGTGTCACAAGCCCCCCACCTGGACCAGGAGATCCAAGGTGACTATGGAATTGCCTAAGCCACCTCTCAGTCCCTTCTTCCTGCTCATCTTTGCAGCCTTGGATGTGTTGGCCACAGCCTTCTGAAAGTCCCCTTCCTGGGACCCTGGACCTGGGCCCCCTCCCTCCTGACCCCTTCTGTCTTTGGCTTCTCTCCCTGAGCAGCCCCCTCCACTTCCACAGTGTTCACTATCACCTCCACAAATTTACTTTTTTATTCCTGACTGCAGTCCCGAGAGCCAGCTCTGAGATTCCACCTGCTGGCCAGCCCTGCCACTGGCTGGGACATTAAACTCGCTTAGCTGTTACAAAACTGACCTCTGCTGTCCATCCCGCTCCCTACACGTGTGGCTGTCAGCACTGGCATCTGTTGACCCGCCTCTCCCAGGAGTCTAGATTGCTTTCCGTTCCTGGTTTAAATATAGTGGAGTGATTGGGAGTGCAAGGCCTCAAGTTGGAGAACCTGGGTTCAAATCTTGGCTCTGAGTGACCTTGGGCAATTTCCTTAAATCTCTCTGGGTCTCAGTTCCCTATCTGTAAGGTGGAAATAATAGAACTGACTCCATGGCCTTGAGACTGATGGAGAGAATGTACATAAGCACTGATGTAAAGCCTGGCCCATCAGAGGCCTCAAAAACTTTGGTCATTGTTGTTAGAAAAGCTTGCAACTTTCCTGATTGGAACTCGTGTCCTATTTATTTCCCCCTCCAATCCATCCTGCATCCAGTGCACAGACTGGTCTCTCTTCCTTATGGAGGAACTTTCATTGGCTCCCTTTTGCTCATCAAGCTGGCAGTCACTTTGTGCAATTTAGCCTTGTCCACCACAGCTCTTTGTGCTCTGATTTGCTCCTGGCTGTGGGTATGTAATGCATGCGTGTGTGTGTGCGCGCGCGTGCGCACACACACACACGCTGTCAAGGTGTATTTAGGAAGAGGCTCTGGGTTCAGTGACCACTTGGCCAAGGCTGAAGGACCTCCTTAGGCTTTGCTGCTGAGGAAACGAAGGGGCTGTCCAGGCCAGGCCTCCTGTTTGTCTGGAGGGGAAAGAAAACACCCTGTCCAAACAGAGGCATCCTGGGAGGTGGCTGCTTGATGGCTGTGCTGACAGATGTCAGGATTCTAAGGTAGGGTCACCCCTGTTGGAGGACCAGTCAGAAAGGCTTCCGACCGCCCCTGTGGGCTGCTGGGATCACCATCCCCCATCCTGTGCTCCCCCCCCCCCTCCCAGGGCTCATTCAAGCCCCACCTACTAGGGGCAGCATCCCCGTGCCTGACACTGAGTTAAGAGGCGGACTGGTGATTTCCTGACGGTCAAACTCAGAGGCAGGAGGGATGTCAGCGCCCCCTTGCCTTCTATAGGGGGAAAGGCGGGTATACAGAACGCTCAGCCCTCCCTCTCCTGAAGGTGGGGGGCAGCCATAGTCCACCTGCAGTGTGGAGAGGGGCTCCACCTGCTTAGTCCCAATGCTTTTGGTAAACCGGAGCGTGCTAATGAGACCCTCCCTCTACAAACGCTCCGCTTCCATCCTCCCCCACTTCCTTCCCCCAGATGTGACAGCCTCAACTCCTGGATACTCCCTTCACATCGCGGCCAGCAGCTCTGCGGGTTGGGTGGTTTCCAGCCGAGTCTGGAGACAGCCCAAGTCTGTAGCACCTCCTCCCTTTGGGCCCAGCCCGAGGGCGGGAAAGGGGCGTGTGTTCCTTTAAGGGGCTGGCCCGCCGGGAGCGCGGGGATTTGTCCGCTGCCGCTTCCTTTCTGGCCATTCAAGATCCCCAAATCCGCCTGCTTCCTCGGACCCTGTCAGCCCGCAGCCTGGAGCGCTCGAGCCGTCGAGGAGCCGCCTGGGGACGGTACGTGGCTCAGAGGTGGCCGGGCTCCTGGGGCCCCCTGTGGGCCGGTTCCTCTTTTCCCGCTTGGGGTCTCCTGCAGGCCCCACGCCTCCCGGGGCAGGGTTGGGGAACCGGCCGGAGGATTGAGCTGGGCACCGTGGGGCCAGAGCGGAGCTGGGTTGTGATCGCCAGCGCCGGTGGGGGGGCTCCCCCGGCGCCAGTGGGTTGAGAGCAGCGCGGGGCGCGGGCTGACTTGCCTGGGACCCTTGTGCATAGACCCTTGTTCGCGAGGAGGCAAATGCCGAGGGAAACCAGTGGCCTCCGAGACCACTACCCGGGTCCCCTCTTTCCCACTGGGAGCCACCGGGTCCCTTCCCGTCTCGTCCTGTCGCGGTCCTGCAGCCTCCAGCACAGCGCAACGCCCGCCAGGCTCTGCCCCGGGGCATCTGTCCGATGCTTCCGGGGGCCGCGGGAAACCTGGCACGGGCTGGGGACAACTCGTGAGGCAGCGGGCAGGCGGACCTGCGCCTCTCGGCCTCTTACGGCCTGCTCTGGCCATCCCAGGGCAAACGCAATGGATGCCCATAGATTTCAGGCCTGGGTTCACTGGGGTTTCTGTCTTAGGGACAGCAGAGGGGCAGGGAGGGCTGAGGGTAGAGCCCTGGGTGGGAGATGGGATCGCTCAGGGAGGAATTTAGGGCTTTTGAGCAGACAGGAAAGAAACAGCTCCGGGCACTTGGACCCAGCTCTGTCACCAGCTCGCTGGGTGGCCTACAGCAGCCTGTGACCCGGTCTGGACCTTGGCGTCCAGCGCCGACCTCCGGAGTGCCTTTGCCCTCTGCAACGAGGGGAGGTGATTGAGAGGGGCCCTGACCCCTTTCCCGCGGCCTTGCATGGGCCAGTGGGCTGGGAATGCTGGTAGGAAACACCTCCAGCTTCCACTTTCCGGGAACCGCAGGTTTCAAAGGCCCTTGTAAGCCTTGCCCAAACAGGGGGCACCGAAGTCAAATTCCTCTCGGGGAGCCGGGGCTGCTGCAGACCTGGAGGGCAATGCTGCCCTCTGCTGGTGTCTGGGAGACCTGTACTCCACAGCTGTGTAGTCGGGGTGGTCCGCTGGAGCTCCATCTTCCTTCCAAGTCAGGGTTCAGCTTACTCGGGTGTGTGGAGGGGTCCCAAGGCAAGTGGTGCTAGGAAAAGCAAGGAGATGGGCCGTCAGGAGACCTGAATTTTCTCTAACCTGTTTTCCGAAGATAAAGCCTTGGGTCTTCACCTCCCTTGGCCTCAGTTTCCCAACAGTGGCTGCTTCTCTTCTAGACGACGAGAGAGAACAATCTACTGAAATCTTGTGAGACTCACTTTGTAAACTGTTAACAGTAGTAATCGTAGCTAATATTTTTTGAGTGCTTGCCCCCTCCAGGCAGTGTTCAAAGTACTCAGTAGCCATTCTCTTCCTTAATCTTCACAAAAAGGTTATTGTTGACTACCACTTTACAGATGAGGAAACTGAGGCTCCGTGACTTGCCCGGCGACAGACTGTTAGTAAGTGGGTGGAACCAGAACTGATTCCAGGTGGCCAATCTGATTCTAGAGCCTGAAGCCTGTCACTGTGTCTTCCGCCAATATGTATTAGCTACTATTTGTTGAGCGCCTGCTGTGTGTCAGGGGCTGAACAAAATTCATCTTTATAATTCTCACCACAGGCCCATAGGGAGGTGCTACTATTATTATTTTTTACAGGGGAGGAAGTGGAGGCCCAGAGAGGTTGAGTAACTTGCCCAAGGTCACACAGCAGGATGCAGGTGTGTCCAGCCCTAATGCTGGGCCCAGACCTGTGTGCCCAAGTCTGGGTGCCCCAAATCAGCTGGAGCCACTCACTGCCAAGGTGACTGGGCTGGACTTGAACATGGGCCTTCCAGCTGGTGACATCTCTGTGGTGGTCCTGAGGGCCTGATGGCGGGGTAGCCAGCCTCAGGGAGCAGAGGCCGTCCATCGCTCCCCTTGGTGGCTGTGGTTGGGGATTGGCCCGGGGCAGGGCAGCAAGTAGGCAGCAGTTGCCACCCCTGATTCACACCCAGGACTCTGTTCTGTGTTTTAGCCTTGACATTCAGGGTGGTCCTTGTCCTCAGGCCCTGAGCCTGTTAGTATTCTGTTAGTATTCTCTGGAGAAAAGGAAACTTCTGTGCAGATGAGTCAAATGACTTGCCCAGGGTCAGTACTCCTAAGGAGGGTCGTAGCTCCTGGACACAGGCTGATCTTTTCTTCAGACTCATTTTGTTTTTCCTGGCATCCCCACACCTATTCTAAGGTTGCTTGACTGCTGGGTTGACATCCCAGAGGGATGTTAACCAGATCACACCTCTTCATTTGCAGCTGTGTTAATAAGCCAGGGAGTGAACCAAGGCGGGTGCTCAGACCGGAGGAGTAATGGAGAGGACTAGGGCTGTTTGTAGCTGGAAAGAAAGAGCCAGGATGAGGACATGCACTTGACTGAGGTAGGAAGATAGCCAGAATCATCCTTTTAGAATGTAAATCAGATTCATGACACTCCTCTGTGGAAAACTCTTCCGTAACTTCCCTTCAGGGCTACAGCCCGGGGCCCGTGACTGCTACTTGGACCTCACTTCCTGCCACCCTCCCTTTCTCTATCTCTGGGCTCCAACCTTACTGGCCTTCAAGCTGCTCCCGCCATAGGCTTTTGCCCTTGCTGTTCCCTCTTCCTGCAAAACTTTTCCCTGGGATTTTCAAAGCTCATGCCTTCACTGCCCATCCGCTTCTCAGGGAGGCCTTCCTGACCCATCCTGTTGACAGGACCCCCCCACCCCCTGCTTCATCCTCTTCTGTCACGAGCCACATGTTCATTCACATCACATTATCCCACATGGTGTTTATTGTCCGTCTCCCTGACTAGAGTGTAAACCCCACAAGGACCCTTGGTTTGTAATCCCAGTGCCTAGAACCATGCCTGGCACATGGTAAATGCATGATAAATATCTGTTGAGTGAATGCAGTCAAGTCCCAGCTCCTTTATCTATTACCTGAGTAACCTTAGCCAAGCAACCTAGCATTTCTGAACCTCAGTTTCCTGGTCTGTACAATGGGGATAATTCTGACATTGTGAGGCCTATAAGCAATGATGTTCATGAAAGTGTGTTGACAAGTAGAAGGCAGCCCTTCAGTATGACAGATTGTTATGGAGATTGGCTAAAAAGAGTTCAACAGAGTCCTGCCTCTACCACCTCCAGGCTGTGTCACCTTTAGACAGTTGCTTCATGCCTCGGTGTCTCTGTTCACTTAATTCACTTGTGGATTAATTGGGGAGAATGAAATTCTCCTTGCTGATCAGGGTGGGGGTGGGGAGCTCTTGGGAGGATCAAGGGAGCTGTTGGATGTGGAAGCCCTTTAAAAGCCAGGGAGAAAGTGTGGTGCCCAGGCTCAAGGTTGTGAGTGTGTGCCGGGGTCTCTGAGGCTGGGAAAGGGTGCCTCGGAGACTTACACTCTGCAGTTCTGGAGGGCAGAACTCTGGTTCTGGAGACACCAGAAGGTGCAACGGTCTGTTCTGCCTCAGCTCATGTTTCTGAACTGTGAATTATCTCATCCATGGTTGGTAAGAACCCTGGGGGAACAATGTCGGTAAAACATGGAATCGCATTGGTCTGGTGGTGATTTTTTTTCCAGCTCGCTAATGTATTGGAGTGACTGAAACAAGAGTTCTCACAATTAAAGAGAAAACCTTAGCAATGTATGAATTCCTTAAGATAAATGCTGCCAGTCCTGCAGAAAATGCTTTTCTTTAACACAGATGTCCCTCGCTATCCAAATGCTTGCTATTCACTGTCCAACACAGAAACCAAATAGATTTGAATAACACAGCATCCCTCCCTATCTGGATCCCCCAAATTCTCAATATCCAAACTCTTGCCATCCCAACTCAAGGATGCAATAGATTTGGTGAGGGAGGAATGCCTGTACAGCTGGTTTAGCTGCTTAACAGAACTTAGCGTAAAGTTTTCTGATAAAAGTTGGAACCAGCTGAAGAAGTTGCAAAGACATTTCCTCTGTGTTAAAACAAAACAAACAGAACATTGAAGAAGGTGACTTCACCCTGTGGCAGATTTTTAATTTTGGTAAATCCATTGGAATTTACCAAAATTGGAATCCAATGCCCCCAAGGACCTACATGTTGAAGAAAGAAGCACTTGCCCCAGTGGTGGGTGAAGTCTGCAAAGGACTGATTGATGGGACGTGGGTGCCAGTGTCAGTGGAGTGTTAACGATGCTGGTGTTTTTTTGTTTTTTTTTTTAGAATTGCTCTTGTTTTTGTTAGTGCTCTGGTTATAAAGTTGCATATGTTTTGAGTAGTTTGCCCCAAACTTATTTTTCCCCTAACCTTGTTACTTTTTAATACATGATTTTACAAAAATACACATTTTTTTTTCCAGGCAGACAAAGATCGCTTTGTGGCAGAAATGCCTGCATTTGCTCATCCTGGGGAAGCCGTTTCTCACTGGGGAGCATCTGTACTAGATGAGGTGCTGGAAAGAGGCTGGAAACGTTGCAGGCGGAGGCTGGGGAGCCCCTCTGCTCCAGGAGGCTCTGGGTGCCCAGGGACAGGGCGGACCCTGGGACATCCAGCCTCTCCAACCTCATTCCACTTTTCTTTGCATTCTAAACATGGAAACCCAAGGAAGCGAAAGGAAACTAACTCCTACGAGGACCTGCTGTGTGCCAGGCAGTGGACTATGTGCTTTATACATGTCACTTTCCCTAGTTTGATATTGTGGTTCCAGGCTTTGGAGCTGGAGTGCGTTCAAATCCTGGCTTTGCTGCTTCCTAGCTGGATGACCTTGGGCAGATTATTTAATCTTTCTGTGCCTTGATTTTCCCATCTGTAAAATGGGGATACCAATAGGTCCCTCTCTAGAGGTTGTGGTGAGAATTAAGTGAGATAGTAAGTGCTCATTAAAGTCAGCTGTTAATATTTTTATGCTGATCATAGCAACCCTGTGGAGTTATTTTTTAGGCCAAGTGTGGCTAAGCTACGTTCATGAAGAGACTCAAATGTGGTGGCTTAGATACAATAGGACTTTCTTTTTCTCTCATGACACAGTGTAGGTGGGGGAGATCCAGGGCTGGTGGGGTGGCTCTGTCATTAAGCCTGTGGTTTCCATCTCTGAGTCTAAGGTGGCTACTCTGGCTGCCAACAGGTTTGGGGAAAGAATACCAAGGAAAGGCATCCCAGATCGTTTTCAGTGTAAGACCTGCATGTGGCGTGTATTATTTTTGCTCACAAGCATATTAACTGTGAGCATATTAGCTGCACAGCATACATATAACAGAAAAGTGCATTATCAGGGGTCCAAACTTCTGTATTGGGTTGTTTGTGCTTAGGCTGCCCAGATCCAAGTCACCAAGAGGCTTTGTGGGTGTCACCTGGGGATTCCTCTTGGACAAGAAGCAAGACTCACGGTGTCCTCCTGTTGTGCAAGGCACAGAGGGCAAGTCTGGGCCTTGGGCTCTCTGCAAAGAGGCCTAAGGGAACAGTGGATTCTACCCCTCAACTTCCTTCACATCCATTCCTTCCTCTCCAGCAAGAGCTCCTAACTGTTCTGGAAACAAGAATGTTTCCCCCACAATCCCACCACCCTTACAGGCCAATGCATTTCTTTTCTTTTTCCTCCCTCCCTTCCTCTCCCTTTCTCTCCTTTTGCTGCTCCCTCCCCTTCTGGTTCCTGTTCACAGGCATTCTTAGGGCCACACACTTACAATCAGAGCAGAGTGGCAAGTCTATGTTCTGCCTTGTCTATTCTAAATGATACCCTAAGCACTTTCCACGTTGCTGCATGATAATCACAGTCATGCTTCCAAATGCCTGCTGTCAACTCTGGTCTTGTTGCCCTACTTTCCACTCAGCCCCCAGAGGGATGTTTCTAAGATGTAGGTCTGATCCTGTGGCTCCCCTGCTTAAAGCCATTACTCGCACCCTAGGGCTTTGGGGACAAAGGACAGGCTGCTGGGTCTGACACACAAGGGCATCTAGACTCTGGTCCTGCCGTGCCCTCTCCCCTCCTTTCCCCTATATCAGCCAGGGCCTTGGCAGGAAGCAGAATTCACCCTAGATGTTTCCAATAAGAGATTCTAATGATGCGATGACATTTAGAGAGGAGAGTAAAGGCAACAAGCTAGGGAGTTGGGGCGCAGAGACAAGCAATGGCAGTCGGTGCCCCCCTGGCCTCGAGGAGAAAGGGGAGGAAAGAGTGTTACAAAGCCATGAGAGTGGTATTGGGGAGAGGAGCCGCCCGGCGGAGTTGTGATCCTGACGGGACACGGGTACTGCAGAGACACAACCTCTCTCCCCTCCTGCCCATCTCCTGTGTGTGCCTCCTGTTGCCTGAATCCAGCTGGAAGCCAGAGGGCCTGGGGGCCTGGGAGGAGTGATCAGTGCAGGGCAGAAAAGAGCAGAGATGGACCAGGGAGTTGGGGGGGGGGGCACAAATGGACACCTGGCAGCACACCCCAGCCCTCCACGTGCTCTCTGGCCTCTGAACCTTTGCACTTGCTGCGCCCCCTCCTGGGCAAACCCTGCTGTCCTTTTCCACCTGGCTACCTCCTGTGTCTTCAAGTCTAGTTTTCTGTACCTTATCTTTGTACTCACCACACGATATCTCCTGCCTATGGCTCTGCCCCTTCCCTGGACGGGGCTCCTGCAAGGTGTGACCCAGCCTTTTAATTGTTGAGAGTACTCAGTAAATGGCAATGAGCAGGGCAGGGATGGGGGGAGGTGAGTGAGTCACTAGCTTCATGTGCAAATTTAAGGGAGGGGAGTGTGTGTGCAAAAAAACTCAATAATCAAGAAATAATATTTTGGGACTTCCCTGGTGGTGCAGTGGTTAAGAATCCGCCTGCCAATGCAGGGGACACGAGTTCAAGCCCTGGTCCGGGAAGATCCCACGTGCTGCGGAGCAACTCAGTCTGTGCACCACAACTACTGAGCCTGAGCTCTAGAGCCCACGAGTCACAACTACTGAAGTCCACACGCCTAGAGCCTGTGCTCCGCAACAAGAGAAGCCACTGCAATGAGAAACCTGCACATCGCAACGAAGAGTAGCCCCCACTCGCCACAACTAGAGAAAGCCTGTGCGCAGCAACAAAGGCCCAACGCAGCCAAAAGTAAAATTTAAAAAGATATAATATTTTGATGCAATACAAAAAAATAGAATCAACAAACTACAGCCCATGGGCCAGCTGCCTATTTCATTTGCATGTCCACTGAACCTGGACTAGCCCCCCAGAAGTACTCTAGCATGGTATTAAATTTTTTTTTTTTTTTACCTTGACCCAGGATAAGAAATAATTTCACACTCTGACCCCCCCCCCCCCACGACCTCATCCCCACAGATATTTCTGGACTGAAACAAAAGCTCTGCAGTGCAGGACTCATCTTCACTAACCATGAATGCAACCTGATGTTTTCTAGTCTAATCTAGTCTCTTGGTTGTCATTAAAAAATGCTGCTCACAACTTTTCCAATTCAATCCCGGTGTTTGAAAAATGGTGATACTGTCATATCATCCTGCTTAATTTTCTCCATGGTCTTTTTGCTGCCTCCTAACTCCTGTTTAGGACTTGTTGGCTTGCTTGTTGCCCATCTTGCCTGCAGGGTGCAGTCCCCTGAGAGCAGGGACCTTGTCTAGCTCATCACCACTGTCTCCTTGGCCTCGAGAAGGGTGCCTGGCACACAGAAGATGCTCTACAATTTCCTGTCGATCGAGTGAATGAGTGGGTGCTGGAACCCAGGGGTCCCTGGCCCCCCGCCTCAGGGCTTCTCTCACTGGCTTGTTTTTCTCCTCTTCCCAGTTTGCCCCAGCCCCCAGCCTTCCCCGACGCCTGGGCGCTGCCACGTGCGGGACGCCATGGGCCTGCCGCCGCTGGGCCTGCTGCTCTCGCTGTGCTGCGTCTCAGGCCTGCCCTTCTACAACGGCTTCTACTACTCCAATAGTCCCCACGGCTGGAACCCGGGCAAGGGCCATGGCGAAGGTGGGTGGTCTCCTGGGTCGACTTCTGGCTTGGCCAGGTGACGAAGACCTGTCCTGGCCTCTGCTGTGTTGTGCAGGTTCCAGGCTGGGACAGGGGCGAGGGTATGAAGCCAGCAGCCCCTCTCCCAGCTGTGCAGTGGTCCAGCCTCGTTTCTAAGATGAGCAGAAGAGGTGTGGTTCTGTTACTCTGTGTTTGCTGGCCCCTCAGATGTGGAGCCAAGTGCACTGTAGGACAGTCATTTTTGCTTTTTATACTTTCCCCAAAATCCTGCCAAATTTTCCAAGATTCTGCTTAAACATGACCTCCCCAGGTCTCCCCATTGGAAAGGGGGTTTGGGGTTAGGGAGATGTGAGTCTGAATCTCAATTTTGCCACTTCCTGGCTACGTGGCTTTGGGCAGGTGACTCTTTATCAGTGGTTTTACACACCTACTATGTGTCAGGCATGCTTCTAGGTGCCTTACATATGTTACCTGGTATGATCCTCACAGAAACCCTGACATAGGCGAGGCCTTGTTAGGTGTAGCTGTTTTTCAGCCTGAGCTCCTTTGCAGGGAGCCTCCCTGTCTGTCTCCTGATTACCCCCGAGGCTACCCCCTGCCCCCACCCTGTGTACCTCCAAGGTCTCAAGTCCAGACCCAAGGTCCTGAGACCATGAGGCCCCTATAGAGGGGCTCAAGTTAGAGATGGGCCAGCCTTAGCCCATAAACCTGGTTCTTGTGGTGCATGGGAGGCTCTGTGTTTGTCCCCCTGAGTCCTGACTATAATCTCTAGAAGTCCTGGCCTCATCTCACTTGTGTTTCCGGGTGTTTGGGAAGAGTCGTGGTGGACAGTGGACAGAGAGTGAAGGGCAGGCTGTGGTCTCCTGTGGCCAGTGTGTTCAGGAAGGAGACTCAGGGGGATTAGAGTCCCAGCCATCCACCCATCTGGGGGTGCTCTTGCTGCCTGCTACACCAGTTTGCTTCTTTTTTTAAAAAAAAAATTTTCTATTTTATCTTTTTTTATTTTTGGCTGCGTCGGGTCTTAGTTGTGGCACGTGGGATCTTCCTTGCAGTGCACGGGCTTCTCTCTAGTCGTGGTGTGCAGGTTTTTTCTCTCTAGTTGTGGCGCGCGGGCTCCAGAGCACGTGGGCTCTGTAGCTGTGGTGTGCGGGCTTAGTTGCCTCGCGGCATGTGGGATCTTAGTTGCCCGACCAGGGATCGAACCTGTGTCCCCGGCATTGGAAGGAGGATTCGTTACCGCTGGACCACCAGGGAAGTCCCCCAGTTTGCTTCTTTTTTTTTTTTTTACATCTTTATTGGAGTATAATTGCTTTACAATGGTGTATTAGTTTCTGCTTTATAACCAGTTTGCTTCTTATACCTAACAAACCTAGTGGCTTAAGACAACAGCCATGTATTTTGCTCATGATTCCATTTTGGTCAGCATTTTGGGCTGGGCTCCATCTCTTCAGTCTTGGCTGTGCTCACTTAATTGATCGTGCCTGAGGTTGGCAGGCAGATCAGCCGGGGGCTGGTTGGTCTAGGATGGCCTCGGCTGGGATGGCTTGTCTCTGCTCTCTGCGTGTTCTCACCCAGCAGATGAGCCCAGTCTTGTTCTGATGGTGGTTGGCAAGGTTCCGGGAGAAAGAGTAGCCTCAGCAGGGCCTCCTGGAGCCTCGGCTCAGAGCAAGCACCACAGAACAGTCACTTCCACCATATTCATTTGGTCAAAGCAAGTGGCAGGGCCAGCAAGGATTCAAGGTTGCAGGGGGGCGGGGCATAGAGTCACCTCCTGATGGAAGGAGATGTAAAGTTGCGTTGCAGAGCGTGTGGATGCAGGGAGGGGTGCAGCACTGCAGCCATTCTTGCAATCTAGAACTCCTGGGCCTAGCGGGAGCCGAGAGTGAGGGTGGGTTGGCCTTTGCAGGGGTACAGATGTGCTGCAGCGGGTCCCCATCTGCACCCGCCTTTCCCCCCAGGCATCTTCAATGGAGTGAAGCTGGTGGTAGAGACGCCTGAGGAGGTCCTGTTCTCCTACCGTGGGGCCAACGTGACCCTGCCCTGCCGCTACCACTACGAGCCGGCCGTGGTCTCTCCTCGGCCTGTACGCATCAAATGGTGGAAACTGTCGGAGAATGGGGCCCCGGAGCAGGACGTGCTGGTGGCTATTGGGCTGAGGCACCGTGCCTTCGGAGACTACCGAGGCCGGGTGCATCTGTGGCAGGAGAGGGAGCGTGAAGTGTCACTGGAGATCCGGGACCTGAGGCTGGAGGACTATGGGCGCTACCGCTGCGAGGTCATTGATGGGCTGGAGGATGAAAGTGGCCTGGTGGAGCTGGAGCTGCGGGGTGAGACCCCAGTGGGGGCTGGGTCCTGGGAACTACAGGGAGAGGGCTCTGAGAAAGCATCCAAACCTCTGTGCTTTCGGCAGATAAACATTTAATCCTCAGAACAACCTCAGGAGGAAGCTGCTCTTATTCTCACCCCCATTGTACAGCTGAAAAAACTGAGGCACAGAGAGGTCAAGTCACTTATCTAAGGTCACACAGCTCATAAACGGCCAAGTAGGGGTTTGACCTCAGGCAGTCAGGCTCCAGAATCCACTACTCTCTACTCCCTCTTGCTCACATCCTGTTCAGAGAGAGGGGGACAAGAGCGGGGCACACAGCTGATGGAGACAGAGCTGAGATTCAAGCAGGGTTGGCAGGCAACACAAGCAAATGAGGCAGCCCAGGGTGAGTGATAGGGAGTGGTGGGGACTGGGGCACACTCCTGAGCCCTCATCCATCCGAAAGGAGCTGCTCTATTCAAGCCCAGCCGATGATGCCACATCAGAAGCAGGCCTAGTGCAGCCAGATTTTCTGATTTGAAAAGAGAAGCTTATATTTTTATGTGAAATCTAACTAAAAAAAAAAATCAAACCAGTGCTGTGCAAGCCAGCCAAACTCTACACACTAGATCTTATGTGTGGGTCCCTGTTGTGATCGCTACATGACTCCTACCTTCTCTGTCCCTAGGATGGGGCTCTGTGTCCTCATATATCTCCTACCTGTTAGGGAGGCAGCTGGGGGGTATGTAGAGAAGGGTGACCTGACTCCATGTCCATCCCATCCCAGCTGTGGTACCCTGGGTCAGTGCTTCACTCCCAGAGCTGCAGTCCCCTCACATGTAAAATGAAGAACAAGGGCAGTTCCTCCTTTACCTCCTTCGAGGAGATGAGGATAAATGTGAGTCAAGGGCCTATCAATCAGTGCAGCTCTTTGCCATCAGCAGCCGCATCCCCAGTCCACGTGGCTTAGATGGTGGCCCAGAGGTGGCCTATGACGTTGGGGATGGGAGGGAGCCTGTGAGAGCCATTTGTCTGGGGACCACAGAAGCAGCCTAGAGAAACAGGGAGCCCTCACCGTGTTCCTGCTGCTGGAAGGGCTGGGAATTTGGGACGGAACCAGGCATGAAATAAGCCCCCTGCAAACACACATGGAGGTTGTACGCTGATTGTCAAGGCCCTGGGGCCTCTCTGCCTCTTCAACCTGGCTCTGCCCAGGGGCCTGGCTTCCTGCCCCAGGTGATATTGGGGGTGTGGGGCCCAGATGTTCCCAGGCCCCTGGCCACAGGAAGGAGATTCTAAGGACTCCAGGCCCTGCTTCTAAACAACGTCAGTCCGAGGCACTAGGGACACCGCCTCTCCTTAAGGTTTCATCTGACTTGGTAGAGACTGGATCTAGGGTGTTTAATTTTTTTTTTATTATGGTAAAGTTTCAAACATGAATGGTGACTTTTGAGGGAGCCTATGGTACCTATAAGCCTCTGGCACCAGAAAGGGAAGCCCCCTGCCCAGGACCTCCCTGACCTTGAGCCTCCCCTTTATTAAGACCTTTTACCATCCCTCCTCTTCCCCTGAATTCCGTCTGTCCCACATGGAAACTTGTATTCTCCTAAGAAGCTTCCACATTAATGTTAGTGTTAATGTAGATGATGAGGTCTCAGCTACCGACAGGAAGAGCCAGAGCCCAACAGTGCACCCTCTCCTGTAGATGGCAGTACCTCCTCACTGGTGTCTTGGCTCAGGCTGCTGTAATAAAATACCGCAGTGTGGGCAACATAAACAACAGCAGCAATTCATTTCTCGCAGTTCTGGAGGCTGGAAGTCCCAGATCAGAGTGCCAGCATGGTCAAGTGAGGGCCCTCTGCTAGACTGCAGACTTCTCGCTGTGTCCTCACACGGTGGAAGGGGCTGGGGGTGGGGGGTGGTCTCTGGAGTCTCTTTTAAAAGGGCACTAACCCCATTCATGAGGACTCCACCCTCCTGACCTAATCACCTCCCAAAGACCCCACCTCCTAATACCATCACATTGGGTGTTAAGATTTAAACATCTGAATTTGGGGGAACACATTGAGACCATAGCACTGGGGTTCTTGCAACAGCCCTGTGAATTAGGCCTTAGTCTAATTCTGTAGTTGGGGATATTATTCTGTAGTTGGGGATATTAGTTAGCTGATTAATTCATTACCTTAACAAGCTAATAGTTTTCTGAGTACTGCTGTGTGCCAGTCTAGCTCTGGGAGGGAGGTGTAAAGCAGATATAGGCTCTGCCTCAGATTTGGATATTGGACAAGAGATGACAGGTTTACAGAGTTTTTCTGAGGGATTTTGTGTGTGTGTGTGTGTGTGTGTGTGTGTGTATGCGTGTGTGTGTGTGTGTGTGTGTGTGTGTGTGTGTGTGTTGAGGGGAGCATCTGTCCCAGTAGATTTGGGTCTCCAATCAGCTGGGCCCGGCCCACCCATTCAAGCTGCTTTTTCCTCCCTCCCCAGGTGTGGTCTTCCCTTACCAGCACCCCCAAGGGCGCTACCAGTTCAACTTCCACGAGGCCCAGTGGGCCTGCGAGGAACAGGACGCGGTGGTGGCCTCCTTTGAGCAGCTGTTCCGGGCCTGGGAGGAAGGCCTGGACTGGTGCAACGCAGGCTGGCTGCAGGACGCCTCTGTGCAGTACCCCATCACGCAGGCCCGACACCCCTGCGGTGGCGTGGGCCTGGCACCTGGTGTGCGCAGCTACGGCCCACGCCACCGCCGCCTGCACCGCTATGATGTGTTCTGCTTTGCTGCTGCCCTCAGGGGTGAGTGGAATGGCTGAGCACAGGCCTGCGGGTGGAAGGGCAGTGTCTGGGGAGCTTTCAGACCTCTCTCCCCACCCTGCTGGCACCTTCACCTGGAGGTCTGGAGCACCCGCACATGTTGAAGCCATGTCCAGCTGAGTTTTTTTTTTTTTTTTTTTTTTTAAGTTTCCTGGTGTTCATTAGGGATGCTCTTTTTTTTTTTTATTTATTTTGGCCGCGCCTTGCAGCATGCGGGATCTTAGCTCCCCAACCAGGGATTGAACCCATGCCCCCTGCATTGGGAGTGTGGAGTCTTAACCACTGGACCAGCAGGGAAGTCCCCCAGCTGAGTTTTGAGTGCTTTGCTGCTGTTGCTTCACACCAATCATTGGTTTAGTCATTCATCAAACATTTCCTGAGTGCCCACTATGTGCTGGGGCCAAGGCTAGGCACTGGTCATCATAGACAAATAAAACACAGCCCGTCCTCACAAAGGAGTTCATTTCATGGGAAGAGAAATGAATAAAAACAAATTGGTTCCGTGCCATATCCCAAGCACTTAGAAAATTGCCTGGCACATAGTAGGTGCTCAGTAAATGTCTGAGTGAATGAGAGACTCTGATTGGTCCAGCAGAGGTGGGGCACCAACCCAGGGTGCAATTAGGGAAGGCTGGGGTGGTGTACCGATATGACTGGAGGAACCCCAGCCCCATGGCAGGTAGGATGGCACTCTCAGAGAGGGAAGTTATCCCCCAACAGTATCCACTGCTGATGCCCATAGCCTGGCATCTCCCTAGGCTCAGAGAGCTGTCAGGTCTTTGGGGGCTGGTTGGTGGGGTCTGGATGGGCTGGCATTGCTCCAGGCCCTGTTGTCTTCTCTGGCTGCCCACTCCACTGCGCAGCTCTCACGCCCCACATCCCACAGGGCAGGTGTACTACCTGGAGCACCCTGAGAAGCTGACACTGGCAGAGGCAAAGGAGGCCTGCCAGGAAGACGGTGCCCAGATCGCCAAGGTGGGCCAGCTCTTTGCCGCCTGGAAGTTCCACGGTCTGGACCGTTGCGACGCTGGTTGGCTGGCAGATGGCAGTGCCCGCTACCCTGTGGCTCACCCACGTCGCAACTGTGGGTCCCTGGAGCCTGGGGTCCGAAGCTTCGGTTTCCCAGACCCACACAGCCGCAAGTATGGCGTCTATTGCTACCGGCCACGCTAGCGCCGGGCTCCAGCTCTGTACTCACACCTACCCCATCCCCTCATGGGCTGTATTTATTGAGTAGTTCATTTTCCCTTGCAGGTTGGGGCAATTTTCATTTTGTTTTTATACTTTTCAACTTAAAATTTTTTTAAATACTATTTTTTTTTGTAAATCCCACAGATCCTAGATCTTCCCTTTACTCAGGTAGACACCCCAAGGCTCTCCCCCTCCACGAATCCTCCTGCCCCTCTCCTCCAGGACACTTGAGGTTCATGGGCTCATGAGGGTGCTCTCTGCCATTGCTGAGTCCAGCCCCTTTTCCCTGCCCCTGGGAGGCTGGCGCCCAGAGCTGGCAGTGGCATGAGATGCCAGGGCGTGTTGGCTGCAATCCTCCCTCCGCCTCAGCCTGAGGGAGGAGAGGGCATCCAGGGCGGCTGTGGAGCTGGGCTTTGGGCCTTGCAGCCTCCTGCCCCCTCGTACTTCTTTGGCAAGCAGTTGGCCCACATCAGCATGGCGGAGGAGCTAGGGCTGGAAGTGGGTCCCTGGGCTTCTGTGTGACATCCCAGGGAAGAGAGAGACTTTCCTCCCCATCTTTTCCTTTTCTTAGTTCCAAATAGTCCATATTTTGTTCTCATTTTTCCCTATTTGGGGAGCAGCCCTCAGGTGTGTGTACTTTTTTTGGACAATAAATGGTGCTGTGATCCCTTCCTCCACCCCGAGTCCCTGCTCTGGGTCTCACTCTTTATCTCATTCAGTCTTAGGGCCCAGCTCCCTGCCCGGTGGGAATGGGGGACCATTCTGTCCCAGACTTCAAAGGTCGACTGGGTCTGTCCACTGGAGTGGGTGGGAAACACCATGGGCTGCACCTTTGGGCTGCCATGGTCTGGCCTTGCCTGCCCTGGGGACACCCTGCCTCGGGGGCTGGCCTAGCAGCTGGAGGTGCTGGCTCGCTCTCCCACCATCCCACTCCCGGCTGTGAGTCTGTGCGGACACAGCACAAGAGTGGGAGGTACCTCTCGGGAGACCAGAGGAAGCTGTGCCCTGCAGAGGGTCTTGGAGACCAGCCCTCTCTGTGCCTCACCTTCTGTCCCCACCGCCCCCCATGTCAGCCTCAGGAAACCAGACCATTTGCCTCTGCACAGGCACACCTCTGTCACCCACAATCAGTAACTCACTCTATCCTTCACGTAGCCCAGTGCTTCTCAAAGTGTGGCCAGCACCACCAGCTTCACCTGGGAACGTGTTCGAAATGCAAATTTCTGGACCCCACCCCTGACCTGCTGAGTCAGAAACTCTGGAGTGGGACCCAGCACAAGCCCTCTCGTTGCTGATGCAGGCTCAAGGTTGAAAACTACTGACACAGTCGTGTTCCCAATGAATCAGTTAATTAATCAATAAACTGCATGATTATTGCGTTCCTCCTATGTGACCATTGCTGCATCCTCTGCTTTTGTCCACTGATCCTTTCCAGATCTGTAGGTAACCTGGGTACACAAAAATATTCACCAACAAATAACCACACACGTACACACCCAAAGAGACACTAGCAGACTCACACTGGCACACACTAACCAACACCCAGACACCTTCATAAACACAGAATCAGTGCCCGCTGAGCAAGTGTGATGAGAGGGTGGCGCCGACCTGGCCTTCTAAGGAGGAGGCTGGCGGAGGGTCACTGCCTGGAGTGCACACTCCAGCTCGACTCAAGGTCTGTTGAGGGAAATCCATAAACAGTCGAAATCGTTTTCGTTGGTATCCTACAGCCTACTTAAGGGCAGGATGCCCGGACCTTTGTGCTAGCGGCTAGCTAACCATTTGACCTCAAAAATGTATAAGCAAGATTCACTGTTCCTAGGCTGTCTGCAATTTTTTTCTTCCCTCTTATAAATCCTGATTTTGCTTCTGTTCTTGGACTCTCTCTACCAATCGACTCTTCCTATGTGAGCAAACAGTGTAAATCAAAGGACCAAACTCCGGATAGTGGCCAGATGTCTCACTTGAGTTGTTCTTTGACAGCATGCCAACTGGCAAATCCATACACAGCACCCGTTGGCTGTCTCTCTCTCTCACACACACACACACACACACACACCCACACCCACACCCACACCCACACACACACACACAATCCATCATCCGCACAGGTACACTTGCGAAAATAAAGCACCACAAGTGTGACTGTCCCAGGCTTTCTGATCAGGCAGAATTTGCAAGAATTCGGGGTCATTTGATCAAAATGTGTCCCCACTGCCCCCATACCTAACAGCCCCTTCAGTTGACCCTGGACCATGGTCGCCTTCTCTTTAAATTAAGAAAAGAAGGGAAAAGAAAAGAAATAGATCTCTTCCAATGTCTTTATTATCATTATAATTATCATAATCTTTAGTTTTCAAAAATATAAATAGGTGCACGGAACCCTGGTGCCTGCACGGTCCCGGGGGGTGGGGGAGGGAGGGGGGAGGGTTGGGCGGCACTCCCACTGGGAAGGAAATGCCCCCCGCCCAGCCCTGCCAGAGATCGAGATCGACACCTGCTGGGGTGGCAGACCTGGGTGAGACGACTCTGGAAAAGGGTCCCTCGGAAGGAACCCGACCCCCACGCCTCGGAAGATCCCTCGATTGCTCTCTCCTGCCCGCTCACCTGCGGCCGGAAGCCACCCCGTCTCCCCCAGGCTTCTCCCCCGCACAGATGGTGCAGCCCTCAGACTCCGTCTCATCCCATACATTCAGCTGCGGTTCCGCACTCTTCATGCCCTCAGGCCTCTGCCCCTTCCTCCCTCCTCCCTAGCTCTCCCTGGAGGTGAAAGAACCAACGATTGCACTGCTCTTGGATAAAGTCAGGAAACAAAAAATTACCTTCTTTATTTAACTTAACTCCTCCCCTTCTCCCCCTGTCCCTGCGCTGGTCCCTGGAAAGGCACAACGGGAGATTGAAGAAACGTCTCTAAATTCAGTCCACGGGTTACATTACGTTTGCTTTGCTTTGGCATTTGGGAGGAAAATTAGATGCAGTTTGGCGATTTGGGGGGGTGGGGGGGTGCATACACAATGTGGGATTTATTTTTTTTCCTTCTTTAATGGAATTCCTTATATGACAGAAAGCGACAAGGAGAGGACACCATCCCTGTGGGATGTCAGCCTGGCAAGGCTCCTGGGCTCAGCATCCTGGGCACATCCTGGAAGCTCCTCTCAGTGGGCCGTGCTGGGGCGGCTCCTCCGCAGGGGCTGTGAGCTCCGCTTCTGTAGTCTGCGCTTGTAGGTAGAGGCTGGGGTGAAAGGGAGATGGAAACATCTGGGTGAACCCTGGGAAGAAAGTGGGCCAACCCAGCCTCTCCCCGTCCTGACCCTTCTCCGCTGGCTCCCCTCCCTGCAGAAACCATGGGCTCTGGAAGGCAGCCTGAGGCTTTACCCACTTCCTGGTTTTGACTTTTCTTGGAACCACCTTGGGCTTCGGGGCTTCGGGGCTGGTGTTGAAAAGGAAAGTGGGCCACCTGCTTTCATCTTCACCTTCTCAGTGCAAGTGAGCCCTCCCTGGGGGCAGCGGACATCTGTGATTGAGCCCATGGACGGTGCAGACAGCGGGGGGCAGGGAGGAGGACGTGTTGGCGGTATCTAACGCTGTGTGGGGCGATGCTCACGGTCTGTGCAGGTGATCCGAGGGTCCTCCCAGTGCCCGCTGGGCTGGCACCGGATGGTGGGCACATGGCGCTGGACAAAGCCCTCGGTGCACTGGTACCGCACCAGGGAATTGATCTCGTACCGGTCCTTCTTCTGCCCGAAGATCCTGGCGTGCTCCACCACGGGGGGCTCTCCGCAGGCCACTGAGGGGCAAACACCCTTCAGAAAGGGCTCTGAGAGGGTCTCCCGTGATGCCCCATGCTGGTCATGAGCCAGTATGGCCCCCTCTGGCTGTGAGGAGATGGGCTCAGAGCCCAAGGAAGGGGCACGGAGCTGGAACACCCAGCAGTGAGCCCTGACTGCTGGGGAAGGGGTGCTTTCATGCCGCACTAAGAATCTGGAAAACACTGGTTCTAACATTTGGGTTCCTTGATAATTTAGAGCAGCAGTAAGGGAATAAAAGGGAGAAAGGTGGGGAAAGAGGGTGAGAGCCCGGCAGACTGTCTGTGACTTCTCTATGAAAACAGTGATGCAGGGGAAAGTGGGAACTAAAGGAGGCCTCGGGGGCAAGGGAGGGGAATGCGGCCAGGAGCGGGAACAGGTGGGGAGTGTCCTACCTGCACCTAGGTGTCCACAGACTTAAAGCTGATGATCAAGGCTGACAACTCAGACTCTGCGACTGACGGGCTTGGGAACCCCAGAGAGGGAGGCTCCCAACCTGTGTGTGATTGTGGGTGACTTTCTGTGCTGATATCCAAGGCACCGTATGTGTGGAGGGGGTCTGTCCTCCTGTGACCTTCACCCTCTTCCTGTCCCTAGTGGGCTGGCCCTTTCCATCAGCTCTGGGATGCTGGCATTGGGAGTGGCCCCCCAGGTCAGCTCCAATCTGCTAGTTGGGCGGGCAAGGTGACCTCAACAGCCAGGAGTCCGGATGACTCGCCCCAGGTCACACAGCAGGAGCCTGGAGTCTTGATTCTCTCCACGCTGCTTATCCCTCCCAGGCTGCTGCTTACCTGTGCCCTTTTTACACGTGAAGGGCAGCTGGTAATTGCAGGGAACGTCATTCCACTCGCCCTTCTCATGCCAGATCATCACCACGCAGTCCTCCCCAGTGGCAAAGAAGTTGTCTGGCTGGTTGGGGCGCCAGTTCTCAAATTGCTGTGGGTGGGAGTGGGGAAGGGGTGAGGAGGGGGCAGCCGCAGTACAGCTTGGCCGGACCCCTGCTCTCCCTCTGCATCAAGCCCCTTCCTGGCGGGGGCGCAAAGACTGCTGGGAGTCTGGTCAGGGCTGTCCCAGGTGCCACGGAACCCACAGGCCCTCCAAAGAACTGCTCACACCACCTGGCTGTGGTCCTTGCCAGGAACTCAGAGCCCCCAGGACTCACAGTCCCTGTTAATGAGCTGACAACACTCTCCTCTTCCATATGGGCCAACGGGGCTGGTCACCCAGGCTGCCTGCTTGGGCAGGACTGGGAGGTACAGATATGGCTCGCAAGTCCAGACTCTGCCATCCCAGGCTTCTCCCTCTAGCCTGACTCAGGGACAAACAAGTCCCCTTTCCTCTAATGTAACTGCTCCCCTCCCCCATGACTCTGTTCATCTTCGCCTCTTCCAGGGAGCCTTCCCTGAGGTCCTTTGCTGACCTCCATCATTTACTATGTGTACTGTTCAGCTGGCAACTATGTTGCTTTCTATCTGTCTGTCTGTCTCCTTGAGTGGACTCGAGTCCTCTGTGGGCAAGGAACCACTCTAAAGCTTCCACGTTCCCTCTCGGTGGTTTGCCTTCATTCATTCATTGCCTTCCTCGTCCCTCACCCTTCCTTTCATGCCATTATTCAGTTGTGCAGCCCTGGCCTGGTCTCTAAAGGGACAAGAACGAGACACAATCTCTGATCTCAGGGCTCGCAGTCCAGCAGCTGCTCAGTGAATGTCTGCATGTGATTTGAATGTGTCTCTCTCTGGGGGTCTTTATTCATCTCCTCTGGGCCGCCAACTATCCCGGGTGCCCCCAGCAGAACTCACCAAGGAGTGTCCATCTGACCAGCGGAAGTCTCCTTCGATGGTCTTGTCATTCAGGCCGATCCACTGATAGTCCTGAGCATTGTCTGGAGAGAAGACATGGGTATGGGGCGCCCTGAAGGTGTCTGAGAAACTTGAGCTCGTAGAGACAGAGGGGATGGAGGGGTGGCAGGAGCTGGGTGGGCTCCTAGGAGCGTAACACCTGCCTCCAGGGTCCTGACAAGGGTCTTAGCACCTGCACGTTTGGAGTGCATTTGGACCATCTCCCTGAGCTGACATGGACTGGTGACAGACTCGGGGTTAATCCAGGGCTGACTCTGACAGACAGTGGGCTGTCCTGGGTGCAGCCAGAGCCGTTGGCCCCTCAGGCGGCAGAAATGCCCTTCCCTCCCTCCCTGCCCCCAACCCCTGCCGCCTCACTGGGCCCAAGTCCGCTGACTGCTGTCAAGGGAGATCCTTCGCCCACGTGACCGTTCTCCATTTGGGCCCCTGAGGCCCGGCGCACTCACTGTTGACAAATTCCTGCTCCTCAGGGGTGACGATGCTGCTCAGGTGTGACTGCTGCTTCCGGCACTGGCCCTCGGCGTCCACCCAGGTCGCCCGGTCGGGGAAGTGGCGGTAACAGTGGCCCTGGAACTTGGTCCAGCCCTTCTCACACAGCTTCTGGTCTGCAACACAGGTCAGGGGCTTGAGGAGAGGGCCTGGAGGCCGACTGGGGATGGCGTCTGCTGCCAGTCTCAGGGCAGGGATTCCTGCGTTCACCCTGCCTTCCGTGTCGCTCCCCAAAGGAAGGGAGAGGCCCGACTGGATCGGGGCTCAAGTTGGAAGCCAAGAGGCCTGGCCCTGCCCCCTCCTCCCCCAGGAGCCTCTGGGAAATGCCAGGGACCCTTTCTTTTCCTGATATTGCCTCCCACCCCCAAAGCTTTTCTCCTGTTGAAGTCTGCTCTGCAGGGCTGGCAGAGCTCAGCAGCCAGGTAAAAAGAGATGGGAAGGTAGGAGGTGTTGAGACTTAGGGAAAAACATGGCTCAGAGGCTGTGAGGGGCTCCAGGGAGAGAGGGAGCTGTGGGGAAGTGTGTGAAGGGGGCAGCAGCAGGCGGTGCTGGGGGCATGAAATGGAAACTTGGGTGGGGACAGAGGAGCAGAAATGTCTGCTTTGGGTCCAAAGAAGACACAGAGCTCTAAGTCTATCCTATCAGAGCACATGATACTGCCTCAGGGTCCACGACCCAGGGACCCTGGCTTTTCATTCTATTTCTTGGTGGCAGATGGGAAGAGGGGAAGGGCTTCTCTGCTCCCAAGCCTACATTGGTAATGGATTCTGAGTCCAGCAGAAGGCACTGATGTGGAGCTCTTGGAGCAGAGCCTAGAGGGACAGACAGAGGCAGGTGGTGCTGGAACTGGCCCCTTCAGGCTTGGGAAAGCCATTAGGAGTGTGTCTTCCCAACTCGGCCTTTATTTTTTAATTTTATTTTATTAATTTATTTATTTAACTATTTTTGGCCGCTCTGTGCGGCATGCGGGATCTTAGTTCCCTGACCAGGGACTGAACTCGTGCCCCCTGCAGTGGAAGCGTGGAGTCTTAACCACTGGACCATCAGGGAAGTCCCCAACTCGGCCTCTAGTGACATTACATTGGTAGCTTTAACTGGCCCTCGTGAGAGTGTTATACCCCAGAAATTGGCAGATGCTACAAATCAGGGATCCTCCTTCCTCTCTGAGAGTCAGTTGTTAAACACCTGCCAGCACAGTACGGGACAGAGGGAATTCCAAGACCCTCTTTTCTTTCTTCCCCTGGTGCCTCACAGGTGAAGGGCTGTCCCTAGGGCCCCGGAGCTGAGTGTAGGGCCATGAACCCCCCAGGCTGTATGGCGGCCTCCCTGGTCTGGCTGTTCCGGGAAGAAAGGACCAGTACCTGAAGGGAAGGATGCTTAAGCTGAAGGGGTGGATGCTTGGCAGGGTTGGAAGACGGACGCTTGGGAAGAGCAGAGAGAGAGAAGAGTTTGAGGCCAGCAGCCTTTGAAGAAAGAGGCAGAGCAGCAGGAAGGCTTGGGAGGATGCTGCCAATGCCTTCCCCAAGGGTTTGGAAAGAAAGGCAGAGAGACTTCAGAGGTAGCTGAGCACCTGAGGAGGCCAGAGACATGTCATCCCAGGGCTGACTGTGGGTCCATTTTGGGGCCACCTGAGTGCCTGAGGGCTGAGTTGGGTGGGCAAAGCTGGAGGCAGCAGCTGTGCTGGGAGGGGCCAGGGCCATGCAGGATGGAGGCTCTGGGGAAACAGCAACACAATTCCAGGAAGGCTGCAAGAAGGAGCAGGGCCAGAGCCAAGGCTTGAAGCACCCCTGGGGTGGTGAGCGCTCAGGATTGGAGTAGGAGAAGAGATGCAGCCCTGCTCGGTTGGGCGCCCAGGCCCAGGGACCGGTTCGGGGGCTCTGGCACCCTCTCTCTGCTCCATCAGAGTGCAGAGCCCTCTGCGGGCCTGGCCTCCGCTCCAGCAGGGCACTTCCTCTCCCAGTCTGACACCCAAGAGCTGTTGTCTGCGTGGACATTCCATGCCCTTCTCCCTGTGGCAAATATTCTGGCACCCTGGGGAGGAAATCCTTGTAACTCTCCACTCCCACCTCAGACAAGACCCCATGCACCAGTTTCTTGGAGTCTTGGGGTGAAGGTGGAGAATGGGAGGCTGCAGGGAAGGAGGGTCCAGGCCAAGTCTTTTCTTCCAGAAGTTCCTCCACCAGTCTGTAACCTTGGCAGTGCCTCCAAGGAACATGCAATCCAAAACTACCTTCCCACTCTGATTAGGAGTTTCAGTTGCTGTCTGGAAGTTTCTGGGATGTCTAAATTGAGAGTTCATTGAAAATGGTTTTGAGCCCCTAAACACTTCCAGTTCTGCAAGGACCATTGCTACTAGCAACTGCAAGCTCCACCTCCCCATTTCTGAGACGGGGTGGCCCTGAGATGGGGAGACTAGGAAACACTGAAGGTGAGAGGGCTGTGGGCTCAGTCTGGCCTCAGGAAGTTCCTGGCCCACAGCTCCCCTTGGCAGGGCCTGGCCCAGGTGCAGAAACTGAGGGGTTGGCAAGGCCCAAGAGAGGAAGCTCAGAGCCCTTGCAGCGAGGCTCTGTTCTCTCTGGCCAGCCTTTTGCCTTGCACAAGGGAGGGAGCAAGGAAGCGTGGACCGGAGTGGCACTGATGTGGCAGCTGTCACGGTGGCAATGAGGACAAGGTGACATGCAGCTGTCCTTGTGCATGCATGACTTGAGCATGCTGGTGACACGGGAGCTCTCAGACAGATAGACCATAGCTCTTGCCAGAGAAGAAGAGGAAGGCAGCTTGACCAGTGTGGCACGGTGGCTCCCAAGGCCATGGAGGGGCCACAGAGGTCCCGTGGGCAATACGGCAGGCAGACACATGCCCATGGCCATGCTGGGAAGATCCGGGGCTCTCATCCGGAGCAAGAACCAATGACTCCCACCCATAGTGTCCTTCAAGACAAATGCATGGAATTGGCCCTGTCTTCTTAGTCTGATGCATGCACCAACTTTGCTGGTGGCATCTGGAAGCCCTGGAGCAGGTTAGTGTTTGAAAGGTCCCCCAGAGCCCCACCTTCCAAAGTGCAGGCTGGCCCGGCCTGCATGTCTCTTCTGCGGTCAGATCAGCCAGTGCCCCAGAGGAGGGTTTCCGCAGGGAACAGCAAGAGAAGGAGTGAGAGTGAGTGGGGCCGACTTCTCACTTGTGGCCCCTGAAGTGGCTGTCTGGATGGATCTTGGGGGCCCCACAGGGCCTAGAACCTGTGGTTAGCAGGGAAGGATGAGGGAGGAAGAGGGGGTGCAGCAGTTAGTAACATTAGCTGAAGCCGAGACGGTCGTACCGATCTCACACAGGTCCCCTTGGTAGCTGGGAAGGCATAAGCATGTGAAAGAGTCGATGGCGTCCACGCAGGTGGCTCCATTCAGACAAGGGCTTGAGAGGCACTCGTCAATGTCTGCAAGAAACCAAGGGCCACCATTAGGACTCCTGCCGGCAACTCCAGCTTCACAATTGCATTGCAGCTTCTTTATGGGTGGCCAGCCCTGCTGCTCTCCAGAGCCCTGGATTTTCTAAGAACTGTTGCTGCTGCTGCTGCTGCCGCCATCTTGGAGTGCTGAGCCAAAGATCCAACAAGGGTTTTCTTGGATGTGTGTGGCTCTGGATGGGCAAGCTTGGAGCATTGGAGCCAGGTTTCCCAGTGGGTGAAGGGATCTGCTGCTTCTGAGGGCAAATGCCTACTGTGAGAGTGAGCTTGGAGTTCCTCCAGGACGGCTTCTCTTGTGAATATTTCAAGAGGCCTTGAGGTCTGAATTGGCTCTCAAACATGGCGCTGCGCAAGGACACTGGAATTCCAGTTCTTGAAGCTTGGTTAGAGCTCTTTCTTTTCCTAGCTTCTTCTGTAGTTATGAACCAAGGAAAGAGGACAAGGCCGTGCAGTACTAGAACAAACAAGCTAGAAGTGGTTCACGGAGTATAGGATCGTGAGAAAATGGCAGTGTGGGATATCCACATGAGATTGTTAGATTTTTTTTTTTTTGGTTGCAGACACCTTCTTTGTCTTCAGTAAATTAGATTCTAGAGTATCTTATAAAGATGAAGCCAACATTGTTATCTTGGGGGGAGGGACAGAGACCCAGCCTAATATTTCCCCATGTAATCTCCTTCCAGTTTAAGGCCTCAGAACATGGACATCTCCAATGAGTCATGATTTCTAGAAGGGCTGCATCCTGGCCAGTGGGAGACCAGTGTTTGAAGCCAGTGAGGCACTTAGTAAGTGGCCACCCACCAGCACCAGCCTGGGCTACTGTCAGGTCCCCATCAGCCTCTGTTCCCCAGAAGACTCTTCTTTCCGTCTGTTCTTCTGGTCCAGGATGTTCTTTGTGATCCAACTTCTTTGTGGGACTTACATTGGTAAGTCATTGGCCTTTGCCTCAAATTTTCATCCATTAGCCAAGGTGAGAACTGAAACTCCTAATCTGGTCTTTCTGCACTTTCAGAGAAGCCAGAGACCTAGAGGATCCTTCTACTCTCTTTGTATTCGTTCTCCAAAAACACCGGCTGGGTTACTTCCTCTGGGAACATTATAAAAGGTATTGTGAAGCTCCTCTTCCCAGGGGATTAATAAAATTCTGGAATGAAAGGGTTCCACTGGCTTATGGGGGCAGCATGATATGTACAGCTATGTTCATACAACCTTCAGGACCTGGCGTGTCTGTGGGTGGTCTCATGTAGGCAGCTCCCTAAATATGTTCCAGGACTTAGTTCTTACCTCTCGTAAGAACTGACTAGATCTTAACGTCAATCCTCTGATAAGAAGATAAAAGCACTTTCTTCTGGATCCTTTTCACTAGTGCATAGCCGATGTTATCTAGACCAGAGCTGGGTTTGTGCAATGGGAGGCCTGAAAATCTCAAGTCCTCAGGTATGTCTCTCTTCCCACGAAGTTCTTGACTTTATTTCACGGAGTGTACACCATGGGCTAGAAACCAACAGTTCCAAGTTTGAAACTGTTCCAAGCAAAACCAAAATGCATGGAGGAATGGACTGAAATCCCAGCATGCACTTGGATTCCCAGCATGCACCAGGATTCCCAGCAGCAGCAGTAGCAGCAATAGGTCAGGCCGGTGGGCGGAAGCTGGGGGAGGTTCTCCTGCTTCAGAAAAGCTACTGTTGTCTTTCATCCATTAGCGTCATTATGGAAGATGGGAAGCACTGGGCAAGGGGGTATTAAGCAAATGTAGGCGCTAAAGCAGTTGTACAGAGCAGGGGACAGGAGTGGCCCGTGGGGAGAAGAGCCAGACATCAACCCTGGGGCCTCTGGCCAACCCATGCGGAAGAGGGCGGGAGGGCGGAGGCCCCAAGGGAGGTCAGGCCAGGTAGCTTCCAGTGGTCCCAGAAGCTTATTTCACATCACTCGCCCCCACAAGGCGGCCTGAGGACTAGGACAGTTTTCCTTTGGTGTTTGGCCAGGGCACAGGATCTGAGAAGGCTGCAGGGACTGAAACTCAAGGAACCAGGTTCCCGGGCTCAGAAGCTGTTTTATGCAGGGCCCTGGATTCACAGATGAGGAGGAAAGGAAGGGCCATAATCCTGAAGACCAGAGAGCCTGTGAGTGGCTCTGGAGAAGCTTAGAGAGGCCTTCAACAGTACGGAGAGGGCTGAGCATCCTGCGTGGGGCCTTCTCAGGCTTGTGGTGCATCCTCTCCCCTTCCACTGGCTGGAAGAGCCACTCTGGCCCTGATTTGCCCACCTCTTTCTGTGAAAGCAATTGGAACATTGCTTGTCTTCTGGAACCATGAGAAGAGTTGGGCTGGGCCCTGCTGTACTTTGGGTACCCCAGACAAGGTGACAGCAGATGGAGGACAGGAAGGGCTTTGGGCAATGGGCAGACTGTATGAAAGAAGAGAGGAAAGAGAAGGAGCCAATATCTCCCCAAAATCTTCTCTGAGCCAGACACTATGTCTCACACACACTTATCCTCCCAGCGGCCCTATGGCATGGATGTCGCTGGGCCATTTTACAGATAAGAAAACAAATGAAGTGACCTGCCCATGCTGGTAAGTGAGGGAGACAGACTGGAGAAGATGGAGGAGAGAATTAGACCATGAGGATGAAAGCTGGGCCTCTGTTCCACATGGAGAGAGAGAGAGAGACACTGGACTCCTGGATCTCAGCATCTCATTACCATTTCTGCTGCGCCAGCCAAGGGCTCACCGGTCATCACTAAGCAGGGACTTTGAGTCCTCTTCTCTCTACTCTAACCAAACGGGATGGTTTGTTCCTGAACAAGGCCCTCTAGTGATATTCTAACTTAAGGGAGAAAATAACTGAGAACCCTGGTAAAGGTGAGGGTTCTGAGTTGGAGACCACAGCGTCTCCACCCTGAAGGGGTCTTGTCCAGCTGTTGCCTGGGTCAGAGCCCAGGATTTCCAAGTTAGAGCTTATTTTGTTCATAGAAAAGGTTGAATGAAGTGACAGCAGGCGCTTTTACTCAAGTGATACCCAACCAAAGGGGTTGCCACTCGTAAATAGCATGGTATGAATGGTACCCCTCAAGTTGTTCTGTGTACAACCTGTGCAGCTGTAGGTACTGACCCTGGACATGACTTTCCTGGACAAGGATAGGGGGAAAATCTCCTCAAGAAGCACAGAGACAATTTCTTAGCTCAACAGATGCTCTGCACCCTGCAAAGACCTAGGATTAATCAGGATGAACAGAATTGAATACGTACACTCACTTTCTGGTGTATCACAATCGGCAGAAGGATTACAAGAGCATATTTATCAGTTCCAATTTGCTTTAAAAACAAACATGATTAGTTTAAAAGTATGTTGTAGTTATTTATACTATCAAGTTGTTTATATTTTTAAAGTTTGATCTTGAATGTAACTTTAATATCCTGCTAAATTCAATTAGTTGCCTGCTAAAATCTGCCCATGGACTTCTTGGTTAAGTCAAGAAGGTGTAATTTGTATTTTCACTTGTAACCCTGTATTTTCACTTGCTTGGAAAGCACTTCCCCCCACCTCCCAGGGATAAGGTGTCACTGGAATTCAAACATCACCCCACTAGGGGGAGAGACAGGGTCAGGTCATAGATCAGAACCCCAAGTCCACAAAGTAAAAGATGTCAGTTAAACAGAAAAGAGGCTGATTAAATTTTAATTTCACGCCCTTCTAACCAAGGAGTTTAGAGAAATCCAGGCAATGCCAGTGATTCCTGGGAAATTGGATGTGAGATCTGATTTCTCAAATTTAGCTGCCCATTAGAATCACTGTGGTAGTTAATCTTTAGATTAAAAAGAATTACCACCAGCACCAGAGTCCCCGTCCCCGTCCCGCCCCCCCCCACGCCGACCAAGTGAATCAGAATAACTCAGGGCGGGGTCCAGCTATTCTGATTCTAAGGAGTTGCCAGGATTGAAGCCTCAGAATCAGAAATCTAATCCCCACAGGAAATACTGTATTAGCAATGGAGGTGGGGAGGATGCTTCTGCTTTTTAAGTGGATCCGAATAGGATAGTCCTGCTTTTCTTTTTTGGCCACGTTGCTAGGCATGCGGAATCTTAGTTCCCTGACCAGGGACCAAACCCGCACCCCCTGCAGTGGGAAGCGCAGAGTCGTAACCACTGGACCGCCAGGGAAGTCCCCAGTCCTGCTTTTAATTGCTAAAGAATCTAAGTATTCATTAAACATATTTATTTTGATGTAAAGAGTAGAGATTAATAATTTATCAAGAACTTATTTGTGGAACGCTGACTAAACAAGATGACACTGATCTATACGGTCTTTTAACAACCTGTGGTTCTCAGTTCTAGAGCCAGATGACAGGTGGGTGATCTGTGGATACTGGACACTTTCTGCAGTCCTTTTGGAAGCACCAGATCTTGAGCCTGAATTGAACAGGAGCGACTTGGGACCCCACGGGTAGAGTCATGGACAATGAGACCCCAGATTTTGCATGTGGATGACTCTTACCACTTGCCCTTTAGAGATGACAAAGCTTTTTGTAATCAGTGGCTTGAGAGATGGGGAAGGGGAACTGGTCAGATGTACACAGATGGTCTTAATCCTCATAGCAGTGTTTCTCAGCTCTGACTGCACACTGGAGTCACTTGGGAGTTTAACAAACCCCAGTGCTGGGCTTCCCTGGTGGCGCAGTGGTTGAGAGTCCGCCTGCCGATGCAGGGGACGCGGGTTCGTGCCCCAGTCTGGGAAGATCCCACATGCCGCGGAGCGGCTGGGCCCGTGAGCCATGGCCGCTGAGCCTGGGCGTCCGGAGCCTGTGCTCCGCAACGGGAGAGGCCACAACAGTGAGAGGCCCGCGTACCGCAAAAAAAAAACCCAAAAACAAAAAAAAACCCCAGTGCCAAGGCCACAGGACCATTCCAATCAGAATCTGCGGGGATGAGACCCAGTGCCAAGGTCACAGAAACACTCCAATCAGAATCTGCAGGGGTGGGACCCAGGCATCAGAATTTTTTTGAAGCTGAGAACCACTACCTTTGACCCTATTTACAAATGAGGTAGTGAGGGCTTGTCTGTGAGTGTCTAGTTGGACCAACTCCAATTCTACAGCTATTCTTCATTCTGGTTCCCCTGAAGTCTGGCTTCTAGCTCTTTAAGACCGACAACTGGTTGTTATGTTCAAGAGAAGGCTTTTTATTTAACCGAGTGTGTTAAACAGCGAACACCTCAATTCTTGATTGGACTTGCTCAGTGAAGTTAAGCAAATCACTTAACCTCTCTGTGCTGCAGTTTCAAATGGGGATGATTACCAAGCTCTCAGAGCTGCCTAGGAAGAAACTGTGGGAAAGAAAGCCCTTTGGAAATATACACCATTAGAGAAAAGCTGTCCTTATAGCAGATTAGTTAAGGGCCATTGTCACCTACTTCTAATTTCAGAGGTGCCAGGACATGAGTCTTGCTGTGTGACTTCTGATACCAGCGTCACATTTTTGCTTCAAGCATCAGATTGGGGAAGCAGTTGTTAAGAATGGAGAGAGGTGTCAAAAGATACCAAAAGAGGGCAAAGGGGGTCTGGTCCTGGCGGCTCTCCCCACCCCGGAAGTCCTGTCGGGCTCTGAGTCTGTTCCTCCCTGACCCAGGATGAGCTGGCTGACGGAGCTGAGCTCCACAGCACTTCACCCAAGATGGGCCCCCTGCTGCTCTCCATCTGCACACCCAGACCCAGGGGGGGACGTGTCTGCACACCTGGCACGATGCCCTCCAGGGGCACTGCTCACGGGAGAGACAGAGCCACTCCCACTGCCGACTGAAGACTTTGTGTGCTGGAAAGCGCACAAGGTCTCCCCAAGTTTTCATCAGGGGCGGGCTCTCCCAGGACAGAGGCAGTGCTCTGCCTTCCCTTGGGGGTGGATGACAGAGGGGTATGTCTATAGCCCCTGGGGTCACTATGGCTCAGTGGAAACACTGTCCCCTCGGTAGAAAGGCCAGGACCTTCCTAGGAGAGCCTACCTTCTCTGGCCACGGAGGCCCATAGTGTTCTCAGTCACAGCCCCCCACACGTGGGCACAGGCTGACCCCAAATCAGGAGAGAGTGAATAGGTATTCACCTTAGTGCCTGTTTATATAAACATATATATTTCCTGTCTAAGTGCCAAGGATACAGCATCTTTATATTATGAGTATATAATGTATTATGAGGTGTTATTCTGCATATATATTAATGTCTATAAACACAGAATGCTTCTTTGTGTATGATGTAAAGGTATTTTGCATGTGTCCTAGGTATGAAGCCCTTTTAGGGAAGGCCTTGGGTCTCTGATGCCTGACTTCAGACAGGACGGGGCTAAGGGCCTGGGAGCAGCGCAGAGAGCTAACCCAAGAATCTGAGCTTGGAGGGGACCAGGAGTTTCTTTTCTCAAGGGTGGTGATGTTCATGAGCTGAGATGTCCTCATGGCCACAGGCCTCAGGGTGCTCAGGGAGCGACAGGTAGATTCTAATCATCTTGTTTTCAGGGCCACCTTCAATCAGAGGATCCCCCAGACTCCTCACTCATCCCACAAGCTGCTTGGGCAAACAGGGGTCCCAGGGTGGTGGGTGCCCAGGGGTGGGGCACTGCTGGGTCACAGCTGACCTGCAGCCATGAACCCTGGAGCTGGGAGTGACAAGCTCTGTCTGTGTCATCTCCTTCAGGGCCAGAAGGGGACCCAAACCCCGCCCAGATGCAAGCATGGAGGGGACCATAGGGTCTTTCCTGGAGGGCTCCACTCTGCATGATGCAAGACAGCCTCCATGGAGATCCCCTCCCAGGAGCTGTGGGGCATGACGGGGTCTCCTCAACACACACCCTAGCTCAACATTTCTTTGAAGTCTCAAGTTTTATCTTCAAAATTCCAGCACGTTTTGCATTCTACTCATAAAATAATCATTGGCTTGACAAAAAAAAACCGAACTATTTCTCAGTTTAATTACTTGACTTTTTTCTCCTAAACCGCCATGTAGACCGGACACTCTAGAAAGACGTGCCATGTTTACACTGTGCCTGCTACCCAGCACGTCACTGTGTACTCTCCTTCCCGGTGTGAGAAGCCTGAGCCCCAACTGACCTTGGTTGCCTCCTCCCAACCCCTCTGCCTGTACCCGCCATGGCCGATGAGGCTCTTACCTATGTCTCAGTGCTTGCCAGTGTGGCCAGGGGGACACAGGCATATGATGTGTCCCTCTGTCTCCTGGCAGGTCCCTGCACCGCAGGGCTCCTTGGCACAGGTGGTGGGGTCTGCAACCCCCGGGGAGAGGCTGAGCATCAAGAATGTAGATGCCTGGGGTACAGTGCAGCCTCTACGACCTCGAGGGTGGGGCCTGAGACCCCAGAAGCCCACAAGGCTGGTTCTGGGTCAACACGCTTCTGAGGACCCTGTCCCTCCTGAGTCCCAGCATCTGGGAGTGGTTGGGGGCTCTCTGACTGGGGAAGGTCTCTCAGTACACAGGGGGAGGCAAGGGATCCCAACGCAAAAAGCAAAGGAAAATCATCAGCCTCTGGTGCCCAGTGCCAGGTTTGTGTCAAGGTGAGGCCATCACTATAGTGCAGAGGATTCACCTGCACAGGGTGAGGGTGGGGAGGCAGGGTCTAAAGGCAGGACACAGCCAAAATGACACTTCATAGTTCCTTGAACTGTGCAGGTTTTCACCCTGCACAAAGCAAATACTGGGGCATAAATGTCATCAGCAGATTCATTCTCTCATCTCACACTCACTCCATGGGAAACGGGCATAAGCAGAATTTCCAGCACTATCTAAATAGTGCTTCCCGTGCCAAGTACAGACAGTTGAATTCACATATAAATGTTTGTGTCATGTAACTCCACTGTAACAATAATAATCACGAATCTACAAGTGTGCACTGTGTGCAAAGTATGACGCTTGTTCTCTACATATTTATATCTTGCTTAATCTTTCTTGGTACTATTCCCGTTCTACAGATGACGCTCAGAGAGGTTAAGAAACTTGCTTGAGGCTGCACAGCTCATCTGTGCTCAGAACTTGAATCTACACGGCTACAGTCTGAACTACCCAAACCCATTTAAAGGAAAATAATCCCAACAATACCTGCCATGGTTGCCTCTGATTCATCTGTCCCTCCTGGAGAGTTTGGGATGGAAGCATCAGTTGGGGAGGTGGGTGTTTTGGCTCTTTGGGTCTCTTCTCCTGAGTGCTCGGGGCTTGAGGACTCCATTTCTAGATGCGCCTCTGCAGGGCTCTGGGTCTGCTGAGTCCACTTGGATTCCAGGATGGTGGTGCTGATGACAACATCCAACCCCAAGGTGTGACCAGACAGGTCTCTGCTGATTTCAGTCCTGTCTCCAGAAGCCATGGGAGTGGCCGAAGGTGAGCCTGATGCCTCTGTGCCCACATCATAGGTGGTGGTTGACTCTCCGCTCACTTCCAGGGCAGCCGAGCCCTCCCTGGGGCCTTCCTGAAAGGCTGAGGTGCTACCTGTCACTCCCAGGCCTGAGGCTCCCTCCAGATCAGCTTCATGGAAGGTGGAGGTGGTTCCACTCAGATCAGGGGACCTGGAAGTGCCTCCGCTGGCCTCGGGGACAGCAGATGCTCCCACCTCAGCCTCAGGATAGGCAGACGTCTCGCTGCTAGATTCTGGGACTGATGATGCTTCTACCCCAGACCCGGGGAACCTTGGTGCATCCCCAGATGCAGAGGTTTCTCCACTGGACTCAAAACGCTGGGGGGTGTATGTTACAGGGGGTCTTTGGCCCAGTTCCTGGGAAACAGTAGGCTCAGTAACACCCTCCACGAACTCAGAAATGATTAAAGTAACTTCTGGAAGTCCTGAGGCCTCCCCACTGGTGCTCGTGGGTGCAGAGGATTCTCCGCTTACATCAGTGGTGCCAGAAAAGTCCCCACTAAAATATGGAGTACTTGATGGCTCTCCACTGGGCTCTACCAGTCCAGACTGAAGTCCACTTAGGTCCAAAAGTCCTGAATGGTCTCCAGACATGTCTGGTGCTCCAGACGGGGCACCACTAAGTTCCAAAATGCCCGAAGGCCCTTCTCCTGCTTCTTGGGCTGTGGGAACCTGGGTTACAGATTCCACCAAAGTTCTGTCTACAAGAGAGACAGTGGAGAAACCAGATGGAAGTCCACGGCCGTCATATGCTCCGGAGGGCTGGCTGCTCCCACTCTCAGCTCCAGAGGACTCTCCACTGACCTCAGCTACTCTGCTTGGCAGGCCACTGAATTCTGGAGGCTGGGGTGTAAACCCACTGGAGTCAATTACTCCAGAAGAGAGTCCACTGACATCCACTATCCCAGATGTGCCTGAGAGATCTGCCTCTCCTGAAGGGAGGCCACTGAGTTCCACGGACCCTAAACCTTCTTCTTCTTTAAATGTAGTTGGGGTCACTTCAACCAAACTGGTGTCCACGAATGTAATGCCAGAAGATTCACCACTGCCACTCACGGCACTGGAAACCAGGTCAGGGATTCCGGATGTTGTCCCACTGAACCCTGGTAACCCTGATGGCTGCCCACTGAGATCAGGGATCCCGGACGTTTCTCCACTCATGTCGGTTATGCCAAATGGTGGACCAATGCCAGAAAGAACTCCAGAAGCTTCTCCACTGATTTCTGGTTGTCCGGAGGACAGTCCACTAAGCTCAGTCACACCAGATGTTTCCCCAGAAAACCCTGATGGCTGCCCACTGACCTCAAAAAGTCCAGATGTTCCCCCACTAATGTCAGGAAACCCTGATGGCTGTCCACTGACACCAAAGAGTCCAGATGTTTCCCCACTGATGTCAGGAGTCCCAGATGCCTGGCCACTGAGTTCAGCTCCTGAAGAGAGTCTGCTTGCTCCTCCACTAATGTCCAACTCACTGAAGGGCAGCCCAGATGTTTCTCCAGCACCACTGATGCCAATGGTTCCCCTTCCTTCTAGTTCACCTGCAGTGGTGGCTGTGACCACTTCCACCAATGTAGTATCCACTAGGGAGACAGTTGGGAACCCAGATGGAAGTCCACTGAAGTCAGGAAGGCCAGAAGATGGGCCACTTCCAAGGTCCACCCCAGAATACTCACCACTAAATCCAGAGGGAAGGCCACCTGCTTCTGGAGCTTGCCCACTTCCTAGAGTTCCAGAAGGTATTCTGCCAAGGTCCAAGACTCCAGAAGCTGACCCAATCAAGTCTTCTTTTCCAGAAGTCAACCCACTAAGATCCTCAGCTCCAGAAGCAGAGATCTCCAGACTTTCCCTTCCAGAAGGAAGTCCACTAAGGTCCCCTACTCCAGAAGCAGAGGTCTCTAGATGATCCTCACCTACAGAAGGAAGTCCACTGAGGTCCTCTACTCCAGAGACAGAGGTCTCTAGACCCTCTCCTCCAGAAGGAAGTCCACTAAGGTCCTCTACTCCAGAGGCAGAGGCTTCTGGACCTTCTCCAGAAGGAAGTCTGCTGAGATCCTCTATTCCAGAGGCAGAGGTTTCTGGACCTTCTCCAGAAGGAAGTCCACTGAGGTCCTCTACTCCAGAGACAGAGGTCTCTAGGTCCTCTCTTCCAGAAGGAAGTCCACTAAGGTCCCCTACTCCAGAAGCAGAGGTCTCTAGATGATCCTCACCTACAAAAGGAAGTCCACTGAGGTCCCCTACTCCAGAGACAGAGCCCTCTGGGACCTCACCTCCAGAGGGCAACCTGTCAACTTCAGGAGTGGTGGTCCACGTAATTCTATCTTCATCTCCTGAAGCCAGTCCACTTTCCACAGGCAGGCCTGAGCCCACTGTAGAGGTGAGCCCACTGAAGTCAAGGTCTTCAGAGGGCAGTCCACTTGCAATTTCCCCTGAAGGCTGCCCACTGGAGTCTAGGTGTCCTGAAATTTCGCCACTGCCTGTGAAGTCACCACTGACTTCAGGCACCCCAGATACCTCCCCAGAGCCTGGCAGCTCAGTCCTGCTGGGCACTGGGGCTGAAAGTGTGGATGGCTCCTCTGAGGGGAACAGCTCCTCTGAGGGGAACGGTTTCTCTGAGGGGAACGGTTCCTCTGAGGGGAATGGCTCCTCTGAGGGGAATGGTTCTTCTGAGGGCAACGGCTTTTCTGAAGGCAATGGCTCCTCCGAGGCTGAGGGCACTTCCGTTGCAGAAGGGCCTTCTGTGCTCTCCTCTGTTGCTGTGCTAGTGGGAAGCCATGTAGGAGGGACCCCTGGAGGAAAGGAAGAAGAAAGATGAGGTGTGGATTTAGTAACTCTGCCCCATTTTAAGCTCATGCAGAGAAGCTGAACTCCATTCCTTCCACAGTAAAACTTTTCTCTCAAGAGCTCAGAAATGTGTCCAGACATTTTCTAATGGAACCTCGCACAGCCTCTTGGGAAGGATGGGGACCAGAAACTCCCCGCCACCCTCAGGCTACGCTTTGTGAGACCCTAGGGGGCGCCATTCACACTAGCTACAGAATGTGGGGGACTGGCTGCCACTGAAGACAGTCAAGGTCACCTTTCAAGTACTTGCACATTATTACCTCATTTATCTAAAACCATGATTTTTAAAGTGTGGTCTCCAGGCCATCAGCACCAACCTTCACCTGGGAACTTGGCAGAAAAGCAAATTCTCAGATCCTACCCCAGCCCCATTGACTTAGGAATTCTGGGGCGGGACATGGCACTATGTGTTGGTTTTTTTTTTTTTTTTGCGGTACGCGGGCCTCTTACTGCTGTGGCCTCTCCCGTTGCGGAACACAGGCTCCAGAAGCGCGGGCTCCAGAAGCGCGGGCTCAGCGGCCATGGCTCACAGGCCCAGCCGCTCCGCGGCATGTGGGATCTTCCAGGACCGGGGCGTGAACCCGTGTCCCCTGCAGTGACAGGCAGACTCTCAACCACTGCGCCACCAGGGAAGCCCATACTATGTGTTTTAATAAGCTCTCCCTACCATGCTTATACTCCTTGAAAGTGGGAATTGTTCATCCAGACCCATCCCTCTGAGGCTGAGAGGGCCAGGTGATGTTTGCAAAAATACGTGAACTTTTTCAATTCTGAGGGCCCTATTACAGAGAACTTGGAAAATATAGAAAAAAAAGAAAAGAACAGAAAAGAAAACCCCACCATCCTAAATAATTATGGTTACATTATTTTCTTTCTGTCTTGTTTCCTTTGGCATTTAAAAATAACTAGCTGGGATTATACCTTGCATGTATTTTTGGGCTAATTTCCCAGGCAGAGAACATGAGCACAGAGGGTACTGGGTCCCAGTGGGCAGGTTTACAGCCTACTCTCACTTAAAGGAGAATCCTGGAGGTGGGGTGGGGAGTTCGATATAGCAGTGGTGACATGTAAGATGATTTTAAATGGATATATACACACACACACACATACATGTATTGGGTTGGCCAAAAGTTTGTTTGGGTTTTTCGGTAAGAGGCTATGGAAAAACCCGAATGAACTTTTTGGCCAACCCTATATATATACCACATATCAGAAAATAGACACTTACAGATATGATATAACGTTTCTCTTTGAAATACACCTACATTTCTTTTCAAAAGGAGGTCAATTTAAAGAAAAGATACAGAGTTAATAGCAGTAGAGATGGTTCCCCGGTAAGGCTCAAATCAGCGAGGTGGTGGGGAACTGAAGAAATATTGGAAAACATTTCTATGGGGCCACTGGAGTCCCCTCCCATGGATAACTCCCGTTAGTGGCTGCCTGAGTCCTGTGCCAAGCCACACACTCATGACAAAGAGGCCTTGGTTATTCTTGTCCTTGTGAAGGTCAAGGAAAGGGCCTCAAGCAGGTATGGCTGCTGGGTGAGGTCTTGGGGTTAGAATCCCACCTGCTCCACTGATGCACCTTTACCTTCTGGTTTTGCATTTCCAGCACCCAGAGGAGCACTTGGTGTGGCCAAATTGCTTGGGAACTGTGCACTGAATGACTGGATAAATTAGTGGGAAGCTTTGATATATTCCTTTCTTCAAATGCATGTACCCCTGGGCGAGCTGACTCTAAAAGGTGCACACAGGTTACTGTGCATTGCTCTAATTCAGCCTTACCCAAAGTGGGCCATGTTAAAAATGCTCCGTGAAGGGGCTTCCCTGGTGGCACAGTGATTAAGAATCTACCTGCCAATGTAGGGGACACGGGTTCGAGCCCTGGTCCGGGCAGATCCCACACGCTGCATAGCAACTAAGCCCGTGCACCACAACTACTGAGCCTGCGCTCTAGAGCCCACGAGCCACAACTACTGAAGCCCGTGCACCTAGAGCCCGTGCTCTGCAACAAGAGAAGCCACTGCAATGAGAAGCCCTGAGAAGACCACACACTGCAGCCTAAATAAATAAATATATGTTTATTTATATAAATATATAAAGAGCAGCCCCCATTCGCCACAACTAGAGAAAGGCCACGTGCAGCAACGAAGACCCAATGCAGCCTAAAAAAATAAATATATAAATAAATTAATTAATTAAAAAAAATGAAAATGCTCCATGATAAAAAAAGACCCTCTGATCAGATTCATTTGGCACACACTGAATACATTGCCCCCCTCTGCCTTACAGTGCATATTAGCATATCCAAGGCTCTGAGAAGGTCTGCAGTGGGGGAAATCTGTATCTTCCTGTAAGCCAGGATTTCCCAAACCTTATGGCTAGAAAACACTTTTTCCAATAGGGTTTGGGGGTCTTCCGATTTCATCCCATCAAATCCCATCTGATTTAATCATAACAGATGTTGCTCAGCAAGTTCTGACTGGGGACGCCTGGCCCAGAATAGGGACACGGAAGGCGAAGTGGGGCAAGGAGACAGGTCACAGTCAGACTGCCCACAGCCACCCCTTCCCAGGCCCTTTCCCCTCTACTGGAGCTCCCCCTGCAAGAGAGTTTTTAAGAGGTTAGAGAGTAGGGGTGTAAATGCAGGAGCACAGAGTGAGAGCCCTCTGATTGACACAGTGCTGGGCATTTGGGGGTGTGTAGCTGGAAGACAGTGCGGAGAGAGAGAGAGACAGAGAGAGAGAAAGAGAGAGACAGAGAGAGAGGGAAAGAGGTGTGTTTTATGAACAAAGCTGCCCTTTCTCTCCCTTGGGGTTTGTCCTAGAGGCCCGCTGAGGTGGCCGAAGTTGCCCACAGCGGCACACTTAGCTAGTGTAAGGGCTGGGGAAACAGAGCACAAGTCCCAGGGGGAGACCACCCTGCCCTCCCCCCACCGGGGCACACCCTAGGCTGCCAGGCGTGTGACGCATCGGGACGTGGCCCGGAGCCCAAGCCACACAGACCTGGCAGTGGGGAAGTGCCCGCTGGCGTGTAGGCGGGCTCCCATTCCGTCTGGTTTTCTGGCTCAGTGGTGAAGTCTGGGATTGCAGTCGTCTCCTCCCCAACAGGGACAGCAGCCACGCTGGGCCCCACTTCAGTAGTGATCCAGGCTTCCACCTCAGGGCGCTCTGTGGGTGTCCTACCCTCCTCTTCTCCTGGAGAGGGCGCCGCTGGGATGCCTAAAGGGCACGTGGGTGGTGAGGGTTCCTTCTTACCAGTGACCCAATCCAGGCTGGCCCTTCTTGAGGGCAACTAGAGGATCCTGAGGTGGGCCAGGCCAGTGCACAAACCTTACTGGTCCTTGGCCTCCCACCACCCCACCCAGTCCAGTAGGATGGCTCTTGTCCTCAATTAATAAGAGCCGTTTGCATCAGCTATATCGATATGCACACACCACCGGCACTTTATTTCAGAGAGGTCTGGGGCACCTCTTCTACAGAATCTATTATACCTGCCAGGCGTTGTTTAAAGGTGTTATGCATATAAAATCATTTTATCCCACAATGGCCATGTGAAACAGATACTATTATCTCATTTACAGATAGGGAAACTAAGGCACAGAGGTAAGTGACTTGTCCAGTGTCAGTGGCTTCTAAGTGATAGATCTAGTCTTTGGACCCAAGTATCCGGTGCCAGACTCTCTGCTCTCAAGTACTGCAATGATGCTGCTTTTCTTGGGGACAGAAATTATATTCCAAGTGTGTCTGGATCAAAATCAGGAGAGTGCTATTTAAAATGCATGAAGCCATCCTGGCACTGATGGCTGAAGGCAGGATTCATTGACTGGGGGTAATTGTTCTGGTTTAGTGGGCTCGATTGGGAAGGAAGCCAAACTTCTTGGCAGTTATGTAAGAGGCTGAGTTTACAGAGGGTTGGGCATGGATGGTGGAGATGCATGGGAGGAATTTACTGGGAGGCTAACTGGCTTGGCTTCTAATTCCCAGAGCAGGGAGAAGGGTACTGGGGCAAGAGCCTCATCAAATCCTCTGGGAGGGGACTGGCTTTCTTAGGCTGGCAGAGTGGGACTGAACTTTCTTTGAATTAGGTTTTAATAGGGGACCTGAAAGTCTGGGAAACTTTGGGGTTCTCAGGGTTTTTTAAAAATTAACTTTATTTTGAAATAATTACAGATTCATGGGCAGTTACAACTATACTGAGTTTTGATGTATAATATGTAAAATATGGCACAAGCCATTACCCCAATCTACATTCTAGGCAGTGCATCTAGACCCATGGACCTTGTGAGAACTCATCCAATCAGAACCCAGCAAGGCCTTGGCCATGCCCTGGCCATGCCCACTGAGTTGTTTGATGACGTCACTCTCAGAACTCTGGTAACATGGCATCGAGTACCCAGCATGGGTCAATTTAAAATGTGAATTTTTGGTGCTTGGTGAAGAATAATAATTTGACTAAACTCATCACAGAAATATTTAGAAGGTGAAAATTTGACAAAGGTGTACAAATTAAAACAGTATATGAATATATATGTGTGTGTGTTATTTACTTATAATAATAAAGGTAACATTTATTGAGCACTTACTATGTCCTAGGCACTATGCCAAGCATACTGTGTGCACTACCCTTGTTAATCCTTCCAGCAACTCTTTGAGGTAGAAACTATTGTATCACTATTTTATAGATGAAGCAGAGGAACAGAGAGGTTAAGTGACTTGCACAAGGTCACATAGCTACTAAGCAGCAGAGCCATGATTAAAATTCGGGTCTGCCTGATCTTAGAGCCCAAGTTCTTACTCATTTCTCTCTATGTGTCTCTGGGAGCATTTTAGAAGGATGTGCTTGCCTTGGGGTCAAAGTCTAGGGTCATGCTAGCTCCAGAGCTGCCCCTGCCCAGAAAAACTGCCTTTTTCCTCTTTGCTGTGGTGGATGGACGGAGGTCAGGGGGGATGAGCCGGGGGAGTCACCACCCCAGACAGAAGGGGTGCCGGAGGAGAGGTGAAGGCACATACCTCGGAAGCAGAAGGCGTGGTGCCGGGACAGCGGGTCCAGGAGGCCTGTCTGGTTGGGGTAGAGATAGACGGTTCTCACACCTGGCTTGTCCCCGCCGCAGGCAGGCCTTGGGGTGACGATGGGGTAGCGGAGGCTGCCGTCAGATAGCCAGCCAGCGTAGCACTTGTCCAGGCCCTGGCTCCAGGCAGCATAGAGCTGGCCCGTGGTGGCCAGTGTGGCGTTTTGGGTTTCACAGAACTCCTGTGCTTCCTGGAAGGTGAACTGCTCCGGGCGTGTGGCGAAGAACACCTCCCCTGGGGGCAGAGGCAGATGGCAGGTGTGACCCTCCACCCTCACGGCCAGAGTAGCCTCTGCTCACCCAGGGTCAGGGCAGCTGAAGTAAGATGAGTTGGTTTCTCACCATGGGAAGAACCTTCCCGCCTTTCTGGATTCTCCAGTCACACTTAGACACCCCCTCCTCTGGCTAAGAGAAGAACTCCCTTGGGCACCCCGTGCTCCCCCTAACCACAGCACTTAGTCACTGAGCACTGAGTGCTGTGGACCTGCCAACCCACCCGCCCCACTGTCATCCCCACCCTGTGAGCTCATCGAGGGCAGGAGGTGGGGCCTGTAGCCGCTGTTGGGGGTTGGGGTCCCAATACCCAGAACAATACCCGGTCTCTGTCTGATTTTGGGGAAGGAAGTTCACATTTACTGAAAACCTGCTTATACCAGGCACTTTTCATACACGTCTTATTTAATACTCAAAAAAGTCTCTGACATAAGCATAAATCAACCACATTTTATAGATGAGGAAACTGAGGCCTAGGAGGTTAAGTAACTTGTCCAGTTCCCAAAACAAGTGAGTGGCAATGTTGAGATCTTTCCTGAATACGAGCATTTCCAAAATTGGGTTCACTGGAACGGTAATTTGGTGATTTTAATTGAAATGAAAAGAAATGAAATAAGACCAAACAAAGGGTCTGTGTTTTTTGTTTTTTTGTGGTACATGGGCCTCTCACTGTTGTGGCCCCTCCCGTCGCGGAGCACAGGCTCCGGACGCGCAGGCTCAGCGGCCATGGCTCACAGGCCCAGCCGCTGCGCAGCATGTGGGATCCTCCTGGACCGAGGCACGAACCCGTGTCCCCTGCATCGGCAAGCGGACTCTCAACCACTGTGCCACCAGGGAAGCCCCAAGGGTCCGTGTTTAACTAAGCTGGGGCGATGCTTGGTTAAGCAGAGTTAAAGAGATATTTTTTACTGCAGGACCTGTCAGAGCCTTTGATTTGTTCATAGGCATTGGGATTCTCCATGAGGCAGAAGGTGTATGTAATACTTTTTGGTATAAGTAAATTAATTCATTTATCCTTAGAACTTATTGCTTTTTCAAGAAACCAACGCTCCCCCGCAATGCTGGGGAATCCACATGAACCATCTGGGAGGGAGAGGAGGGGCCTGACCTGAAAGACCGGTTGGGAAGCCCTTCTTTCTTAAACAGGATCCTTCCCCTGCTCCCCGCCCAGGTGGGAATGGGATTAGGTAGATGGTAATTCCCTCTTCTCTGTGTCACCCCATCAGCCCCCTGCCTGTCTAGAGACCAAAATGTGAGAACGTGGTCTGTACCATCGAGTCTGTCCACGTAGCAGTAGACATCGTAGGTTTCTGATGGTGGTCGCACGCCATAGGTCCGGACCCCCGGGCTGCTGTCCTTGTCACCCACACATGGGGTCCGTGGGCTCACAATGGGGTATCTGCAGAGGAGTATGGGAAGGGCAGATGAAGGCCTGTTCCGGGGCCTGGGGATGCAGGGCCTCAGAGTGTGGATGGCAGGTCACTTGGGGACTTGGGCAGGGTGTGTCTTCTGCTGTTCAGTGGGATTCAAACCAGGAAGGAACTTCTCAGTCAGCACATTCCCTGTGTGGCTGGGGGAAGGGTCTGGGGGCCGCTGGGGGATTCCTGGCTTCAGAAGAAAGCCCACGGCGTGGAAGGGCCAAGCTGGGGAAGACTGCGGGGCTTGACAAGGAGCTCTCTCTATGTCTCTTGAGGTGAAATGGCCAAGGAGTTAATGTCACCTGAGGCCCATCCCCACTGTCTCAGAATATGCCTTGATTCTGAGGGAGAAATTAAGGGATTAGCCAGAAACCACTAATTAATGGGCATGCAGTGTGGTGGGTGCCCACTCTGGCTCCCCAAGCCTGACCTCTCATGGTTGGGTTTGGGTTAAGAAGGGAACCCAGCTAGTCTGTCACCTGACGGTCTGGTCCTGCAGCCAGCCAGCGTCACACTGCTCGTAGCCTGCTTCATAGGCGGCCTGGAGCTGTTCGGGCGAGGCGATGACGGCCCCGGTGCGCAGGCAGGCCTGCTGGGCCTCCTCAAAGGTCAGCGAGTAGCGGGAGGAGCCCGGGCGGTAGTGGAACACAACTCCTGGGTGGGGAGGAGAGGGAGAGAAGGAGAAACAGGTCAGGCTCAAGACATGGACCAGGTGCCACAATGCCAGTGACCATGGTGCCTGGTTCTCAAGGCTCTGCAGGTATGGAGGGAGCCCTGGCTCCTTGAGGAATGACCTCCCTTCATCCCCTCCTTCCTTTCCTACTCCCGATCTGATTCCTAGTCAAGCTAGTCCTCTCTGCTTGTTCAAACCACTCCTGAAAGCCACCTCCTTGAGAGAGCCTTCTAGGACTCTTCTGCCGTAAGTCTTCCCAACCCTCCTTTCTGGACTCCCTACTCCTAGGCTGCTCATTTTTCCTATTACTCTTGAAAACAAATGCATTTTCTCTTATTGTGGAAAGAATAAACAATCATTACAGAGCATTTGGAAAATATAGAGAAGGATAAGGAAGAAATCAAACAACCACTGCATTTCTTCCACTTGGCCCAGGGTCCAGGGTTCAGGGGATGGGTGGTCCTCCTGAAAGTGGCCGCAAGAGTTTGTGTGGGTGCACCGGGTGTATTTCTGGTGAGTGAGCTCATAGCTTTTGCCAGATTCCCAAAGGGTCTGGGCTCCACACAGCTTATCCTGGAGCCTCTACTTACTCTGCCTCCCCCATTGCATTCAGCTGGACACACATTTGCTTTTGACACTCCCCTGGGTGACTGGCCAGTTTATGTCACAGCTGTGGATCCCCAATCTGAGTCTGCCCCTGTTCTTCTCCTGTTCTGGGTTAGCTGTTCATGTGTCCATTGGCACCTTCCCATGTGGTGGCCACGTGGAGACAGTGAGGGTCTCTCCAGCCCTGGGCCAACCCTGGGACTCAGCTACGGTTGGTGTTACTCCAAAACTTCTAAACAATTCTTCCTTCTCAACATACTGTATTAATCTGGGCAATTCAGGCTGAAATCTCACTTGGTGGTATCATGGGTGTGATGGTGGATGGCAGTGTCCATTTGCCCCTCCTCCAGGAGGGGACACCACCAAGGTCCTTAAGGAGGCCACCCCACTACGTCCTTCCTGATCACGGACTTGAGTCTGGGGACCAGCTGGGCTTTATGTGATGTGACATTCCAATAATCCAGACACTTATTAAGCACCTGAAACACCATCATCCCAGAACTGGGGTGGCAAACGTTTTCTGGAAAGGGCCAGACAGAACACTTTTTAGGCTTCGTGGGCTAAATGGTTTCTGCACAACTATTTAATCCTACCATGATAGCCCTAAATGGCCACAGACAACATGTTACCAAATGGGTGTGGTTTTTTTTCCAATCAAACTTTATTTGTAGACATTAAAGTTTGAATTTTATATAATTTTCATTATATGTCACAAAATATTCTTCTTCTTTTGACTTTCCCCCTCAAGTATTTAAAAAGTTTCTTAACTCTTAGTTCATGGGCCATATAAAAACAGAGGATGGGCTGGATTTGGTCCACGGGCCAGTTTGCTGACCCCTGTCCTGGAGGGTCAGTGCTGTGAGAGGCCCAGGGGTCACCCAGTGCAGCCGACCTCAAGCGGTTCTATTCTATGGAAGTGCCTGATGGGGCTAGGAGGGCCCCTGGGAAAAAGAGCCCCCATTCTCCATCACACTTCACCTCTACCTGTTGATATATACCACCTATGACTTCATTGGAAGGAAATGCTTTGTGGCAAAAGAGCCATAGACACACAAAAGAGCGTGGGTATCACTGGTCTGGCCCATCCCCCTTGTTTCACAAATGAGGAGAGTCAAGTCTGAGAGGAGGGAGGCTTGTCCCACGTCCCAGGTTAAGCTAAAGGTATAGAAGACCCCCAGGCCAAGCTCTTTCCACCTACCCTCGATGCAGCCCCCCTGAGGGGCGGGCACTTACCCCCTGGCAGTCGTGGCTGCCCAGGGACCTCGGTTGCACCTGGGGCTGCGGTCACCTGCACAACGAGGTCCTCGCTGGTGAAGGCCGTCGGAGCGCCCAGGCCAGGTGTGGACTCCTCGGGAAAGGCCCAGGGCCGGGTAGCCTCTCCAGTCCTGTTCTCGGCCTCAGAGAAGGCGGTGGCCCCTACTTCGGGGGCAAAAGTGAGGGGCTCCTCGGGCTCCAGGGCGGTAGGGGTGATGTCAAAGACGGGTTTCACTGTGAGGATCACGCTGCCTCGGGCTTCACCCTCGGTGATGTTTCGTGGCAAAGGCAGCTCCACATCAGGCCAGGTCACCGTCTGGATGGTGATGTCCTCCTCACCACCCACCCCGAAGAAATCTTCTGGGATGTCCACAAAGTCTTCACCTGGGGCCGGGGGTTAAAGACAGGCATTAGTGCTCAGCCTGGGGCTGGCTTGGGGGAGGTGAGCAACGGATTGCCTCCTCCTCTGCTAAGGAAGGAAAGCACCTACTGTGTGCCTGGTACCTGGCTAGGCCCATTGCAGTGGTCCTCAACGATTTGAGTATTTATTATAGGGGTGCCCACGATTTCCAGACTGTAAGAGAATGCAGTCACCAGAGCACAAGACTGACCAATCAGCTCACTGCTTGTAAAACCATCTTGTTCCAACATCCCTTCCTGATTAATGCCAGCCAGTTGTCTCCTTACCTATCTTGTGAGTATCTGTTGACCATCTGATGTTATAACTAGCCAACCGGACAATGTAAATCCGCTACAAAGAGAAATGGAAAAATCTTCCCAAGGATGCAGGGGCTCATGAAGTTGATGAAGGTGCCATGAGAGAACTGCCTGCCTCAGTCATGAACAAACGGGGGTCTGGCAGAAACAAGCCATTTAGTAATTAACAAAGAGAGCAACCATGAGGAGGCTAGAACTTCAAACAGGGTGGTAGGAATATTGAAAGGTTAAGAGAAGTTTTGGGGGAAATTCTAATTATTTTTGCACAAGTAACCCTCTTCATGTAAGATCAGGCTGTGGAAGTTAAACATGAAATAAGCTATGTTGTTGTGCTACCACCAGTTTTGTCATAAAATTTACTCAACTCCCAATTATTCATTGTTTTTTTTCCCCTCCAATAATTAGCACTTAATTGTAAGTATAACCTAGACTGTGTAAAATATAAGATAAAAACATTTTTTAAAGTTTTAGTTTAGTTTTAGTTTTAAGGCTGGGTACGCTGCAGCCTTCAGTGCTTCTACCTTATCTCCCCTAGGAACCCGTGAAAATAGGGGGTGCTAAGACAAGGGGTTCAGGTACCCAGTGGTCCTTTGGAGGGGGTAGACACCAGCCTCCCACTCTAAGATCTCATCCTCTGGGCCCGAATTTCGGTGGCACGATCCCCTTTCCGGCCTCCAGCCCAAGCCCACCTGTGTAGCAGATGGCGTCGTAGCGGGATGAGGGGTCGGGGTATCCCGTCTGGTTGGCGTGCAGGTAGACAGTCCTCACGCCCAAGAGGTTGCCCCCGCAGTTGGGCCGGGCCTTGGAGATGGGGTAGCGCACGCTGCGGTCGGCCAGCCAGCCAGCGCTGCACATGTCCATGCCACTCTGCCAGGCCAGGTAGAGCTGGCCCGTGGTGGCCAGCCGGGCGCCCAGTCGCCGGCACTCATTGGCTGCCTCCTGGAAGGTGAACTTCTCCGGGGATGTTGCATAAAAGACCTCGCCTGCGAAAGACACATCCGGCAGGGTGAGGCGCTCCCTCCCACGCCTGCCCCGTGTCCCCAGGGAGATCCATGTGGTTCCTTGGGGTTTGGCCTCTAACTTCTCAAAGCCCTGGTCCCACATGTCTGTATTTCAGATCCTGCCCTCCACTTCCTATGGGCTTTTGGGTGGGGTGATGTCAGTTTCCTAAAACAGGGACCAATAAAGAAGCTGCCAAAAAGACAAAGAAGTGAGGAAAGGGCAGAGCAAATGTGAGGCCCGGGAGGAAACTCCTGCCGGAAAGCATCTTCGCCCACACTTTTCTATGGAACTTCCTACCACCGGGGCATCTCTCCTATGAGTCAAGCATTGCCCACTGGAACAATCCTTTTTTTAAACTGATTTTTAAAAAAATATTTATTTATTCGGCTGCGTCAGGTTTAGTTGCGGCACATGGGATCTTTGTTGAGGCATGTGGGATCTAGTTCCCTGACCGGGGATCGAACCCACAGCTCCTGCATTGGAGTGCAGAGTCTTAACCACTGGGCCACCAGGGAAGTTGCTGGAGCACTCCTTTTTACAATTCCACATTCTGATGGGAAAAGCAGGCATCAGACTTTGACCCTAATAGCAGTGTTTCCCAAATTGGGGTCTCTAGGCCCCAAAGTGTCCATAAGGTCAATGGTGGGGGCCTGTGGGCTCTTTTTACTGTTTTTGAAAACCTAACAAGGTTGTGCTGCAGGGAGGGATAGGGTGGTGGGCATCGCTCCCGGGGGTTGTTCTGTCTGTCCCTGCTCAGTGGCAGCTCTGGTTGGCCCTAATCAGTGTCTTTAATTAGCCCAAAGTGGGAACACAAATATTCGTTACTTAATCTACCAGCTTGGGCCCTGGGGTGAGAATGAGGAAAGGGGTCACGGTGGTGAGGAAGCTGGGGACGTTCCCTGCCTCACAGTGGGCCAGGTTGTCAGCCCTTCTCCTGCCTGGGCGCAGCCGTGATCTCGGGGTAGGGGTGGAGGTGCAGAGTTTGCAATGTCAAAATGTGTGAATGAGTGCTGATGGGGGAAGGGGTGTCATCCACTTGCCTGGGTAACTTGCTCAGCTCTGACTGTGACCAAACCTAACTCCCCTTACAAACCAGAGGAAGACTATAGGTTCCTTCTCGCTGCCCCTGGTGCTCTCCAGAACTAGCCCATTGGGGTGGCCTGGATAGGGCTGGGGGCTGGCAGCACAAAAGCTGAGAGAGGGTGGCTGGGAGGCCAGCTCTCCTGGGAATGACATTTCTGTTAGGCTCTCCCTGGAGTGGCCTGGGTGGGAGGGGGTCCTTTGTGAGGGTGACAAGGCTGAGCTGGGCTTTAATTGTGCAGTGGAGCTTGGGACAGCGATGGGCTGGTCAAGCAGCGGGGGTCCTGGCTGGGAGGAACAGTCACAGGTGAGAGACCAGCTATAAATATTCTTGGGCCCAGTGATGGCCCAGTCTGCAGGTACCTCGGGCCACTGAGGCCCTCCCCCAATGTGGAGAGTGAGGGGGCCAGACCCTCCCTTCCTTAACTCTTCCCTCCCCCACCCACGCTGGGCATGATGAGGCTGGGGGCCAGGGAGGGGGGCGGGGCAGGGGCGGGGAGGAAGGGGGTGTTGAGGGTGTGATGTCCTGGGTCAATGCCCTGCCCAGGAGGAGGCCCCTGTGATCCTGAGGGTCAGCAGGATGAAGGGACTGGGGAGCCGGCTCTTGGGAGGTCGGGGGGGGGGTGGCCTCACCCTCCATCTCCTCTGCGAAGCAGTACACGTCATAGGTTTCATTGGTGTCACGGATGCCGTAGGTTCTTACACCGGGAAACTCATCCTTGTCCCCATAGCAGGCTTCCCTTGGAGTGTGGATGGGGTACCTACCAGGAACCCAAAGTAGGGATGTGACAGTCAGGGGATGGAGGGGGCCAGTGGCCCGTGCCCTTGTATCCTCCTCCCTTGTGGGAGGAAACGGTGACTTACTGATGTGTTTGCTGAGATCTGCCTAGATCTGTGGGCTACTTGTTTCTACAGCTTTTTCCCCAGCTTTATTAAGATATGTTTTCACCGTTACTGGTGATTAAAGGTGGACCCCTTTACTGAATATCTATTGGTACCAAACATGTTCTATCAGGAGCTTGCAAATCTTTTCTGTAAAAGGGCACATAGTAAATATTTTAGGTCTTACAGGCCATAGGGCCTTCATTGTGACCTTGCCATTGTAGTGTGAATGAAGCAACCACAGACAAAATAACAGGAGTGGCTGTGTTCCCATAAAACTTTGTTTACAGAAACAAGGGGTGGGTTGGATTTGACCCATGAGCCGTAGTTTGCTGACCCTTGCTCTGTAACATTTGAGTCTCACATCAACCAAATGAGGTGCTATTACAACTCTATTTTAAACTGGAAGAAACTGGGGCCCAGAGATGTTAAGCAATTTGTTCCCGGTCACACAGCTTCCAAGTGTCAGAGTTGGGATTTGAGCCCAGCTCTTTCTGAGGCTGAGGTGTGGGCTCTAGCACTATGCTAGGCTGTTGTCTTATCTTGCTTTAAAAAAAAATGGCTAATGGGTTTTGTGTCCTAAGATCTTTTGCCTACCCCAAGATTACAAAGGTATTTCCCTTTGTTTTCTTCTTGTGGCTTTGTGGCTCTGGCTTTTGCATTTAGAGCTCTGATCCATCCCCAAAGAATTGTCTCATCTTGCTTTTACAGGCTTGATCACACAATTGCAGTCCCTTGAAGGCAGGGCTCTGACTGTCCTGCTGCGCAACCTATTCCTCAGCAGCTGTGCTCAGGGAAAAATGCATCAAGAGGCTTAATTTACATATGCCTTGCCTTATTAAAGACAAACTGAATGTAAAGTGGTTTACAAAAATGTATAAACAACAAAGTTTTAAAAAGATATAAGTGAAGAAATCATGGCAAAGGGAAAAATGAGTAGGAAAAATAATCATGTGTAATTTGCATGGAGAAAATGCTCGTGTAGCGCAAAGTTGCTAGTGGCCACTCACTCCACCGCAGGACAGAAGACCAAGGATTTGGGACAGGTCATCGGGGCCTGACCTAGAACTGGTCAAGGCATCCCTTCAGCCCCAACTGAGGTTGGGCTCTGTGTCTGGCCGGCACCAGCTCAGTACTGTTCAACGTTCCAGCCCATCACCCACCCTACTCCTATGGTAGCCTGGGGCTCACCTGACAGTCTGGTCTGCCAGCCAGCCGGCGTCGCACTGGTGGAAGCCGTCCTCATAGGCGGCCTGCAGCTGCTCGGGCGTGGCGATGATGGCGCTGTTCTGCAGGCAGGCTCGCTGCGCCCTGTCGAAGTCCAGGGTGTAGCGTGTGGAGATGGCTCTGTAATGGAACACGATGCCTGCAAGACACGAGACGGCAAGAGAGCAGGTCAGGCACAGCCTCCCGCTCCCAGGCCCTTGCAGAATTAGGGCAGGAGTCAAGGGGATGTAGAGACATCTGGTTGGGCCCCTAGCTGATGGGTGGCTCCTGTCTCCACATTTGCATGTGGTCCTTCTGCCTTTCCTGGAACACCTCCGGTAATGGGGAGCTCACTACCTCACAAGGCATCTTTTTGGAAACCTGTGATAATTCTGATAATCAGAAAGTTCTTTGACTTGAACTAAAATCTGCCTCCCTATAATTTTTTCTTGTCATTCCAGGTCCCTATATTTGCTTTGCAGAAAGAGACACTTAGAGCTCCATGCACCCTCAGCCCAGGGGCATCCTAGTGGGAATCCTGTTTAAGGCACAGGCAGGAGTGGACCGTCTTTGGCAGAGTCACCCAGCGGAAAAAATCTGGTGCTGACTGAAGTCCTAGAGCCAACCAAGGACAACCATATTCCCTGGTCCATCGAGAGCAAGGGAACCAGGGTGTCCTCATCCCTTTCTTTGGCTTCTGGAACTGGAGATGGGGGAGGGAAAAGACACCTGGGTAGAGAGTCAGGAGACTGCTCTGGCTCACTTCCAGGGAAACTTCATTCAGGCAAGTCACTTAACCTCAGTTTGCTTGTCTGTAAAATGGGGATGATCACAAGGCAACCGAATCACAGGATTGATGGGAAGAATAGACTGTCATTTTCATGCGACTGTGGCCCTGAAGAATTTAATTCATTTAAATTCCAGAGAGAGTGATGTTACCAGCTCTGTGTTATGAGGTGCAAACCGTCAGGGGGAGGAGCCGGGATTTGAAAGCCAGACAGCCTGGCCCGAGAGAGGATGCCATTCTGGTTCTTCCTGCAGGTGAAGCAGGGCCCCTGTGGGAGGAGGCTCTCACCTTTCACCACGACCTCCACGGTGGCCTTGCTGTCCTCGATGCCGTGCATCACCTCGCAGCGATAGATCCCAGAGTCATTGGAGCGCAGGTTCTGGATTTCCAGGGTGGCGTCGCTGGGGATGGCCGGGTAGTTGGGCAGCGTGACCCTGTCTCGGTAGGCACTGTTAACCCGCACCTGCCCTTCAGTCGCCACCAGCAGCACCAGCTCCTTCTCCTTGGAAATGCAGCTCCACTTGATTCTTGGGGCGAGGGGGGCGGTGGAGGGGGCGGTGGTCACGGGGTGCATGGGGTCGATGAAGTAGCAGGGGATGGTGAGGGAGCTCCCCAGGAGGACCCGCAGCGGGGACGGTTCAGGGATGCTGACACTCAGCGAGTTGTCAGGGTCTGTGCGGGAGACACGGGGGTGGGAGACAGACCTGTTAGTGCCCAGAGCGGACCACCCAGCCTCCCTGTCAGTGCTTCTGGAAATGACAAAGTCCCACGAGTGTGCTGGTGTCTATCCTGCGCCATATGGAATTCCCTTTCCAGAGCAGCTTTCTCAAGACCTCTGGTCTCTGTGCCTCAAGACAGGAACTATGGAGCCAGAAAGGGCTGCAGAGGAGGGCAGGGGAAGCTTCAGAGGGGAGACCACCTCTCTGTTTCTGAAACTGGGGTACCCAAAGCGATGCCAAGCCATAGGATAAACAGAACCCATCTTCCTGGAGTGACAGCTTGACTCAAAAATTGGCAAAAAATTATCTGGAGATAGAAAAAATTATTATAGGGAGGAAAAAATATCCATACAACTTTTTAAGCTAAGATATAAAAATATCAAATACTTAAGGAGTATAGCGAGGCCTGCTATAAGGAGGTCTGCTTCAGGCTCCATCCTGACCTTGCAGAAGGATGAATCATTCCCTTCTGCTGTTGGGGGATCAGGAGCCTAGCTGGAGAAGCATCAGAGAGGATCGGACATTTAAGTCTGCAAAGGGTCAGACTGGGGTGGGGTGGGATATGATTAGACTCCACAAAAACACATGGAGAGCATTGATAGGGAAGATGCAGCGTGTCTGCCAAATCCTGTTAGAAGTCAAAGATCTTCCTGGAATTGGCAAGAAGGTGCCTTTGAAAAAATAGCACCTTTCATGGAGATTCATACACTTATTGAATCTTTTTTTTCCAGGAACCTAGAGGTTGAAAATAAAAATGTTTCAGGTATTTGTGGGTGGCAGATACATAACAAGGCAGGGAAAGGGGAGCCAGGAATGTTTGGGGTGAACTCTAACCTTTTGATGTCCTGGCCGGTCACCACCAGGCCCTTCACAGAAACCTCCCTCTGATACTCAACCCTAGCACGTGACACAGTGTGGTTTTAGTGGTGGTGGTTGTCTGGGGACAGCTGGAAGTGACAGCAGCGCCTGGCTCTACAGTTTTGAAAGCTCTCAACCAACCCTCGTGAACTGGGTGGGCTGTGTGGGCAAACCACCCCAGGTTATAGCCAGGAGTCCCAGAGCAAGAGTACAGATGGAGACCCATGGACCATATGTCTAAATATTTAAAAGCTATAAATCAAGCCAACAGATTGTTAAGTAAAACATGTTCTATCTTCTTATTTGACAGTGATACTTTTCAAAATGAAAAGCCGGATTCAAATTTAGAATTCTTGGATTCCTTAGAGTTTTGCATTGAGATGTGTTGGCTAAGCTGGAGGAGGGGAAATCAGGGCCCCTTCTCTTCCCACCACAGCTCTGCACTTTGAGGGGTCTGTGTGTACCCCAGTCCTCACATCCCAGCCCTGTCTACACTCAAACAGCCACCCCTTCACCTCTCAGACTGGAGGCGTGGTTCCTCCATGGGAGGATGGACCCAGAGGAACGAACCATGCAGCCCTGGAAGTGACTTGGGTCCAGCTGGACAGGGAATTCTGGGCGTTCTGGGTACCCAGAGGGAGCACAGATCTGAGCGGACACATCTCACTGGCCCTACAGATTCCTCATTCTTTAGGGAGCTTTGGGGCTGGAGGAGGATAAGAGGGGCCTCTAGGGTGATGGCCCAGAGTAAGCACCAGGACTGGCAGGACTAGGTTCGGTTCCCCCATCCCCAGCGTCCAGTCCTCAGTGCCTGCTGGGGAGATGAGACATGAGTGGGAATGTCCTCACCTGAAACTTCTACTGAGATGGCTGCTGCGATGACTCTCAGAGTCAGAAACACGAAGAGTAAAGTGGTCATAGTTCACCTGGAAGAGAGGAGTTATTCAGAGGTTCAGATACAGTGAGGTTGAGGGTCATGTGTCACATGACAAGTGTGATAAAGTCCTGGCCTGTGGATCTGAAATTGCATAGGGATAAGGAGGCTATACTGTATAAGCACAGGGAACTCTGCTCAGTACTCTGTAATGACCTATATGGGAAAAGAATCTAAAAAAAGAGTGGATATACGTATACGTATAACTGATTCACTTTGCTGTACAGCAGAAACTAACGCAACATTGTAAATCAACTATACTCCAATAAAAATGAAAAAAAAAAAAAAGGTAAGGAAGCTGCCTGTGACTCGAGAGATATCTTCTCCAAGAATCCCCTCCTCACAAAACCTTCACGGATTTCTCAGTTTAATTACCGGTGTGAGGCTGGAAACCTCCTCCTACCTTTTCTAGGGAACCTCTCATCTTCTGACCAACAAAGGCTCATCCTAAAGGATCCCTGCAATGGTTGATTTTATGTCAACTTGACTGGGCTTGACTTGGTCAAACGTTATTCTGGGTGGGTTTATGAGGGTGTTTTGGGATGAGATTAACATTTTTTTAAAAAGATTTTTCGTTTTTTTTGATGTGGACCATTTTTTAGTCTTTACTGAATTTGTTACAATATTGCTTCTGCTTTTTATGTTTTGGTTTTTTGGCTGTGAGGCATGTGGGATCTTAGCTCCCCAACCGGGGATTGAACCCACACCCCCTGCATTGGAAGGCGAAGTCTTAACCACTGGACTGCGAGGGAAGTCTCAAGGATGAGATTAACTTTTAAATTGGCAGACTGAGTAGAGCAGATTGCCCAGCTAATGGGGGTGAGCCTCGCCCAATCAGTTGAAGGCCTGAGTCAAACAAAACGGCTGAACCTCCCCCGAATAAGAGATAATTTCTCCTGCCTGATGACCTTCAAACTGCCTTCAGACTCGAACTGAAACATTGGTTCTTCCTGGGTCTCAAGGCTTCAGACTCAGGCTGGAACAACACCCTAGCTCTCCTGGGTCTCTAGCTTGCCAAAAACCTCAGTAATCATGTGAGCAAATTCCTTAGAATAAATCTCTTTCTATATGTATACACACATCCAAATGGTTCTATCTCTCTGGAGAACCCTGACTAACACAATTCCCCAGGCCCAGAAAAGTGACATGAGTTACCCAACCTCCCTGATGAAATCTGGACCTGCCACCAATTTCAAATTCAGGAATCTTGTGCGTTTTAGGGTGGAGGATGCTCCAAGATTTGGGGCACAATTCAGGCGCCTGGTTCAAGTCAGGGGAAGGATGCTCACCCAGAGAGCTCTGTGGGATGGACAGGTTAATAATTTAGGAGAGAAATGAGAGCCCAGGATCCCTGGAGCCCTCTTGCTGGCCCAAACAATGATTTCATGTGAATTAGAGAAACAAACTTTCCTTATTGCCATCTGCTGGAAAACGGTCATGCTAAGTATACTAATCTTTGAAGGGCAACCCAACCCCTGCATTACTGGGATCCTGACTCCAAGTGGGCGAGTGCAGTTAGACCCCAAGAAAACCCATCTGAAGTTCCAAGAGATCAACCAGAGCAGTGCTTCTCAGCTTTGGCTGCACGTTGAGATCACCTGGGCTTCAGCCTGGTCCTCAGGCGTTTTAAAATCTCCCCAGAAGGTTCTAACGTGCAGCCAGGATGTGGGCAGTCACACTGCTGACACCTGTGACTCGCACCCCATGACACGTGCCCGAGGATGTTTACTGAGCTGTTCTGTTGGATGGACCTGCATTGGCACCTTCCCTACCCTCCTCTCAGTCTGTGAGCGTTTAGTCTTGGTTTAATGAGTGTTTGCATGCTCCGCCGGAAGGAGGGAGGAAGCCTGGAACTAAAGACAAGAAGGGAGCTTTCAGAGCCTGAGAGTAATGCCCAACTGAGGCTGCGGCCAGTGTCCCTGACCTTGACTCTGTCAGCGTCTGATGGCCCAGCAGGCGTCGCTATTGGCTCAGTCACCATCAGCTGGGGCCGGATGGATGTGAGGATGAGGGCCTCCCGTGGTCCCCATCTCTGGAATCTGTGCGGGAGGGGCGGGCAGGGCCCAGGACTCTAGGGACCCTCTTGGGTGACCCCAGTCTGTCATTTGAGTGATCTTTCCACTGCTATCCTTCATTCATTCCACATACATTGGGCACCTGAGGGATGAAGGGCCGTCTGTACAGGTGCTGCTGGGGCCCCAGAGATGGAGCCATGAGGCACCAAATGAGTGGGAAGTCTGGGAAACCCCAAAGGCTTAAGAAGCAGCCCCTTGCTTCTCCTCAGGGATGTTTCTCCTTAGAGGCTGTCTTCAAAAAGAAAAATCTCTGGGGCTCCAGGTTCTGGCTCTCTCAGGTCCAGTGTGATCCGTCATGGCCAAGAAATATTTCCCCGGAGGCTAAAACGGTCAGGTGTCTCCTCCACTGTGAGGAGGGGGCTAGACTTGCAGGCCCCCCTCTTCCCAGAGCCTCAGGGAAACCGTGTCCAGACACAAGGCCGCCTGTTCTTCTTCCCTCAGGAACACCCTTCACGGAGAAGTTCTGTGTATGTTTTCGGAGTTGTGCTTCTTTTCTCACTCTCTGAACAAGCCTGACATTGTCCGGGAGGCAATGGTTCTCTGTGGGGCTTGGGCCCGCTCTGTTTTTCTCCCTGGCCTCGGCCAGGAATGAAAAGGGCAGGGAGTGGGCATGGGGGAGGCGGAGTGTGGGCAGAGAAACTAATTTTATTTCTTCTTCTTTTTTTTAAGACAAACTTTGGGATAGAAATATCGCAATAAATATGCTCTTGTGTTTGCGTGTGTTTTCTCAGCTGTAAAGAAAATAGGGAGAAATTCCATTCTGTCTGGGTTCCAAGTGTCTCCAGGACTCACTGAGCCTTTATGTGATGAGATGGACTTTGCCAGTCCTTCAACAGGGAGGCCTTTCTCCATGGGAGGCAGAGTTAGTTGTGGCGAGGGGATTGGGTAGCTGGGACTGAGGAAGGGGTAAGGGGGCATCTGAAATGGAGGGAAAGAGGAGCCTGGAGAGTGGGAAGTGGATGCTGGGTGAAGGCAGGGGTGTGTGAGTGGAGCTTCTGTGGGAGCCATGTGTGTGAGGTTGGGTTCATCATCAAGGAATCGGCTTTTTTAGGAGAGAATTATTAGGAGGCTTGATGGGAGAAAGTAAGCTTGCTAGTGCTTTGAACCTGAGCTGAGGCTGCGTGTGTGCGTGTGTGTGTGTGTGTGTGTGTGTGTGTGTGTGTGTGTGTGAGAGAGAGAGAGAGAGAGAGAGAGAGAGAGAGAGAGAGAGAGAGAGAGAGAGA
>NW_020838009.1:10986186-11169536 GCF_003676395.1 Aethalodelphis obliquidens
AGAGAGAGAGAGAGAGAGAGAGAGAGAGAGAGAGAGAGAGAGAGAGACCCATAGCTGAACACAGGAAAACCCACCTCCTCTTCAGCTAGACTCTGTCCCATGGTTGCCAACCCTGCTGGGCCTTTGACCTTTATTCCATCAGATTATGGGATTGAATGGGCAGCTTGCCTGCTTGCCCTGAATTCCTATTCCAGCTACGTGCAGTGGAGACCCCCAGACCTGGGTCCCAGTCCTGGCTCGGCCACCTCCTGCTCTAACAACACAGGACCCACCTCCACCGCTGTTTCAGAGACTGAGTAGGATAAGGTGCCAGGCAGGCCCTGCTTCTGGAGGGCGGGGGCTGTGTCTCTGGCTTGGTACCCAGCCCAGGGTCTGGCACTCAGCAGGCATCCACCAGCGCCACTCTCTTCCCACCTCCCTGGCGTCAGGCCCGGGTGAGCCCCTCAGAACGTGGGGACTGGAGAGCGTTTAGTGGTTACAGGGTGGCTTCTTGCCCTGGGATGAGGGTTGGACTAGATGACTTTCTATAAAGAATAAAACTGCGTTTGCTTCAAAAACAACATCACCACCCTACCAAACTTTGGAAAATAAGAAACTAGAGAAAATAAATCACCATAATCCTCGATCCTAATCCAACCATTATTTGTGTTTTGATAGTTTTCCTTCTGGTCTTTTTCCTTAGGCATCTACTTGCTTTTCATGGAGTTGTAATCTTTTTGCATCTTATTTGCTTCTTCCACATAGCACGATGGACCAAATGACTGCTTTTGGTTCCTTCAGAACTGATGGCTTTGGGGTTTTACAATCATGACCTCACTGCCGGAAATCCTTTCTATGTGGCCGGGACAGGTGGTCTTCAGCCTCTAATCGAACAGGAAGTGCTCATTCCTTCACGGGGTGACCCACCCATGGCTGGACAGCTCCAATTGTGCTCAATATATTTCAAGACGGAGTCAAGGTGACCCACCCCTATTACAATTTCCACCCATGAGTTCTCCCCTCAGGGACCACACTAAACAAGCCCACTCCTCTTTTATGGGACTCATGCCAGACCTTCAAGGGTCTAATCTGCTCTCCCATCTGCTGTTCTCCTATGGAGACATTCCTAGTCCCTTCAAATGTTCCTCATGTGGCTTCTCCTCCCTCCCTGGAGCCACAGAAGGTCAAAGCTGGGATAGACTTTAGTGAACATCAAGTCCAACTCTTCCATTTTACAGGTGAAGAAACCGAGGCCAAAGGAGGTAAGTGATTTGCTCAAGTCCACACAGTAAGTTGGAGATGGAGCCAGGACCAGCGTTCTGGTCCCGAGTTCTCAGGACTGGCTGTCTTAATGCCAGGTTTGTGAGCTCCACAAGGCAGCGACTGTGTCTGCTTGTTCCTCACTGTCTCCCTGGCCCCCAGCAGAGTATCCAGCAGAGAGAGAGGGCAATTAGGAAATATCTACCAAATGAATGAATGAATGAATGAACAAATGGAGGCCCAAGAACCTTAGAAGTCACCTCCTTCAACCCCAGGCCTCTGAGGGAGGAGGCTTGGGCTGGAGGCCCACATTTGTTGAGCACCCATGAGGGACACAGCCCTTTGAGGCAGACTATTTTGCAGTCAATAAATCTCAGCTAGAGACATATATTGCTTGCTTGTGATGCGCACAGCAGTAATGATTAATGCTAGTGCATCAGTACAGTGTGTGACAGTGTGTGACTTTGGGAAGGTCATAGTCCAGGTGCAGCCCAGGAGTGTGACCCCCCCAGGGTCTTCCCTTCCCAGGGCTCCAGGGAGAGCCAATGCTTGAAATTGGTCACGATGGGAGTATTTACACCATGGAAATCAGGAAACACTACAAACAAGGGCTTTTCTTTTTCTTCTTTCCTTTTCTGAGAGTGGGCTTACCAGCACACTCCTGGAAGTTACTAACACTAAATAAAGAAGGCAGCCGGCAGAAGGGTAATGAGCACTTCTCCTTTTCTAATGAAGCCTTATTCGTCCTTCGTTTTGCTGTCCTGCATGAGTTCTGAAGCTGACCCTGAAACCAAGGCCAGTTTGCCAGCCTGAGGGCCGGGTGGGGTCACAGTCATCTCCATGTCATATTCTCAGGCCCAGCCTGACAGCCACATTAGTGTGGACTCAGCAAATGTTTGCTGGTTAAGTGAATGTATTCACTCCCCCTTCCCTGACCCTGCAGGGCCCCTGTGTCCTCTGTGAAGCCTCATCAGGCCCTGCCCCTCAGTTCTGCTCTCCCAACTGTGACTGCTTGTACAGCCAATTTGGCACTTATTTTTCTCTATTGTTTTACATACGTTAGCTTGGCCTCATCATGCAGACTGTGACCTCCTTAAAGTTAAAATCAAGCCTTAAGTGAAAAAAAAAAAAAGTCCTCCTGTGTTAATTCACACAGTGCGGGTCGGGTGGGGAGTGGGTTGGGGGTCGGGAACAACAAAAAATGGTATTTGACACCTACTTGTTAAACGAATGGGTGGATGCTGGAATTTAGTAGACTAGTTGACCAGTAAGATTTGTCAGTACCCAAGAAGCTCTGTGTCTGTGACTTAAGTCCTGAGGAGAGATTCAAGAGGACCAAGGTCAGCCATTCCCCTAGCCACCAGCCTCCAGCACATCATTTATTTGCAGGCTAACTTCCCAGTGGTGCCTCTTCTCTTACCACTCATGGATCCATGCATACAAGTGGTGGCATATGCACTTGAGATTGGAGTTTTAAACCCAGCATAGGGGAAGTGGTAGGGCTCCCACACCAAGGACACATCTGGCCAGAGTGACCCCAGCTGCAGCTGCTAATTTTCCACATATTCTAAATAGACATGGTGGGGGGTGGTGTGCAAAAGGGGAGCCAGGAAACTGATTCCAGGAGAACATATACAAGCCCTCGGTTTTCCTAACTGCAAACTGGTATCAGAATGCAAGCTTCACCCCAGGAACACTGTGAAGGTAATTTTCATGGATGCTAATACTGTTTTTGTATTTCCTCCTCTTTCTCTTCTCTCCCTTTTCTGTATTCTCTCTCCATCTATATCTTTTCCCATATAGTTGATTTCCTTATTCCTATTGTGTTACTTGCTTGGTCGTCACCAAAGCATAGTAAATTCTGCAAATGTTTTCCTGCTTTCTGGGCAATTAAGTGGGTCCTCTGAAAAAGGCTGCTGGCAGTGGGTGGGGGGCTGTAGATCGACCTTTCAAGCCCATAGTTTTGTCTAGGATTGGCCTCAAGCAGCACTGTGCTTAGACAGAAGGGCACAATGAGGTGGGGAGTAAGGGTTTTCCTCTGAGTTGCTTATAGCCTAGGGGATGGAGACAAACCTATACCCAGAGATAGCAGACATCAGTGAGTGGGCGCTGGATCCTAACCTTGACCCTGCCTAGAATGACTGTATGACCCCGAGCGTCAGTTTTTCCATCTTTGACATGGGGCAGAGTGGGAAAATTGGCCCTGGAGTTCTCTGAGATTCTAAATGCCAGCTCCACACAGTTCAGAAGAGAGACTCATTTGATATGGGGTCAGAGTGAGTCACATCTCACAGTCACATCACAGCCTCCCCCATGGTTAAGAACCAGATCATCTGTTACTTGCCCCTGCACCAAGAACAGCATTATCTGGGAAAGTTCAAGCCCACTTGGAAAGATGTCCCTTGTGCCCTCAATGTGCTGGGGAAGAAGTGAGGGGCAGCAGGATGCAAAGAGGGGAGCTGTGAGGTTGTGGGGGTCCTGCCTAAGTCTCAGAGGAATTAGGGGAGGCTCTAAGGAGAGGAGCAAGGCTCAAGTGGTAGAATTGGGAGAAAAAATAAAGAAATCAAGAAACGACACAGGTCCATACCTGGTATCTCTGCAAATGTGGCCATGGGCTTATCTCCCAGCAGTGCCCTTGGCTTGGGTCTGGCCCTGCACTTTCCCATCCTTCCTTTTGCTCACACAGTTTGTTCTTTCCAGAAGACTCTACATCTGTAGAACAGCTCTACATCTGACCTAATCATAGCCTTCTCTGAACGCAGTGCAAATACTGCCTCCTGGGAACTTCCAGGTACCCTGGCCTGAAACCATCTCCTTTCCGCCCATGTTCTTGTCATTCCTTGTTGTTACCACCAATTAATTAACGAATACATCCCAGCTTGTGACTTCTTTCCCACCGCTGGTTTAAACTACCAGACCAAGCACTTATGGGGGTGTGTGGGTGGCTGGGTGGAATGGCTTGGGTGGAGGGCAGGGCTGTGTAGTGAGAAGATGGCTGTGGAGTCACAGAGATGCTGTTAACTCGCAGTCCTGATACTTATATGGGAACATAAAATCTTGGCCCAATTATTTAACCTCTTGAAGAATCGGTTTCTTTACTTCTAAAGTGCTGATCAAATAGGATCTATCGCATAGGGCTTTCGTGGGGATTAAATGAGAGACACTGTGTGGCTCTCAGTAAATTTTGTCTCCTTTCCTAAGTCTTGTCCAACTGAATCCTCCCTCACTGAGGAGGGAGAAGAGAACAGCTGCATCATGTACACCCATCACGGCATTCAGTCTAGCATAGACGCACTGAGCACCTGCCGTGGTCGCCGAGGACAGGGCTCTGCATGTAGTAGCTCCACAACCAACACGTGCTGACTTGATAAGAAGTTACACCCAAATACAGTTTATGCCTCGATCTAATTTAAATGATGCCCCATGAGGATGGTCTTTTGATCTGCAATGATAACAAACCATGGGACCCCCTCCCCCACCAACTAGGTTAACCTAGGCTCATTCCTGCATTCGCACCAAGCCTGGGCACAGGATGTGGGTTCGAGTAAAATTCTGGACTGTAAGTAAGATCCTAATGCTGCTGGGGTCGTATCCAGTGACACAAGACCTGTCACTCTCAGAGCTTCTCCGTGTTCACTGACTGAGGGCAGCCCTCCCGGTTCCACCCTCCAGCAACAGTGAGTATCTTACAGTCAGAATCAGCTTATACAGTGGTTTCAGGGACCATCTGAAGACTACCTTTATGAAGGGCTTACTATGTGCCAGGAACTATACTCTGACCATAATGGTACATAACGCCATGCTTAAGAAAACCTTTCAAAGGTTGGTTTTGTTATCCTCACTTTACAGATTGTGAGATGACTGCTCAGAGAGGTTAAACAACTTGCCAAAAGTCACACAGATAGTACGTGGCTGAACTTGGCTTGGAACCCATGTCTTATGGCTATAAATTCCATGCTTCTTCTCAACATTCCCAGCCCCTCTACATTCATTAGTTTTACTCATTCATTCACTCTTCAGTCAACAAACATATTTAAATTAAGGGGAAGATAGGGGATGTTCTCATTGAATTTCAGATCCAGAGGGTTTTAGGGATTGGTAGAGCGTAAAATGAGTCCCTAATTAGTTCATCAGAGGGAAATCCACATTTACTCCAGCTCTGCCCAGGACTATAGAGCACCTGGAATATTGGGCAGGGCTGGGGGGATCTTGACAAAGATTAACACAGGGTCCAATCTGGAGAAGGTGAATTCCCAAGTGAGAGTCCTGATCCACTCTTGGACCTTCCATCAGCAGGGAGGTCCCCAGCCAGAGCTCCGAGTCCTGTCTTTCCCTCTGTGCCTAGAAGTCCAATGGAGGAATGGCCCCTGCAGCCCAACATGGCAGCTCTTCCCCAAAGTCCTTCAGACAAATTGCCTGAGGGGGTCCAAAAAAAGATGGCCACTGCACAAATCCAATTCTGCTCTGCTGGGCTGCAGGCAGCCCTTGCTAACTTCTTTCCAGGGGTCTTCAGGGCTGGTTTTTAAAAGAGCTCCAATCAAGTCATTCTTGATTGAATGCGCCATGTCTCAGCCAGTGTCTGCAAAGGCATGAACATCACTTGCTCATGAATGATTGGCCTCCTATCAGCCAACTCACCAGAAAAGTCAGTAGAGCCCTCCCTTGGGCTGGGTGTTCTGGACCTTTCTAATGTCCCACCCTGCCACGTGAGGACCCTTGCCTCCACCAGCTAGAAGAACTGGCCAACTCCTTGCAGGGAGAGGCGATTCAAGGGAAGGAAGCCCTTTCTGAATTTCAGCTTCAGACATCAGCCCAATGAGCTATTTCTGTCAACGTCAATCTGTGGCCAAACTCCCTGTCCTTACCAGGGGCCAGGAGGATGCTGGTCCCACACAAAAACAGCACTGGCCTTGGTTTGCTGAAGGTCTATGTAGGTTTGAAGGTAAAGGCCCTCCCTGCGGAGGTGGGTGATGTGCACAATGGGAAATTGGAAGGAGTAGACCCTGGTTCAGGGCACAGAGCACATAAAAGACTTTAGAAAACATCAATTTCTCCTCTCTCTGGCCTTTCTGTCGTGATTCCCTTCACCCACCAATAAAGGTCCTTGCTAGTAATAACTGACCTGGATCTATTGTGACAAGATATATTCTGTTCTTCATCTTCTCTCTGGGGTCTACTTTAAACCCCATGCAATTTCCTCAAATGGCCTCTTCTCAGTTTCCAGGGAGACAATATGGTTTGGGAGAAGGTGGGTACCTTAAAAATACAACCTGAATTCATACCGTTGACTCATCACTTGCTATCTGGGTGAGCTTGGGGAAGTCTCTTGGCAGCTCTGGCCAGAATATCCATGAATGAGGCCTCTGGAAATGGCTAATTTCCAGTTAGGAGGAGAGGCAGGGAATGATGATTCCCATGACAAATTGCTCTAAACTTCTAATTTCCTTTAAATTATCAAACAGAAGTCTTTATGTCCCCTGAGTAGTCTGGTCCTGTCGGGTGGTGTGGCAGGAGGAGATAGAGGAAGGGAGCTTGTATCACACTGGAACCTTGAATGAGTCAGGGATGCTGAGCTCAGGTCAGGAGGGACAGCTAAAGCAAAAGGGATCTTGGTCTGGGCTTCCCTGGTGGCGCAGTGGTTGAGAGTCTGCCTGCCGACGCAGGAGACACGGGTTCGTGCCCCAGCCTGGGAAGATCCCACATGCCGTGGAGCGGCTGGGCCCGTGAGCCATGGCCGCTGAGCCTGCGCGTCCGGAGCCTGTGCTCCGCAATGGGAGAGGCCACAACGGTGAGAGGCCCGTGTACCGCAAAAAAAAAAAAAAAAAAAAAAAAAAAAAGGGATCTTGGCCTATATTTCATGGCAGAACCGGACGAATGTCCTTAGAATGAAGTCCAGCCTGTCCCCATGGCCTGTAAGTATCCTACATGATACGCCCTCGCTCCTGCACACACCTCATCCTACCTCTATTCCCAGCCACATTCTAGCTGTTTCTTCCTTTTTCTTTTTTTTTTTTGCCGTACGCGGGCCTCTCATTGTTGTGGCCTCTCCCGTTGCGGAGCACAGACTCCGGACGCGCAGGCTCAGCGGCCATGGCTCACGGGCCCAGCGCATGTGGGATCTTCTCGGATCGGGGCACGAACCCGTGTCCCCTGCATCGGCAGGCGGACTCCCAACCACTGCGCCACCAGGGAAGCCCCTAGCTGTTTCTTGAACATAAAAAACTTGTTTCCCTCTAAGGGCTTTTGTACCTGCACTTCCTTCTTCCTGGTACACTTTTCTGGATCTTTCCCTAGTTGGCCACTCTTCATCATTTCAGCCTCAGTTCAAAGGTCCCTTCCCTGACCACCTTGTTCCCTCACCCCTACCCAGTGCCTCCCTATCATGTCACCCTATTACTGTTTATTTATATCATTATCATTATTAGAAATTATTGCCATTTTCTGTTTGTTTGTTTATTGTTTGTTTCCCCTCCTAGAATATACACTCCATGAGGGCAGGGACTTTTGTCTGTTTCGCTTACTAATCTACACACTTCAGGTGCCTGGAACAGTGCCTGTCACATAGCAGGTGTTCAACAAATATTTGCTGAATAAATGAATGAATGGTGCTTCATGAATGGGCAATGTTCTTTCTGGATTAAGTTCTGGAATGGAAGGAGTGTTAAGCTTAAGACTGATCATAACTGTTGCAAGTGATTTCAAAGCATTCTTGCCTCTGCAGTCCTGGAATATGTTGGAAGCTCTAGGAGGAAGGGTAACTCCAAATGTGGCGAACAGGGGTAGCCTAGAGCATGCCATGGCCCCTGGAAAGATTCATCCACCCTCCTCTCCTGTTAAGAGAGGACCAGGAGTGGTCAGGATGGGCCCAGGGACCACCAAGCAGGGAGTGGTGGGTGACCCAGGAGATAGCATCCAGGGACAAAACAGAACTCAGAGTCATGCTGGCAGCCTGATGAAGGCTGCTTTTCTAAGGTGCTGGGAGTGAGCCAAGTCCAGAGCTGGGAAGGAAGGCCAGCCATGATGGAACTTCCTAGGGTGGGATGGAAGCAGCCAAACCTGGCCCCGAAGCCTATGACTGGACCAGGGTGGGCACCAGAGGGAAGAATTCAGCTCAACACCACCAACCTTTCCCCGTTATTCCCACCTCTCCCCACTCCCAGTTGCAATTTCCTTGTAAAACCAGTTTAAAGTGGAGAGTGGTACACGGCAAGATTAATGGATCCTGATTCACTCACCCGGGGACACTGAGCTTTGCCCTGTTCTCTTTGTGGAAAAAAACCTGGTACTTGGGACATGCCCCTTCCTGTTCTCAGCCTTCCGTTCCAGCCCGGGCACTTTGGAGGTTTTCTCTGCATTAATTTCAGACGTTGTGTAAATATCAGGCCTGGGAGTTTGGAAGAGTATCCTTCAGCCCAAACTTTCCATCAGGCACAAGCACCTTTCTTGGGGCAGGAATCTTGGGCCAAGAACTGAGTTCCCTCAACTTGGCGCTGACCACCAACCTGGCAGGACAGAATGCTCCTTCCTGCAGGAGTTTGGGAAGGGGCTAGGGGACCAAGCATGACTCCTTGGTGGCCTCTCTGGGTAGAAACTGAGCCCAGGTTTCAAAAATGATCTTCAGTAATGGTTTCTAGAAGCCGAGGGTCCTTGCCAGAAAGGGCCACCAGGCATTTGGGGTTACAGCCAAATTCCTGAACAAAGCCGAGGGCCAGGTGCCTGAGATGCAGCTGAAAGGAAACAAGGGGCAACTAGCCCAACCTCTTAAACTCTAGGGGCGGATGCACGTTCTTGGAGTTTAGTCCTGGGGTCTAGTCATTTGGAATCAAACCTCATTCTTTTGACTCTAGTTTGCATGCCCTGATTCCAGGACTGGGAAGACTTCATAGAGAACATCCACGTAGCTCCTTTTGGGTCATGCTTCTCTTTGAGAGCCAATGGGAGCTGCAGACCTGGCTCCCAGAAGGTAATCTCTAAGCCCTTATTTAGCTGGGGGCCTTGGGCCATGCTGGATAGTCTATACTAACAGTGTGATTTACGGTGGGGGTCTTGGGTCATGTGATATCAACTTGACCTCTGGAGGGGCTGGAGACTAAGGTCAGCCATGTGGGTGGTCAGCCACGTCTATATGACCAACCTCCAGTGAAAACCCTGGACAGCCAGGCTCAAGTGATCTTTCCTGGCTGGCAACACTCTATGCATGCTGTAACCCATTGTTGCTGGGAGAAGTAAGCATTGTCCACAGAATGCCCTGGGCGAGCACATCTGGATGCTCATGCCCGGTCTCTCTGGGACCCTGTCCTGCGTGCCTCTTCCCTTTGCTGATTTTGATCTGTATTCGTCTGCTGTAATAAACCGTAACTTGTGAGCATAGCAGCTTTGCTGAGTTCTTTGAGTCCTTCTAGTGAATTACTGGACCAAGAGGAGGTCTTGGAGACCTCCTGAAACTGCACCTTTCTGCTACATCAGGTTAGTTTGTCCTGCCCAGGGTGGTTCAGTGTGGGTTGAGTGGACGAGACAGTGGACAAGCCCTCTTCTTCCCACAGCCGTCCGTCAGTGACACTGCTTTCCCTTCTTGGTGCATGTGCTCTGAAGAGCCGAGCATTCTTTTTTTGGCCCTCATGTGGAAGGAGTAATTGCCTTTCATCTGGAAAAGTTCCAAGGACTTCTTGGCCCTCCTCCTTCTCTCGTTTCCTCTGTCAAACACCCACCATGTGGAAAACTCTGCAGCAGGTGATGAGGGGGATTTAAGGAAGGACCAGTGTGAATCCACCCCTGGGGCTCACTGTGGGAGACTGGAGATAAGATATGGGAATAAATCCTACAATACAAGAGGGGAGCCTCTCTCAATGAGAGGACTCCAGAAGCTGCGATACAGAAATCACTCCTGTTGGGAGGACGTGAGAGAGCTTTGAAGAAGAGGTGGCTTTTGAGCTGAGCCTTGAAAGATGAGGACACTCTGGGCATGTGGAGGTAGGGAGAGGGCATTCTAGGAGGAAGGGACCACATGAACAAAGGCATGGCGAAAGGAGTGGATCCAACTGGTGAAGGATCAAATAAAGTTAGAAACAAAGTTGGGCCAGATTCTGAGGAGCCTCCATGATTGGGCTAATGACTTTGGCTTTATTCTGTAGGTGATGGGGGGCTCTCGGGGGTTTGGGGAATGACCTGATCTAAGGTGTGTGTCAGGAGGAAATCACAGCCCCCACTATCTCTGCTGGCTGATCCTTGCTCTGTGAAGTTCCCATGGTGATCAGGTTCACCTCCTCCATTACAGCAGGAGCACATGCTCCTAGAGCATTTGTCTGCCTCTGCAGGGAGATTTCACCCACTGGGCTTGCCCGTCCTTGGGCCTCCCTCACCCACGAGCACCTACCATAACTACTTCCTCTAAAAATGGCTGTCTGTTGAAGGTTGAGCCCAGGCCGGGCACGGCGCGCAGCAGCAGTGTGAACAAACAAATAATGTCATTCAAGGCTCACAGTCATCCTGGGAGGGGCACCGTTACTAGTCCCATTTTTAGAAAGGAGGATACCGAGGCTCAGCGTGGGTAAATGACTTACCGTAAATCCCACAGCCAAGAAGTGGCCGAGCCAGAATTCAAACCCAGATTAGTCTGACTCCAAAACCAGTGCTCCTAGCCAATTCTCTGCTTCCCATGCCCGTGCCAGGGATGGGGGCAGGTGCTGAGGACGCAGACTGTCACGAGTTTGTTCTTGTCACCCAAAGACCTTTGACAATCTGTGGCCTCAGCTTAAAGGCACGATTCAAAGAACGGACATTAGTTGTGTGCCTCCTACACGGGGAGGCTTCGCATTTTGACTCAAAGCACCAAGGTGCCTTGGTGCTGTAGAATAAGACCTCACGAGAGGCAGAGAGCTTGCTCTCTGAGCCCCACACAGACCTCTCTGACTCTTGACTTGTTCAAGAATAGTCGGCGAAGAGGTGCAAACATCGACATGAGATGATGTTGCCCCCACCCCGTTCCCGTTTCCTCCCTTTCCAGCTGTCCCTGGCGTGTCCCCCGTTCTCTGCCAGCTGTTCCTGGCTGTGTAACTGTGCCCTGCAAGGCTGTCAGGATTATGGTGCCCAACAGCCTCCCTACAGGATGCCAGAGCAGCGAGCTTCATGAAAGCACCTTCTAGGGATTCATGCCATCTGCTGCCTCCCAGTCAGGGTTTCTTCAACAACATTGTCCTCACAAGAAAGTTACCTTTCCCTTTTTAACAAATTGACCTCCTTTTTAAAAAAGCTGTGATAAAATACACATAACATAACATTTACCATCTTAACTATTTTCAAGTTCATATATTTTATAGTTCAGTGCACTGTTGTGGCCTCTCCCGTTGCGGAGCACAGACTCCGGACGCGCAGGCTCAGCGGCCATGGCTCACGGGCCCAGCCGCTCCGCAGCATGTGGGATCTTCCCAGACCGGGGCACGAACCCGTGTCCCCTGCATCAGCAGGCGGACTCCCAACCACTGCACCGCCAGGGAAGCCCTGTTTCTTAACCATCACCACTATCCATCTTTAGAACACCTTTCATCCTGCAAAACTGAAATTCTGTACCCATTAAACAACAACTCCCATTTCCCCTCCTCCCCTCTCGCCCAGCCCCTGGCAACCACCATTCTACTTTCTGTCTCTATGAACTGGACTACTGTCTTTCCTTTTGAGGAGGCAAATATATATCCGTAACTGGAACCATCTAGAGATCTTTGCATGCTATTTCTATTGGACAGGTTCCATGTTTTTCTGGACTGTTTTTTATATCCAAGGAGGCCTTCACATACTCAGGGCTCTCCCGGGTACCACCTGGTCTCCAGCATCCTGGGACGTCTTCACATACCCCAGAGAGGAGCTGTACCTTCATGGGGTTGGGCTCTAAAACCACACACAAGATGGAAACCAGGTACGATCAAAACTCATCTTGAAAATCTCTTAGGAAGGTGTCATGGCGGAGCCCCCCACATTCTCTCCTAAAGAGTTGAACACAATCATCTTTCTTCCATTACTGGGTGGGGCTGTTGTTTGTTTATCTGAGCAGCAGATGAATTGCTTGTTAGGAGGGCCATGTTGTATGAGAAATACATGTCATGAAACACTAGATACACGTGTGGTGCCTCAAAATGCTCTCACTCAGAGAAATGAGGGAACGGAGGCCAACTCTGGGAGCAGCAAATTTGAGCTCCTTGTCTCTGGCTCACTGGGAACACAGACCCATCAGCGGAATGCCTGCAGAGTTTCTTACTAAAGCATGCTCTCTCCCAGTGACCACCACTGCACTGTAGCTGAGCCTCCAACCCAGGATAGCCTGATGCCAATTTCCCTTGATGGAAAAATTCACTCACAGCTGCACAATCAGCTGTACGAGGGCAAGGAACTAGGGCTCTCTGCATCACATGATGAGCACACATCACTTTCTCCAACCTAGCTTGTGGGCTTTCCGGAAAGTCAGGGAAAACTTTTAATTTCTCCTTTTGTATTCCCTACTGTGTCCAGTAGAGAGCCTGGCATGTAGAATAGTCCAATTATGGAAAACTGTTTACTGACTTGGAAACATGTTCACACTATATCATAAAGCTCAAAAATCAAGTTGCAAAATAATATGTAGAATGCAATTCCATTCTGTACTTATGTATACCTATTCACAGAAAAAAGACCAGAAAAATAAATAGAAATTTAACTCTGGTCATTGTTGGGGGAGAGTTTACAGTAGATTTTAATTTTTTCCATTTTGAGCATTTTTATTTCCTAAACTTTCTATGTTGTTCTCTATTATTTTTTAAAGGAAAAATGTTTCTAAAAATAAAATGAAATTTTATATCCTTTAAAAAAATCTAGGGGCTTCCCTGGTGGCACAGTGGTTGAGAATCTGCCTGCCAATGCAGAGGACACGGGTTTGAGCCCTGGTATGGGAAGATCCCACATGCCGCGGAGCAACTAGGCCCGTGAGCCACAACTACTGAGCCTGCACGTCTGGAGCCTGTGCTCCGCAACAAGAGAAGCCCTGATAGTGAGAGGCCTGCGCACCGCGATGAAGAGTGGCCCCCACTTGCCGCAACTAGAGAAATCCCACACACAGAAACGAAGACCCAACACAGCCAAAAAAATAAATAAAAAGCTGAGCTTATGTCCTTCCTAAAAAAAAAAAAAGAATCTACATTCAGGCCAATCGCAGTAGAAAATAAGCTCCAGTCCTGCCAGGCCGTTAGGAGAACTGGAGTTTGTGGGTCAAAGCCAATGGACTCCCCAGTGACCAAGGTGACAGCCAATTAGGGTTGGTGTGGGGAGGTGGGGAGGAGTGTCTCAGGGAGGAAGGGAGGAGGGAGACAGTTGTCTATGTGTTAGAAGTCTTGGAAACCTGCTGGGAAACAGAATTTTCTTCTGTCACAGTGAGTGTTCAACAGACTTTGGGCCCAAGGTCTTTCCAGCTCATGGCTCCCTCTCCTGAAGGTGGCCCTGACTCTGAGCCAAGGAATCCCCATGAAGTTCAAGGGCATGGTGTGCAGGAACAAACAGGGCTTTACACACACACCCTGAAGGACAGGCCCCAGACTGGGTAACAAGCCCTGGTGCTTCTCTTTCTTATGCTAGATGTCAGGGTCTGGTCTGGGAAATTCATCTTCTCTCGAGGCACAGTGCACAGAATAGCCAGGAAACCATGAGCTTTATAATCAGAGAGTCATGAGTGCAAGTCCTGGCCCTACCACTTAACAACTTTGCCTCAGTTTCACTATCTATAAAATAGGGATAATTAGACCTACTTCAAAGAGCTTCCTGCTGACGCAGCATGAAGTGTGCGTACGTGGAGAGTTTGGTTCAGGTCATGGGAAGGCATTTATATCCTTTGTACTCAACTTTCCCAGTCTCTGGTTAGCTTACACGCACTGACCTATTGGAAGATATATCATTTATTTAATCTGCCTTCCCTGATAGAACTTCCTTTATATCTTACAAATGAAGCATAGATCTAAAATATAACAGCAAGTCAATAAAGGATGCCATAGGCTGAATTTTGTCTCTCCCCCACCCCAAAAGATATGTTGAAGCTCTAACCCCCAGTACCTGTGAATGTGACCTTATCTGGAAATAGAATCTTTGCAGATATAATCGTTAAGATGAGGTCATTACAATGGTACAGTAGGCTTGCTGCAGTTTCCAGGTGTGTCGGGAGACTTGTGCTAGCTTCAAGGTGGCAGGGAACATAAGGCTCTTGTTGCATCCCTCAGGTCCCTTCCTGCTCCAAGCTTGTATGACTACCTTAAGAGTATAAGTGGGCAGGAAAGCAACTGACGAACTTCCGTTTGGGCAAGAGGAGGCAGTCACATGATCAGCCAACCCACTGCTACAAAACGTCAGGTTCTGAGACACCAGGAACGGGTCCGGGGATATTCATGATGAACAGCTTTGAGAGTGTTTCGAGAGCACTTGCTCTGTGCTACGTACCTTGGTTTAGCTATGTTATCTTGCTTTATCCTCCCAATAAACTTATGAGGGGAGAGTCATTATACCCAATTTGCAGATAAGGAAACTGAGGCATGCAAGACTAATCAACTCTGGCAAGGTCACACTGCTGGCGAATTGGCCAAACTGGGCCTGGAGCCCTTTGACCTGACTCCACCCCTGGAAGACAGTGGCCTGATGGATTTCTTGGTGAGTCCAAGTGCTAGATGTCATCAGGAAGGGAACTGGGAATAAAATGTAGGTGACAATGTGCACCACAAAAGAAAGACAAGGTGGAGCTGGAGTTCAAGGAAGGCCCAGAGTGGGCCCAGAGTGGGCAGGGCCTGAGAGGACAGGTGCAGAGCTGGTCGGGGGTAATGTTGCTCAGTGTGGACAGTGAAGGTGCAGAAGAGCTGCACACTGAGGTCTTCAGAATCATGAAGACTCTGAGCTCTGAGGCCAAGGAAACCTCGTCTTGTTCTCTATGCTCTCCCCGGTGCCTGGCCTACCTCCTACCATGTCATGGGTAGTGCTGGGACCCTGCAGCTTGAAAGATGTACAGGAAATGAGATGAAAGATAGCCCATGGTCCATGTTGGGTGGCCCAATGATAGAATTTGAAGCTCCAAAGGTGGTAGAACCTAAAAATGTAAATTTATTTCTAGAAGCAGCTGCTCCCCAAGACATTCAATTCATCATGAACTGCTAAGGAAAGCTTGGAAGGGGAGTGGCCATTCCTCTCCTCAGCTGGGTCCCGCTGATGGCAGAACATCAGCTGGCCCAGGTGACTATGCAAAGTCCCTGGGCCCTGGCCAGGGTGGGATGGGCCTACTAAGGTGGCTGGGACAGTGGGGACTGTTCTTAGACAGCCACCATGTTCTGGAGATAGAGCATGGGGAGCTGGGAGACTGGGCCCTTGTTCCAGCTCTGACAGCCACACCTCTAGCCAGGACATACTCTTTTCTAGGTCCCAGCTTTCATATCTATGACAAGAGAAAGATGCACCACACGATGGCTTTCAAAAGACATAAAATCAGAGTTGTTCTCATAGAACCTGACACAGACCCTCACAATCACTGCCCCTCTCAACTCACTTCCGTGGCCCCTGAGGGGTGTCAGAGACACCCGCCCCCATGCCGACTCCTTGTGGAGCATGGTTTGAAAATTACTGGATTGAAGTCACTCAGCAGACTTTGACTGAGCACCTACTGCATGCTAAGCATTTTCTAGGTGTTGGAGACAGAAGATGATCAAGACAGACAGGGCTTCTGTCCCATGCAGCTTTTGTTGTTGGAGGGGCTGGGAAGGGGGCAGACAACCACCAAGGAAAACAACCAAGCAGCAACTTTTAGATAGTGATAAGCTACAGAGAAAATGCAACAAAGGATTGCTGGGGCGTTGGGGTAGAGGTGTTCAACTTCTTGAAATTGGGTGGCCAACTTAAAGGCTTCACCAAGGAGGTGACATTTGGACCTGAATGACCAGAATGAACCAGCTACGCAAAGTGATGTGGGAAGGGCATCCTGGCAGGGGAGACCATGTGGGCAAAGGCCCTGAGGTGGGAACGAAGTGGGAGGCCAGTGGCTGGAGGGTGGTGGATGAGGGGAGAGTGAATCGTGGATGCTGAGATGGCAGGGAGACAGCTCCTGAGGGCCTTGGGCCAAAGAAGGGGATTGGGCTTTATTCTTAGTGTGAGAGGACCACATCTCTACGGCCTTCTAAGGGCCTCTGCAATCCCCAGAGGGCTGAGGCAGGCATGATTGCTGCCTGCATCTAAGGGTAGGTCATCCCACAGGGTACTTGCAGTGACTGAGGAGTAGTCCAGATTAGTTGCCAGTTTCCAGCCATTGAAGTTGCCTGAGCCTTATCTGGTGTATATAAGAGTCTTGCTGACCCCCGTGGGTAAAGCCCGGGCGCTCCCAGGCACTGAGAGGGCAGAGGGAGCTCCTGAGAGACGAGCGATGGAGGCCGAGGTGGGTCGAGGGGGCAGTAGGAGGCCAAGGCTCTGAGTCAGTGCTAGGAGCTTCCTTGACTAACAAAGCCACTCCAATCCCCAACCCGGCTACATAGCAGTCCTCTCCCTCAGGGATGGGTTTGAAGACAATCTAAGCAATCAGGTTCCCTCACACCAGGGGGACCCTGTCTCTTAAAACATCACCAAAGCGAGTTACAGCAGAAGCCACTGCAGGCTGGGCTTAGGAAGCAAGTAGGAATCCCAGAATGAGGCTGCCCTAAGGGGAATTAAGGGCTGAGGAAAGGGCTGGAGAAGCCCCCTGGCTGGGCTGTGTGGGCCTGGGTGGGGGTGAAGCCCACCGATGGAGTGGTGAGGACAGGAGACAGAGACAGGTAGGTAGACAGGGCACCTCTTTGCTCAGCTCTGGGGCTGCCATTCCCCCCTGGGGATGCTACTCACTGAGACTTCTGGGAGACTGGTGCCCCCTGGAGTCGGACAGCCAGTAGAGCACACAGGGTTAGGCCTGCAGCCTATGGGGTAGGAGGCAAGGGCAGTCAGGTCTGGAGAGAGAAAGTGTTCAGATGCAGGACTCAGTCAAGGAGCCAGGGCCCCACCCTCCGGAAAACCACACTGAATGTTCTACCTCTCTCTCCATTTTTCTTTTAAATCCAGGGAAAAAAAGGAACTAAAATGAGCTTCCAACATGACCACCCTTTAAACGGAAGGTAGCAGGTAGGAGGTGAAAAAGGAGAGGTTGGGTCCAGCCTTGCCCTGGGGGTGGAGAGGGCTTGTTGGGTCAGTGACTGCATTTGAAGTTTAGGGTTTTAAGCTCTACTTGGTGGGGTCTCCCTTGTCCCGGGTTGGCCCTGGGGCCCTGGTGCAGCAGCCTCATTCCTGCTGCAGCATCAGACCTGGCTGACTGCCTAGATCAGCATCTCTAGACTGAGTCCCTCACTCTGCTCTAGGGAAGAAGAGTTCTCTGGTCACATTCAATGTGAGGAACTTGATGGAGATTTCCAATGCCCCTTAGCATATTGAGAAGTCCTGCAAGAAAGGGCACTTTTTATTCTGTTTAACCCTTAGGGATGAGATCCTTTTTACATGCAATGCTACTGACATCCCTGGAAGGAATGTTCTACTTTGGGTAACTCTGGCCTAGCTTTTTCTGCCCCTTGGGACAAAGGTACTTTAATCCAGGGTCAAGGACAATTGTGTTAAGGAAGAAGGGCCCCTGTCTCAGGCAGGAGAGGGGAGGCAGGCTTCCACTTTCTCACTCCCCTAAAGGACAAAGGTGAGGCCAGAGGCTGTAGTTCTGTCTGCAGGGAAGGGAGGACAAGTCACCTTGAGAGGCAGGGCTAGAGGGAGGGGCTTAGAACCAAACACAACAGGAGGAACTGTTTTGGGCTTTAAACTAGGGGTTCAGAATCAGGACTGCATTAGAATCACCTGGGGAGATTTTGAAAAATGCAGATTACTAACCTGCCCCCCACTATCAACAATCTCTGGGGGCACATGAGGCCTGGGAACCCTTGTTTCTCAAAAGCTCCTTAAATGTTTCTGATTCTAGGGACAGAGGTTACCTCTGGTGACAGCCTTCCAGGCCCCTTTTTCAGTGCCTCGTAAAACTGGCAAACATCTGCTACATCCCTGGGTCATCCTAAAATCCAGGTGTTCCCCTGAACCATCTGAATAAGCATGTCAAAGTGAGGGGGTTTGGTCGGGAGGCGGAAGGAGCACCCTCGATGGGGAAGGGAAGTAGTGGAGGGAAGGTCAGGGAAGATCTAGGGTTTGTTGGGGAAAATACCCCTACATATGACCCAGGGTGGTGGCCAGGACAAGGAAGCCCAGGTTTCTTGAGAGAGACGGGAGTCTGGGCTCCCACCTTGCCTTGGACATTTCTCTTCTAAAGGGTTTTCTTCCCCAAAGCAACCCTGGGGCCAGGAAGGACCCTGGAAGGACAGAGTCAGAAGGTGGCCCAAGGGTGGGCAATGGGTGGTCCCAGGACAAAATGTGTCCACAGTTGGATGGGATGGCACAGTGTTTATGTGACCTAGCACCTCCTATTACTGGTTTGGACGTGACATATGACGTGGAGGGAGGAGCCTCAGAAGGCTGGTTAAAGCCGTGGCTCTGCCAAGAGTAGCCTGTGCCCTCCCAGTCCAAGGCCCTCCCCTCTCTGGGACTCAGTCTCTTCACCTGCATGATGAAGGAGCCAGGTGATTTAAATATCTCCTTAGTCCCCCTGTGCTCTAATGCTTCATGATTCTGAGAAGGCTCAGGGAAGTTTGCTGATTTCCCAAATCCACCCATTTGGCTAGTGGCTTTCAGTTAGGCCTTAATTTGTTGTGATTTCAACTCCATGTGGTTGAGTAATGGTTCCATTTTAAAGAAAGGAAAATGGAGGTATTCAATGATGTGCCTGCACTGAGATAAGTCTCCAGGTTCCTGATCCTGATTTGGTCCTCTATTCAGCAGCTTCCTCAGTTCTGATGTCCCATTCCTACCTCCCTTCCCCCATGGGGATCCTGCTCTTGGGACTGTTACAACTCAATGGCTCAAAGGCTGTACCTGCAGTTCCCTCTAGAGGGCGCTGCTGCCTGGTGCAGTAACCTGACCCTAGCAGGCACTGGGAACCAGAGGTCCTGGCTTCTGGCTTTCTTGGGATAGAGTGGCAAAGTGGAGGATGCCTGTTTGGGTGTTGCTGGCACTTTCCTTGTCAAGAATTGAGAGGAGTTTATAGTGCAGTGGTCCACTGGTTTGTTCATTCGTTCATTCAGACTGTGCCCAGCACTGGTTTGGGCACAATGCACACCAGATACAAAAGAGTCCTGCTTGGGCTTCACAGGCACCCCTTCACAGGCACCCCTTCCTGGACAGTAATTTCTCACTGGATCTCGACCTATGAGGGCAGGGCTTAGTATATCCATTTTACAGATAAGGAACCTGAGGCTCAGAGAGGTGAAACAATTTCCCCACATCACACAGCCAGTCAGTGCCCAGTTCATGTGACTCCAAGTCAGTGCTCTTCCCCCTGCACACACTGGAGGATGCACACATTGGGCTTCTTGCTGCAGCTAACCGTTCTCCCATCTTCTCACCCCTTGCTGGGAGCTGTGTGTGTGAAGAGGTGCTGACCCTGCACCCCCAGAAGCAGAAGGCATTATTGTGGCAACCGTGTCCCAAACAGCAACCTTCTTTGACCTCATGATCACATGTCCGTACCTGCTGATACTGTAACTTTCCATAGTGGGACCTTTAAAAACCTCAGATAATCATAACAGCTGCTATTTTATTGTAGGTCTACTCTGTGTCAAGTCCTTTATTTGCTTTATCTTGAATTCTCTCAGCTGTCTCACAAGCCCAATTTCACAGGTGCAGAAACTGAGGCTCAGAGAAGATGACTTGTCTAAGTGCTCATAGTTCGAATTTCAACCTGTATCTGGGCCACCAGAGTCCAAGTTCTCTCTACTTTACCTCTGTGCCCCTGGCTCTTTTTTCATTTGTTGTCTCCTCTTTATTGCCTGCCAAACTCTCCCTTCTTGCCCTCCTACCCCCAGCTTACCTTCCTGCTGTTACACACAGTTGGGCATGGCCTGACCCAATGACTAAATGAAGATCTGGAGCAGAGTTTCTTAATCTTGGCACTAGGGACATTTGGGGCTGTATAATTCTCTCTTGTTGAGGAGAAGGCACTGTCCTGTGCATTGTAAATGTTTAGCAGCATCCCTGGTCTCTACCCACTAGATGCCAGTAGTATCGCTCCTCTCCCACGGTGACAACAAAAATTGTCTACAGACATGACCAAATGTTCCCTGGGGGGCAAAATAGCTCCCCAGTTGAGAACCACTGCTTTATAGAAATGAGGGGTCAGGGTCAAGCTGATTATAACCTGTCTTCCCCTTTAGACCATGAGTGGCTGGAGGGCAGGAAGAGTGAATTGTTTTATTCACTGCTGTGTTACCCACACCTAGTGCTGTGCCTCGCATGTGACAAGTGCTGCTGAAAGAAGAATGAATGAATGAATGAATGAACGAACAAGTAGTTTCCACGGGCATGGTATGTTTCAGGATGAGGGCCTGAAGGCCTAGGTTCCCTTCCAGATCTTCACTGACCTGCACTGGGCTGGCCTGGAGCACAATACCTTTTCCTCTCTAGGCCTTGGTCCCCTTTGCCATCTCTTAAATAAGGGTCCTCACTGGCCCTGAAGCCCTGGACGTCTGTGGCCTGGGAACTGCCATGTTCCACCTCAGAGGCCCGGAGTCCAGGGGTTGAGGAGAGGGGCTGTCTCCCAGGCTGGACATTAAGATCTGCCCAGTCTTGAGTTTCTCCTTCCTACTCTTGCTCCCCAAGTCAAATCAATTACAGAGAGACGGGAAGTACCCCCCCTCCCGCCCCAAGACCATATGCAGCAGAGGTGGCTCCCTTTTTGGGTGTGTGTCTTAAAAGGAAAAACATGTAACCTCAAAGGTAACCAAATATCCAAATCACGGTGCCCAGCATCACACACCCCAAATCCACCTATTCATGAGTTTAACAAAAAGCTTCTTTAGGATACACTGTAAGGCCATTGAGAGGGAGAAAAGTCGCCTCTTACACGCCCAGGCCAGCCCACAGGGCCGCCCTCCCAGCACACACATACACACACTCACACACACACACATACTCGGCCGCTTACAAGAAGGCTCTGAGTTTTTAAAAGTAAACTCTACCGTTTCCGTTCTTGCCCTGGATTCAACTTTTTTAAAAAGGAACCGTTTCACCGGTTTCCCTACAAATTCCCGTCTCTCTCGTCCTCCCTTTGCCTCAATCCCGCTCCCTCCCTCTACCCCTACCCTTGCCCACCCCCAGCAACCCATCCTCTTCAGTCACCACTCCAGCTCCCACCGTGCCCAGGGGCCCAGACCCCCTGACAGGGATGGGGCTGTTCTGTTAGGTCAGGGGAAGGAGAGCAGCCTCCCCAGGGGAGAGGCCACACGGACAGCCCAACCTTTGCCCCCTGCAACAGGGCTTTCTTAAGGAAGGAGGGTGGTAGTAAAGCTCCCATCAGGACCCAAAGCATGGCCCACAGGCAGCCTGGTGACAGCAGGAGAGGATGGTTCCCGGCTCCCATTTCAAGATGTGTTCCCATCCACAGACCCTCTTTACCAGGGCAGTCCATTAGCCCTGTCCCTTCTTCTGCTCCACTTGTAAGCAGGTTTGTCCTCTTCCTTGAACTTGCCCTTCACTCCCACCTCCAGCTTCCATCCCTCGCTGCCTCTACTCCCATGATACTTAAGGGTTTTGTTCCTACAGGGGCAGCAAAGATGCCCCAGCGCCTGCCAGCTGGAGCCACGAGGCAGGAATTTCTCAGAGACAGAAATATCATCAGGATCAGAGTCTCCCAAATTCTTTTGATCACAACCCGCAGTAAGAAATACATTATACAAATATCAAATTTGTGTCTATTTGTGTGTATACATATATATTATCAACATATATACACTTATGTAGACCTGCATAAGTATATATCAGAAAGAAAAGTTTCCAGAAGCAATACTTACCTTTATGACATGGGAGGCACTATGAGATTATTCTTTCCTATTTCATTAAACCTCCACGAAATTGGTTTCAAAACCAGCAATTGGACCACTCCTGTTCTAGATGTTCATGTGCGAGCGGACTAAAAATGACACTCCGAACAGGGTCCTGTGGGCTTCCCCTGGCTCAGCTGAGGTCTTCCTACTATCCAACAAGAAGGGCCTTGGGGGGACCAGGTTCTAGCAGGGATCATTAAAAAAAATCCACACCAAAAGTTGGACACACGGTCTTTTACTAAGACAGAACTGGGACCCCAAAGGGGCCTAGAAACCACTAGAGGAGAGGAATTCAGGTTTGTGGTACCTGCTGAGAGCCAAACAAGGCACCCACACTGGGTCTTTTAATTCTCATAAAAATCCCCAATCGGAGGTTTTCATCCCCTTTTTAGAGAAGAGGAAACTGAGTTTCCTTTGTCAAGGAAACCTTGCTTGACAAAGTCATGTAGCTAGTAGTTGGCCGAGCCGGGATTTGAACCCGGGTCTGCCTTGGCCGGCAGGCTGCCTGCCCACCCACATGGCTCTTTCCCACCAGCTCAGCAGGCGAGCTCTCTCTTGGACTCCCTCTCAGACTGGGGAGTCTGACAGGCCATTCTGGGTCTGTGAGGATGGAGAGTGCCCCATCTTGGCAGGCGGGGGTACAGGCTGCCTGGGATAGGAGTGTGTGTGTGAGAGGGTGACAGGGGCAAAATGTGTGCCTCGGTGTGAGGAAAGGCATGGGGACAGGTGTGGCTCACACCAGACAGCGCAGGAGCTCACCCCTCAAGCGCACACACTTCCTCCAAAGAAGTAATAATATATGTTGTTTTCCCCTCTGGATTCTTTGCTCTTGTGTTGATCAGAGGGCTTTCAAATAATAAAGGAAGAATGCCAATTTAAGTATGATTTTCACTGAAAATTCTAGGAAGGAAAAACTTCTACTTAAGATTAAAATCAGTAATAATAATAATATCGAACAGCTTTGAGTACTTGTCCAGTGGCAGGCACTGTGCTAAGAGCTTTGCTTGGGTCACATCACAGCTTCTGTTTATTGAGGACCCGCTATGGGCCAGCACTGAGCACAGAGCCTGGCACCTAGGTGGTGCTTAGTAGATGTCAGAGAATGAATGAATGAATATACCAGGCATTTAGCTAGAAACTGCACAGAAATACATCGAATTTAAACACAACTTGATGTAACCTGAGGAATTGCAGCATTTCTCTGAGAGAGATTTTCTTCCTTTTGATAATTCCTCCATCCAAAACTTCTTAAACGGGAGAGATCTTTTGTTCTGTAATTTTTTCTTTCAGGTTAGAAGCGTCTCCCCAGCCCCACACTCCCACCCCTAACGAGCTTTTGGGTTTTCTCCCCCATTGCTTTTCCATTCCTGAGTAGTCTCTTCCTGGCTCAGTGACTGACAGGCCAACACGCCAACATGGATCTTCACAGAGCCTCCTAAGCCCCTTTGCCCCTTCTCCCTGGCAGCCCAGAAGACAAGGAAGAGAGAGGAGGATTTGATCCCAGACCTCCGGACCCTTCAATCAGTACTCGTGATCAACTATGGCCTCAGAAAACCTAGATTCTAGTCCTACCCCTACCCCTAAGTCACAGTGCAACCTTTAGTGAATGATCACACCTTTCTAGGTTCACTTTCACTTATCATGAGATGAGATGAGTGTGTTTCAGACTGTCAGCTACCCGCCCACCGCAGCATCCAGGAACCAAAATGCCACACTAACCCAATTCAGCTTTGCATCTTCCTCCCTTCCCTCCTGGTAGCCAGCCCCCCCCCCCCCCCCGCCCCCGCAGAACTGGAATTTACACATCAATCAAAATGCAGAGACCTGGGCTCCTTAGTGGTGAAACCCTAGAAAAACCCCATCAGAACCCCGCTATGACTGCAAGGAGGAGAATGAGGAAGAAGTTTGGGTTGGATCTTGTCCCCCAATAGGAGATGACTCCCACCCCTACAGTTTGCTGTAGCCTAGAATGTGGCTTCCATTGGCATTGACAACTGCCTACCCAACCCCAGGGGTAGAAAGGGTTCCTGCTCCACCATCACTGGCTTCTTCTGCAGAGGGATCCAGAGATGGAAAGGCAACCCATGGCCATGTGTCCTCCCCTCCCCTCCTTTTCCTTGAGAAATGCCCCTTCTTAGTGGCATGTTCAGAGCGCTGCTCTTGTCTCCCTTGCTGGCAGCCCAGGAGCCCTGTCCCAGGCTCTGCCAATTCCTCCTGGCTTTCCCCCACCCCTCCGGGTGCCAGTGGCCAAGGAAGTGGGACCAAAGGGTTATCTCAGCCTCTACTTAGGCACCTGCTGGGTATCTGACACACTGCCGTGTCATTTCGTTTATTCCTCAGCCACTCGGCTGCTGAAGAGGCCTCCTCCTTCCCCACTGACAGAGGGCAGGCCAAGGCTCAGGAAGATGAAGCAACTCCCCCAGCTCAAAAATAGCACAGCGGGATTTGGACCCACAGTTTCCTGACTCTGGAGTTGCTACTCTGTCCACTATGCCTCCTCCCAGACCCTGGGGCTTGAAAAGTGGGTCCCTTAATTCTGGGGACCAGGAGACAAGAGCCCCTCCTCACGTGTCCCTTCGCCCCATTCACTCTGAGTCTGCAACAGCCAGAAAGTTTGCTCAAGGCCACTGCGGACGCAGCCAGTGGATGTCGGGGCCCCCAGCACACACCTCCCAGGGGGGTGGGGGAGACGGAGGCAGCACAGCCTCCAGCACAGAGGGGGCAGCCACAGCACCGCTCCCGACTCGCCAGGCGCCCTGGGAGAGCCTCTCTCTGGAGGGCAGGAGACGGTTACCTTGAAGAGTTGGGCTCCCTTCTCCAAGAACTTCAGTCCCATATACTTGGCGAGGCAGCGGGGTCTCCTGGGGCCAGGAAGCCCGGGTCTCGCCGCGCACAGGCGGAGACGCTCTGGGAGGGCGCTGCGCACTCCTCCTCCTGCCGGCGTCCTGTCCGCAGGTCCCCTCGGGCGGTGGCCGCAGCGGCAGCGTCTGGGTTGCGGAGTCCCGGCCGGCCTAGGGAAGGGACACTGAAAGGCGCCCGGAGTCCCCTGGCACCCGTGTCAGATGCCGGCCGGCGAGGGTGCTGAGAGAGAGACTTGAGCAGCGCCGCGCGCGTCCTCAGCTCTGAGAGCCCCCTCTGGAGCAGCGGGAAGGTAGGTGGGCGGGCGGGCACGGCGCGCGGTGACACATACATAGGGGCGGGCGGGGGAGGGGAAGGCCCAGGAGCGGGGCGGGAGGGGGCGAGCGCGAAGGGAAACCCCACCCCCGGGGGACCCGAGGGGCGGCCGACAAAGGGAGGGGAAGGCAGAGGCGCGGACCGGCGCGCGGCTAGGGAAGCCGCCGGGCGCGCAGGGCGCGAGAGGAGCGCTCTCCGCCGCGGCGCGGCCCCGGCGGCCCTGGCGCCCGCCGGAGGACGGCGGCGCGGGAAGGGCTGGAGCGCCCGCGTCTGCAATGCGGTCGGCCGCTCCTCAGTCGGAGGGGCCCGGGAGGGCTGTACCCGCACTGGCAGCCCCTGCGGGCCCGGCTCTGCAGCCGCCGCGGCCGGACAGGGCTCCCCGGCGCCCGCGCGGGGGTCTGCAGCTGACGCCCCTCAAGATGCGATGGGGAGGGGCGTGGCCCCCTGCTCCCAGGCCACAATTCGGAAGGACCCTCCTGAAGAGCTGGCTGAAAGTTTTTGGGGATGGGGTGCGGCGAGATGGCAGGGGAGTGCGGAGCGGGGCTGGTGGTGGCGGTGGGGAGGAAGTTAGGGGACAGCTGGGAGGCGTGCTGGGGCTGGGAGCCTCAAGACCAAAGGCTGAGGGTTTTCAAAATCTAGGAGAGACCAAGGACATCTCAAATGAAGCAGGAATTCTCCAGTAGCTGCAGAGACCACCCTCCTTAATTTTGTTTCCACGCAAAAGAATAAAAGAACTAACAGGTTTTGAAGACCTTCTGAGCTGGTTGTTTAATACACATTAATGTCTCATTTAATTTTCTCAAAGAGCCCAATGAGGTAAATACACGTAAATATTACAACTAATCTCCCCTTGCAAAGAAAAAAAAAAAAAGATGTGAAAACTGAGGCTCAGAGGGTAATGGAGTTACCAGTCAAGGTGGGGTTTGAATTCAAACCCAAGGTCATACTCTCTGCTGCTACACAAGCTGCTGGTTCAACCTTAGCACTTTGGGGGACCCAGGCTGGCTGGTGGCCTTCAGGGTCCTTATGGAGGAAGCTGCTGGTGATTGACACTAAGATTTAGTGGCCTTGGTCAGTGTGGTAGAAGCCGCTAGACCCCTGATTGGGCAGGGACTGAATGGAGAAAGACAAGAAGTGGGATCTTTACGGGCTGCCCATTACAGAGATAACAGACCCAGCTTTTCCTTGGCTAAGAGGAGTCGGAGTGCCTCACTTTCCCCAGCGTGAGTCCTCTGGAATTGTGTGGGTATTTTACTGGCCATCTCTTCTGCGGGGCAGGACTGGCGCTGGCCCAGCACATTCTCTGGAGCTGGCCCCCAGCCCTTCCCTGCACAGGACAGTGAAGCCTAGGGAGGGCGTGGTGCCCACTCCACCCGCTGGTCCGGGGAGCTGGGGTTAAGGTGTTCCACTGGTTGGCGATTCTGGCTTCACCAGTGTTCTACCTGAGTCTGTTGGCTTCTCCGAGTCAGGTCTCTAAGTTGCAGAGCACTTTGGGCACTGCTGACAGGACAGTGACCAGAACCCCTTAGATGGAAACAGCAACTTTCAAAGAAATGGGATGAAATCTTATTAGTTACTGGCCCTAATGTCGGGACCAGGGGAAATGACCCTTCTAGAAAAAAAAAAACTTTAAAATTCCAACAGGAGGGTCATGAATTCTCATGTCAGTATTCATTCCTCAGATGCTCTTGGTGAGAAGAAACCGCACCCTATCTGTGAAATGGGGCCGTATCTGACATATATCCCAGGACACATGGGGTTAACGAAGGACAATTCAATTCAAGGAAAAATATTAATTAGGTAATTAATCTTTGTAATGAAGGGAATGAATGTTTATTGATCATCTAGTTTGTAACGAAACTAAGAAGCATATAACAGGCACCTTTTGTGCGCCAGACACTGCTTGATACCACGGCCGGGCATGTGACTCTTATTACCATTTTACACACTAAGAAGCTGAGACTAAGAGGCCACCCAGGTAGTGAATGAGTGCAAGTTGGCATGACTCCACACTGCCTACCTTTACAGGCTGCAGAAAACCCAGCATGATGGGAAAGCATTTGGATACTTTAAAGACCGTGTTGAGAGAATCGAAGACATGAGCGTCTGAAAGCCCTTGGTGGCATATGGACGTTCCCCTATTCAATGCAGGAGTCTACACAAGGGAACTCCTTGTGTAGTATTTCTGATCCTGGTTATCTCTCCTCTGCTCAAATACTTTGTAGCTGCCCACTGCCTTTTCCAGGCTGCCTGACCTGGTCTGCTGTCATAGGCAGGTTCTAACCTCTCACTGCTCAGAGTAGTCTACAGACTAGCACAGTCAGCTGGGAGCTTGTTGGAAATGCAGACACTCATGCCCACCCCAGACTCAGAATCTGCATTTTAATGAGACCCCCCAGGTGTTTCCTATACCTGCTGATGTTTGGGAGGCACTGTGCTGGCATTGTTCAGCAGGTTTACTCATTACAGAACAAGAGAATCTCTGAGCTAGGAAGGGCTCTTAGAGAAGGTTGAGGACAACTTTTTCTGGGTCTTCACTCAGGCTGGGACTGAGTTCTAGGGCAGGGCACCGGAGACATCCCTCCTAGGATGCCATGGCTCCATAACCCAGTAATTATGGCTGTGTGTCACATCACCCCAAAACTTACTGGCTTAAGACTCATTTACTATCCCTCATGGTTTCTATGGGTCAGGAATTTGGGAGAAGCTCGCCCAGGCAGTTCTGGCTTGGGCTGTCTCATGGGGTTGCGGTCAGATGTCAGCTGCAGGCCCATCATCTGAAGGCTAGACCGAGGCTTGAGGATCCAGGTCAAAGGTGGCTTACTCACATGGCTGGCGAGTCGGTGTTTGCTGTTGGCTGGAGGCTTCAGATCTTCTCCATACAGGGCCTGCTGGTGGAGCTGCCTCATGGCATGACACCTGGCTTCCACCACAGTGAGTGATACAAGAGCACAAGGGGAAGCCACAATGCTTTTTTGTCCTAGCTTTGGGAGTCACACATGGTCATGTCCACTGTAGTCTATTGGTCACATAAGGCCAACCCTGTATTAGTGTGGGAAGGGACATACAAGAGTGTGAATACCAGGGCATGGGGATCGCCGAGAGGCATCTTGGAGGCTGGCTTCTACCCTCCATTAAACTGACAGAAGATGGCCAGTCTCCCAGTCCATCTAACTGTATCATCATGTTATTGTCCCTTACATGGTGATACCATGTAAATGCCTCACTAAGTCCAAGTGTAAGGTGTTTTCAGAATTCCTCTGAAGCATCTTTCCAATACCCCTGTATGAGTAAGGGGTCTAGCCTGCTCTCTGGGACAACACATCTGTCTCAATTTCTGCAGGACAGGCTTCATTTAGCCCAAGGGCGTTTTCGTATCATCCCTCTATGTCTCTCCTCACAGCAGAATGCCCTCAGGTCCTTCAACTATTTCCCAAAGGAGTCTCCTCTGGCTTCCTCACTCTCTGGAAACTCCTGTTTGTGGATGCCCCTCAAATGTGTAATTCCCAGCATTGGATGCCCAAGCTCAGCTGTGGACTGACCAGGGCAGAGCCAAGACAACCTTTCCCTCTCACCGTTTGGGCATTCTGCTCCTACTTGCGCCACCAAAGATTGGTGAGTCTTTGAGCTTATGCTTTCGGTTGATATTGAAACTTGTGGACAGTTGAAACCATCAAACTGTTTTCATGCTGGCCACCACGAAAGGGCTTCCTGTGTATCTCAAGCAACAAAGCAGGGTTGAGGAGGGGAAGGTTCCCTGTATGTTCGAGAGCATTGGATGTGAATCCCATGTCTGGCACAGAGATCTTGGGCAAGTCTTGTAAGCTCCCTGGGTTCTCATCTGAGAAATGGAGCTACCTTATGGAATTGTTGTGAGAATTAGAATGAGCTAAGATGTCAGCACCTAGCAAATGATCTGGCTCAAGGTGCAAGGTGGTTAGTTTTCTTCCCTGCTGCCCTTCTTTGCAGTTTGATGTCCCTGAATAAGTGCATTCTCTTCTGTATGCTGGTTTCTGGGTTTGTAAAAGAAGCTAAAAATACTTACCTCATAGGAGTGTGGCAATGATTAATACTATATGTAATGTGTGTAGAAAACGCTGTGATCCTTTCTGGAAGCAAAGGGCCATAGAAACATGATAGAGAAAAGCGTTCTTATTGCAGAACTGGGCCGGGGAGTGGAGTCTTCTGAGAACTAATGGAACATTTGAAAAGTGCCGTTTTATTTCTTTAACACCGTGCGAGTGACAAACTCAGAGGGAAGTGGGGTGTTACCGTGTTGGTTTCTACCGTCATAGTTGTCATCATCATCTTCATCATCATCGTCACCAATTACAAAAACACTTTTCAAGCAGGTCTGGGGTAAGAAGAGGTGTAGAAGGATGCTTCCCTAGGTAACTCCAGGCCCCAAAGCTCCTGAAAGCCTCGCCATCTTTCCTTTTCCCCACCCTGCATCCTATGGGGCACGTCCTACAACCGGGCCTGAGCTGAGCTGGCTCTTCTCTGCTTTTCCCTTTATTCCAGCCATCAGAGTCTTTGGGGACTGACCGCCCAGCCCTTGTCACACTGGGCTTGATGTTTTCATTTTCTTTCACTGGTAAACATTGTGTCATTCTGGAAAATTTTTCCTAGATTTTTACACATAATAGTACAGATACAAAATATGTATAAAATGAACAAATATGGTACCCCACAAACAAATGCTTGCTAGAAATGAAATATAAGAGGAACAGACAGCAACTCCATAGTTTGGAAATGATCTGCTAAGACACAGGCATGACTTTTCACCACAAAACGTGGTACTCATTTGATATACGGTACTGGAGAATAGTCATCTTGACATTTTGGTTGTTTCTCCTGATCTATTTGGTTTTTTAATCATTTGATATATGGTGCTGGAGAATAGTCATCTTGACATTTTGGTTGTTTCTCCTGATCTATTTGGTTTTTTAATGTGTATGCCTTCAAGAGGAGAAAACCAGAATATATAAGAAAACTCAGAATATGAGAAGAAGTCTTATTTAAGTAGATTATCTTTTATTCTTAGGACATTTACTTGTTAACATTTTAATCTTGAAAGAGTCATAAAAATAGGCATTAAAAATGCTGGCGGGTTCTCTGACTGGTCTCAAAAATCCCAAGTTTAAAAAAATGCGATTTCAGTTTCTTCATGGGCTAGCGCAGCCTCATCATCGTGATAATATTTATTGGTTTGTTTATTTGTTATTTATAATATTTAATATTTATTATTGTGGTAAAATATAAGTAACATAAAATTCATCATTTTAACAGTTTTAAGTGTTTAGTTCAGCGGTATTAAGTACATGCACATTGTTGTGCATCCGTCCCCACCCTCCATCTCCAGAACTCTTTTTTCTTCACAAACTGAAACTCTGTACCCATTAAATAGTAAACTCCCCATGCCCTCTCTCCTTCCCGCGCCTGGCAACCACCACTCTACTTTCTGTCTCTGAGTTTAACTACTCTAGGTACCTCGTATAACTGTAATCACACAGTATTAGTCCTTTACTGACAGCTTGTTCATTTAGCCTAATGTCTTTAAGGTTCATCCATGTTGTAGCAGGCGTCAGAATTTTCTTTATTTCCCAGTAATCTTTACTGGGTACTTACCCTATGCTAGGCCCTGTGCTAAGTGCTTTGTTAAACCTCACAATGATCCTGTGAGGTCTTGTTGCCCGTATTTCACTGATGAAGAAACTGAGGACAGGGAAGTTTAGTAAGCTGCTCAAGTTCTTGTAGTTGCTAAATGGTAGAACTAGGCATCTAATCCAGGCCACCTGGCTTCAGAGCTCTCATACTTAAAGAAAATGTCAATATCAGTCGTTTATTGAGCACCTATGTGCTTGGTACTAGGCTAGGCATTGTACCATTCCCCCCCCCTTTCTTTCTTTTGATATATAATTTACATAGAATAAAGTACATCTTAAGTATGCACTTTATTCTATGTAATTTTTTTACATCGACAAACACCACTCTAATCACAACCAAATCAGGATGTAGAACATTTTCAGCTCTTTAGAAGTTTCCCTTGTGCGTGTTCTAGTGAGTACACCGTCTCCTGCCCGCTTCCCCCCTCGGCCCCCGCCCCAGGAAGATCACTGTTCTAACCTCACTGACAGACCAGTTTTGTCTATTTTTTACTTGATAGAAATGTGATCTTCACATGAGTACTCTTTTTTTTTTTTTGCGGTACGTGGGCCTCTCACCGCTGTGGCCTTTCCTGTTGCAGAGCACAGGCTCCGGACGCGCAGGCCCAGCGGCCACGGCTCATGGGCCCAGCCGCTCTGTGGCATGTGGGATCTTCCCGGACTGGGGCATGAATCCGCGTCCCCTGCATCGGCAGGCGGACCCTCAACCACTACGCCACCAGGGAAGCCCGAGTACTCTTTTTTGTCAGGCTTCTTTCACTCAAACCAGAGGCAAACTGGAGAGGGTGTGGCCCACCCAAAGGAAGAACCACTAGCCAGCTCCAACTAAATGTTGCCATTCAGGAGTTCAGGCTCAATGTTGCTGGGTCATGTAGTAGTAGTAGTAGTAGTAGTAATAGTAGTTATTATTGTTGTTTTTCTTGAAAAGCCAAATATCTAGATTTTTATGGAATATCAAATTATGATTAATTTGAGAAGTTATAGTACATGTCAAAACACTGAAGGATAAGCAAAATTCATCTATGAGTGGTTGGATGAATACTATGGTGATGGCAGTGAGAATGGACAGGAAAGGACATCTTAAAGGAAGAATCAGAGACACTGGATCTTGAGGGAGAGAGAGAGAAGCGAGAATGAAGAATGGCCTCGGGACTTCCCTGGTGGTCCAGTGGTTAAGACTCCATGGGGAACTTAAAAAAAAAAAAAGAAAAAAAAAAAGGAATGGCCTCAAACTTCTGAAGCTGAATGACTGGGAATGGGGAGTCCCTGTCAAGAGCCGGGCAGTCTGGAAGGGCAGCTGTCTTGGGGAGAAAAGACAGGGAGTCCCCTCTGTAGCCAAGTTGGGTTTTCCGAGGTGGAGGGACATCCAGAAGGAGGTGGCCAGCAGGCGGAGAGGAATGTGGGGCTCGGGCTTGGGGAAATGCTCGGCCTGAGATTCCACACGTCTGCTTTTAATATAAGATCAGGGAACATTAAATTCCAGTTGACAAATGCTAAAATATACTTTAATTTCATACTGTAACTAATTAAGGGAGAGAGTAGAAGGGCAGAAAAGGGGGAGGAAGAGAGGCTGCTGGAGAGAAGTGCAAGGATGCGCAGAAACAGGAAAGGAATGCCAGAGACCCTGACGCACCAAGGAAAAGCGATGCATGTAAGGGGGTTCTAGAGAAAAAGAAATGTGGACAAGTATCAAGCGTTGAGCTTCCATCGACCGTAGACAAAACTAGGGTTTGATTGCATGACAGCTGCATCTTGTGGCTCTTAGGACCTTGTAGCTAATGAATTTTTAAATTCATTTTTTGAATGACTATTGCATATTTGCAGCTATAAGCACAAATACAATATGAATCTGATGCTTCGTGGCACTTGCTCCTAGGCCCAAATAAATGAGATCAACAGCTATGACCTTCTTATATACACTGGCCAGATCTCACCATGGAACCATGGCATCAAGTCCACCTTAGGTCCCAGATCAAGTCAGAAGTCCAGCCCTGCAGAAGTCACCCCAGCCTTCCTGAGGATCCCTGGCTTAATAAGGGCATGTATAGCTCAGGCTAGAAGTTCTCCACAGAGTTGTGTCAGAGCCAGTTTAACCTTTGAGAGATGAAGAAAAGAGACATGGTAAAATTCATTCAGCTTAGGGGGTGGTGTCGTTTAATTGTTGTTCTTTCTTGCCTCCCATCTTCCACAATTGAAGGAATAGGACCATTGAGTCCCACTATTGTGCCTACAGAGTAAAATGGTCGACCAGGTCCTAAGTTGTGTGTGTGTGTGTGTGTGTGTGTGTGTGTGTGTTTGTGTGTGTGTGTGTGTATGTGTGTGTGTGTATGTGTGTGTGTGTCAAAGGAATAGTAGCCATACAGCTACCAAAGGGACACTTACAGTTGAATTCAAAAACAGAAAATTGACAAATGAGAGTGACTTAAAGCCATAACAAGCAAATATGTATATATAAGAAAATTAATACTCAGTAAATACTCAGATAAATGACAGAGGCAGAGGAGAGAATGGTTAGCATTGAGTGGGGTGAATCAGAGAAGACTAAGAGGGCAAGGAAAGTCTATGAATATCTGGGGGATAAATAAATAGAAATTACAGTGGAGGGGCAGAGGGCTTCCTCCCCAAGTACCCTCAGTCTGCAGATCAGTTGTTGCCTGTGCCCAGGTGAGCTGGGTCCCACTGCCTGTCCAAATCTCACACCCGTAAATTTTCTCCCCATCACTGGCCCCTCTGCATGCCATAGTTGGAAACGTGGCTTTTCCAGAGTCAAAAGCCAGAGCACAAGGCCCCTATTCACCCTGCTGGGTTTGAAATTCTCCTCCGAAATTCCTTTAACTGCAAACGCCTTCTCCCAAGTACACTGTGCATCTTTTCAAATTTCAGACATAAACAGCTGTGTAGCCCCACCTGGCAACCCCCTCTCACCCTCCTGATAAAAATAGAAGGGGCTGAGGTGGGGAAAGCCGTGGGCACAGTGGGGTTTTGTGGATCAGCTGTTTGCACGAGTGTTCCTGACCCCTCTGCCTATTTTGGGAAGGGGTTTCTCTCAGGGAAGCTTGGAGCTGGATTCTTGGGGGATTTGTCATCCCTGGCACCTTGGCCCCTTCCATTCTGGGCCCAAGATGCATCTCTGTGGTTGTGTGTTTAACTGTGTCCCAGGGAGAAACACCTTTACCTGTGGTTATTGGCTTGGGTGTCAACTCCGGTGACTGTGGGGGATGGAAAAAGTGGTGGCAAGAAGTGCGGGGAAGCAGCTCGTTTGCAGAAGCCACTGGTGTGAAAACTGTCACCAGGCCCCCAAGGCAGGCACCATGACCCCACGAGCAGGTGAAGGGCTTTTAGAGGTAATAAGCTCTTGCCTTGTACACTTGGTTCCTCTGTATGGGACAGGGGTGAACGAGCAGTGCAGGGCGAACTGGCAAGTTCCATGAGATTGGCCTTATGTGAACTGTTCTAGGTCCAACTGTACCGTTTACCAACAATGTGACTTTGAACCTCAGTTTCCTCCTTAGTAAAAGAGGAATTTCAATATTCCCATAGAAAGATGCAGATGGGATCCTGCTGCTTCTCTGCTTACAACCATCCAGTGGTTTCTGGTTGCATTCAGGACACCACGGCCAACAGAGCTTGAGCAACCTGGCCCTGCCTCTCTCACCTCATCTCCCCACGAGTCACCTTACTCTTCCCCTCTGTGTTTTGGCTCCATTGCATCTTCAGATTGTACTTTATTATTATTTTTTATAGATTTATTTTTGGCTACGTTGGGTCTTCGTTGCTGCACGTGAGCTTTCTCTAGTTGTGGTGAGCAGGGGCTCCTCGTTGTTGCTGTGTGCGGGCTTCTCATTGCAGCGGCTTCTCTCGTTGCCAAGCACAGGCTCTAGGCACGCGGGCTTCAGTAGTTGTGGCGTGTGGGCTCAGTAGTTGTGGCACGTGGGCTCAGTAGTTGTGGCGCACGGGCTTAGTTGCTCCACGGCATGTGGGATCTTCCCAGACCAGGGCTCGAACCCATGTCCCCTGCATTGGTAGGCGGGTTCTTAACTACTGTGCCACCAAGGAAGTCCCTCAGATTGTACTTTAAATATCAGAGAGGCCTTGCCTGACCACCCAACTTCTCTGCCTCCCCCAGTTTCTATTACGACATCTCATTCCTTCCCTTCCTGGGCTAGACCACGCCTTGCTGGTGTGTATTTTGAGCTGTTTACTTGTGTAGTGTCCACCGCCCTCTCTCACCAGACTCTGAGCTTCGGGAGGGTAGGGACAAATATCGTCAGCTCCCATCTCAGTGTGGGGCATTGCAGCCTCCCAATTGATATTTGTTGAATGAATGAGTAGGTCTAGTTTGCTCTCCTTTGTATCTGCTGTGTCTGGCACATTTAGAGAATCTAGAAGTGAATCATAATAACTCACATGTGTTGAGCACTCTGTGTTAGGCACTGTTCTAAGCATTTTTTGTCTAGTAACTCATTTAGTAACCATAGTGATCTTACTGTTTGTTAATGGCCCTCACAACTTATTCCTGTTTTACAAAAAAAGAAACTGAGGCCCAGAGAGGTCAAGCACCTTGCTAGTGAACGGCAGAGCAGAGATTCAATGCCAGACAATTAGGTCCCAGAGATTGTGCCTTTAACCTCTCACCATCCTGCTTGAATGAGAAGTGAGTGAAGGAGAGCAACTAGCTCATTGCAGGGGCTCATAAACATTCATTTATCCTTTCCCCCTCCCTGTCCACTTGGTTGAAAGGGTCAAATTAGAGCTATATAAGACAGTAAAGATGTGTAAGGTATAAAATCTCTAAGGGTGTGTAGGGTGAGGCCTCTGTACCGATCAGCCAGCCTCTATCAGCCAGGAGAATTTCCTGGGCATGGTGGGGTTAGGAGAAGTCTAAATGACAGGAGAGAAGGGTGATGACAGGCCAAGGCCATGGGCTGAGGCTTGAGCTGGCAAGGGTGGGGAGCAAAAATGACTAGAAGCTACAAATCGCATGAGATAGCAAGTTAGACAATTGATGGGAGAAGAGGAGCACTGCTAAGATGCATTAGGACGTGAAGCTGAAGATGATGACCCAGCAGGGCCGTCAAGTCAGGACCCACAGATGGGAGTTCTCCTTTTCCAAGATGAAACCACAGAAGATGTAAAGTTAGTTTTTCTTTAGTCAAACCTGACAAGAAGTGTTCGAGCTCCGTAGTCTGACGTCAGACATCAGTTCATATGTCATGGTTCGACTTCTGGCATTTGCTTGGCAGCCTAAAGTTTGCCACCTGTAGCTGCCTAACCCTGACTCTAACACTGAACCAGAATCTACCAAATCCGGAAGAGGTGGCATCTTTGACTCAGAGAAGATTATAGATTTGGAGTCTTCAAGCTGGGCAGGATTATGTGGAATCCTTACTCTTTCATTGTATTAGGACTGAGGTGTTGACTTGGACCCCAAATTAAAAGTGGATGATGGAGAAGCAAAGCAGCATGGGTCACTGGGAATAGTGATATTGAACTTGTTCTGTGCTGGTTGGCCTTTGGCCCATGTTTCAGTCAGGATAGGCTGGGTTATGCTTCAGTAACAACAGTCCCCAAATCTCAGTGAGTTGAAATGACAAAGATTTAGTTCTTGCCCACGTCCACTGTGGATAGCTGGGAGCTTTGCGCCAGGTCATTATCCTCCAGGTCAGGCTGATGGAGCAGCCACCAACTGGAACATTGCAGGTTTCCATGGAAGAGCGGGGAAGAGAGCCCTGGAATGTTGTATATCAGTAGTTAAATGCTCCAGCCCAGAACTGGCACACGTCACTTCTGGTTACAACTTACTGGCTAGAACTAGTCAGGTGATCCCATCCAGCTACTGTGGGAGAGGAAGTGTAATCCTATGTGCCGGGTGGATGAAAAGCTGGAATATTGTGAAAGGCATGATTACTGTCTCTAGTCAGTATCTCAGTGGTCGAATAAGGTTTGGGTTCCACATGGCTATTTTGGTCCCTGGGATCCCTTCTTTAGGGGTCAGAATATCTCCCAGAGTAGGTAAGGGTGATATGATGCATGGGGGGCTGGGGGTGCAGCCTGGATGGCTCCATTATTGGATCCTTGTTGCCAGAACAGCCTTCATACTCTGACAAGGGTCTTGGACATTTGGTGGAACCCCATTTAGTGCCCATTTGCCTGTGGTCTAGACCCACTCTTCTGGAAAGAAAGGAGGGCAGCCTCTTCCTTGTGTTCCTTACCTGGGCATTTGGGACCTGGAGGCCCCACTTAAGATGTGTTCAAGTCTTTGACACAAGGTGGTGGGTTCAGTGTGCTTGCCAGGGTGAGGGCTCTTCTTCACTCTAGAATTGTTAGCTCTGCAGAAGGCCCCTTTCCTTCCCCATGGCTTTCTTCCTTTTCTTCTGGGACCAGATCTTGGAGGCCACTGGGCTCTCCAAAAGGTGGAGGCATCACTGGAGTTGGTTGTGGTCTTGCCGGCTATTCCCATTTGGGGACCTCTTGCAGGCTTACCTGCTCAGCTGGTCAGTGAGGAGCTCTGATGACACCTAAAAATGATACAGACAAGGAATGATTATAAGAAAAGAATGGAGCATCTTGTGCAGTGACAGCAAGGATGCAGGGAGGCATACCTGGAGCCACAGGGCTCCGCTTTCCTAGTCGCGGCTTGGCCCTGGCTCCAGGAAGCCTGCCCTTCCTCACTCAGCAAAGGAGGGAGAAGCTTCCTGGCTTATTGGGACAAAGGGAAGATATAGGCTAAGAGATTCCAAGCTGTCTCCTTAGGCAAGGCACACAGAACAAAATCCAAGGGTTTGTGCTGGGACTAAGGCCTGAGAAGCCTCAAATTGCTTCATTTTTGGTCCAGGGAAGCCATGGGGCCTTGGCCTGGGTCCATCCGTGAGAATCTAGGAGTTGAAATACTGTGGCCTAGGAAGAGCCAGGAATGGGGAGTGGAGGTGGGGATCAAGAGCCAGGTCAAAGGAGAAGGCCTAACCATCCACAGCACCCCTGCGCTATGTAAGATAGGGCTCACCTGGAGGCAGGTAAAGGCTTCATGAGGAACCAGAGCTAGAGAAGATGCAGGAAGGGACCAATGATTCAAGTCAAAGAAGTAGAACCCTGGGAACATGAATGCCTGGCTGGAGCTGTGGATTGGAACCTGGGGTGGAGGAGTCAAGAGAAGGGACAACCAGGCAGCTTGTCTACAGCAGGGGCCTTATTGAAGGTCATGTCTTGTTGTTGGGGTTTTGTTGGTGACGAATCTAGAGAAGGCACTGGCATGACTGGCACATGGCATAGCGTGGGCAAAAGACGGGAGGCAGAATAGAATGCCTGGAGAGGCCACCCTGAGTAAGCTTGACTCAAATGGGGAAGGGGCCAAGAAGACTCAGGACACACTAAGGGGTTCTGAGCAAGAGGAAACTGGCACTGATATTTCTGCATGTAAAAACCATGCCCCATTGTCAGGGCCCAGCTCAAATGCTACCCCATCTAGAGAGTTCTACCATAATCTAGGGTCAAAATATACCTTCTTCTATGATTCTATATCTGTCAGTTCTTGTCATAGGTGCCTTGTACTTGAGTTAGTTACGGCTGTCTCTCCCAACAGCCTGATCTCTCTGTGGACAGGATCCCACCGCAGGGGACTCCCAGCTCAGCACCTGGCTCTCAGGTATCTGAGAAGCCAAGGGGAAGGCAGCAGGACGTGGTGGGTCCTTTCCCCATCTTCCAGAGTGCTGCTTCTCCAGGGACGAGCCAGGACCACCTGCCTTCCAGGTACTTGGGCTGTTTGTTTAGAATTCACCCCAGACTTGCCAAATCTGACTTTCCGAGGTTGGCCCCCCAAATCTTCACTTTTTTGCTTTCTTTTAAAATTACTGTTGGGACTTCCCTCATTGTCTAGTGGTTAAGACTTTGCCTTCCAGTGCAGGGAGGGCAGGTTCGATCCCTGGTCAGGGAGCTAAGATCCCACATGCCTCGTGGCCAAAAAAACAAAACACAAAACAGAAGCAGTATTGTAATAAATTCAATGAAGACTTTAAAAATGGTCCACATCAAAAAAAATTAATGTTAACGAAGCATAATTTATGCATAACAAAATGTACCCATTGTAATAAAGTTTGATGAGTTTTGGTAAATTTACACAGTCATGTAACCATCATTTCCATCATGATATAGAGCATTTATTTCACACCAGAAAGTTCTCTTTTGCTCCTTTGCAGTCAATCAACTACCCCACTTGGCTCCAGATGACCACTTCTATTTGTTTCTAGAGATTTGTTCCAGAATTTCATATAAATGGAAACTTGTGATGTGGTAGGTTGAATGGTAGTCCCAAAGATGTGTCTTAATCCTTGGAACCTGTAAATGTTACCTTATTTGGAAAAAGTGCCTCTGCAGATGGGATTAAGTTAATGATTTTGAGATGAGGAAATATTTCTGGATTATCTGGGTGGGTCCTAAGTGCCATCACAAATGTTTTTATAAGAGAGAAGTAGAGGGAGATTGAATACCACACGCACACTGGGGGAAATCAGTGTGAAGATGGAGGCAAAGATTACAGTGATGTGGCCATAAGCCAAGGAATACTGGCAGCCACCAGAAGCTGGAAGAGGCAAGGAATGGAATCTCTCCCAGAGCCTCCGAAGGGAGTGCAGCCATGCCGACATCTCGATTTCAGTCTTCTGGCATTCAGAACTCTGAGAGAATAAATTTCTGTTGTTTTAAGCCACCAAGGTTGTGGTAATTTTTCACAGCAGCTCTAGGAAATTAATGCATGTAGTACGCAATTTTTTGTGTCTGATTTCTTTTGTTCAGTTTGATTTTAATATTCCTCCATGAGATTTGTGTTCATAGTTCATTTTTCTTATTTCTAGTAGTATTTCACTGTATGGATATTCCACAATTTGTTTATTCATTTTACCTATTGATGAATATTTGAATTGTTTCTAGATTCAGAGTATTATGAATAAAGCTGTTATGAACAAGTTTCTGTGTGTGTGTGTGTATGTGTGTATACATGTATTTTATTTCTCTTGGGTAAATATCAAGGGGTGGAATTGTTGGGTTATACTGTAAGTATATGTTTAACTTAATAGGAAACTATCAAGTTCTTTCCCAAAGTGGTTGTACTATTTTGGATTCCCATGAACAATGTACAAGAGTTCCAGTTACTTCATGTTCCCACCAACACTTGATTTTGTCAGTCTTTTATTTATTATATATGTATATGTAATAAATAAAAATATATAATTCAACTTTAATTAAAAAGTTATGATCTATATATTATATATAATCTATAATAAATATACATATTTATGCTAGAGTTAGTTATAGGTTATTTTAATAAATATATATGTACTATATATAATAAATATACTGAATATATGTAGTACACACATGAATTCCGAAAAACACTTGTTAAAAAAATGCTTCTTTTTTTCCAAAAAAAAAAAGTTAAAAAGTTCATGATAAGTGATGTACAAAGGTGATACTTTAATATTACCGGAAGATTGAAAATACTAGTAGTTTTAACTATAGAAATATCTAAATATGAACCAAATGCTATTTAGTGTAAAGTGTAGATATTTAGTGAAGTGTAAAGTTGTAGACTTGAAATCTTTCATTTTTATTTTCTTAAATTTTGTGTTAAAAACCAACAGAATTCTTCAAATGTTATTTCACAAATGTTATGGTCAAAAAATATGGAACGCTTCCCAAATTTGCATGCCATCCTTTCACAGGGGCTGTGCTAATCTCTGTATCATTCCAATTTTAGTACATCAGTCTTTTAAATTTTAGTTATTTAAATGAATGTGTAGAGGTACTTCACTGTGGTTTCAATTTGCATCTCCTCAAATAAGCATTTTTTGGTGTGCTTATTGGTCATTTGTATATTTTTCTGAAATGCCTGTGCAAATCTTTTGCCCATTGTGTGTGTAGGAGGTGTTGTTTAATTTCTTAGTGAACTTTAAGAGTTCTTACTGAACTTTACAAGTCCTTTGTTGAATATAAATATTGCAAATATTTTCTCCCAGTCTATGGCTTTCCTTTTCATTTCTTTGACAGTGAATTTCAAAGAGTGGAACTCTTTAATTTTGATAAAGTTCAGATTTCCAGTTTTTTCCCTGTATAGTTAGTGTTTTTTGCGTCCCACCTAAGAAATCTTTGCCTACCAAGGTCAGAAAGATATTCTCCTGTTTTCTTCCAGAAGTTTTATAGTTTTAACTTTTATGTTTAGGTCTGTGATACATCTTGAGTTATTTTTTGTGTGATGTGAGGTAACAGCTAAGATTAACTTTTTTTCTTACAGATATTCAGATTTTTCAGCACCATTTGTTGAAAAGACTAGTTTATCCCTGTTGAATTACTTTGGCCCTTTTGTTGAAAATCAGCTTGTAGGTTGTTTACCCATTCATCCATGGACGGATCATGTGTTTTTGAAGCTACTTGATGATATTACTTTTTAGATTTCTTTTCCCAAATGGTTTGTGGTTCAAATCTGCATTTTTACCGAGCACCTTTGGTGATTCTTGTACTGGCTAAAGTATGAGACCCTTGGGTCATAGGGCATTGGTTCCTAATCAGGAATAGAAATGATAATCACCCAATGCCAGGGCTCCACCTTCAAAGGGCCTAATTTAGCACGTCTAGAGTAAGCCCCCAGAAGAAAACTTCCCCAACTAAGAGCTATTGATTCTTTGCTTAAGAACAATGGATACATCCTCTCCTTTTCATTCATGTGTTCCTTAGACACATAACGACTGGCTCTTCTGCTGGGCTCTGAGGTGCCTCAGTGAACAAGGTTTGTTTGAACAAGCAAACAGGCCAGTGCAGCCCCTTGTGTGCAGATGGGTCCGACAGAGCCTTGTGGGAAGAGTGGGTGAATCTGGTGGTCCTGGGTGCCACTGTGGATGCTGCAGTTTGGGGATACAGGGAGCCTCTCTTTGTCCTGCAAAGACCCCCACGAGACCTAGCTATACCCCCGTGCTGGTTAGAGTCTGACCATGAATTCCTTCTTGAGGTTAAGACTGCATGTCACGTTCCCTACACTTGTGAACTTTCTGGCTTTGTCTTGGGACGGCTACGTCACGCTGTCTCCAAGTGCTCTGTCCCTAGTGGAAAGTTTTGGTCTCTGGAGGTGCTGAGAGAAGGCAGCTCTGTTGGGTCTGGTGGATTCTGTGACTGCTGAGCTGTCCACATAACTTGGTCTCGGTCCACACTGCCCTGTTTGTTTGCCGTCTGGGTCGCTTCTTCTAGTAGGGTTGACTGTCCCTCTTGCCCAATTTCACACCAGACTTGAAGCCATTTGGCCTTTCTTCCCCCACTCCTCCACCTGATCAGTGCTTCTGGGCACGTTGTCCAGCCTGATTGCTCAAAATGTGCAAACCCAGCTCAGTAGACAGGGCATCCAGGCCCTGGAGGCATTAACCAAGCTCAGCTTTACATGGTTTTCTTTCTGGTCTGGGCTAGAGCCCTGCAGTTCTGTAAGGAGAGGGGAGCCTGTTTGCTGTTCCATAGAATGGTCCAGAAATTCCAGCAACTGGCTGTTGCCCTGGAAGTGGAGGTAGCCTGGGCGCTGGGGTACAGCTGCTTTAGCTCTGAAATTGGTCAGAAGCAGTGGTTCTCAGCCCTGGTTGTACACGAGTATCACCTGGAGAACTTTGAAAGCTCCTGAAGCCCAGGCTCTATCCCAGAGCAATTCAGCCAGTATCTCTGGAGGTGGGATCGGGGGTTACAGTATCTGTAAAGTTCCCCAGGTGATTCCAACACACTGCTAAGTGTGAGAGCAGCTGCTCTATCTAAAAGGACAACACCATTGAGAGAGGTGAGGCAGAGTTGGGGGGTCTGGAGCCCACCTTAGTCGACATGCCTCCCTGGATGAAATGTGGCACAGTCTATTTTGTTTTTGATTAAAATTATAGAGGTATCACCCCACTTTATTTTTTTAAAAAGTATTTTATTTATTTATTTATTTTTGGCTGTGTTGGGTCTTAGTTGCGACATGTGGGATCTTCCTTGCGGCATGCAGGATCTTTCGTTGTGACTCGAGGGCTTCTCTCTAGTTGTGGTGTGCGGGCTCCAGGGCATGTGGGCTCTGTAGTTGTGGCGCACCGGCCTAGTTGCCCCATGGCAGGTGGGATCTTAGTTCCCTGACCAGGGATCGAACCCGCGTCCCCTGCATTGGAAGGCGGATTCTTTACTACTGGACCACCAGGGAAGTCCCTCACCCCACTTCCTTTAAATTTCTATTTCAGCTGTAACTGATGCTCTTCCAGTGTCCATCCTAAGATCACCTTTTGGGTGCAAAACATACTCCCTCAGGCTGGGGAACAGGCTGCAAAGGGCATAAGCTTTGTTTGGCTCTGTGTTTTCAGTCCTTTGCACGCTGCCATGATACCACGGAGTGGTGATTAGTGGCAGAGCAGGGCAGTGACTCAGGAGAGCTGGTTTGTCTAGGGGCTTTAGGCTCATTCTTTAGGCTTCTCCTGTCCCACCTCACGACTCAGCCCTGATTCTCATCTTGGGCTTGTTATCCCCACAAACCCCCAATCCAAGCATCCTGCTTTCCTACCATGATGGCTTCTCCTTCTGGCCACCTTTGGCCCCCATCCTGCTACATCCTCAGTGGGATCTCGCCTTTCTTCTAGTCTTCACCCTCTCCTTCTCTCTTACTCAACCTATCATTTCAGTAACTCTTTTGCCAGCCCCCTCCACTCCTGCACCCATCCTGTATTTTATAGAGAAAATTGAAGCTGTAGATTAAGATTCTGCAACTTCCAAACCAGCAGTGTCCTCACTCATTCTTCCCCCAACCTTCCTGTTGCCATAGTGGAACCTCCTTCCCCCTCTCTGAGGCCTGTCCTCCAGCTCACCTCGGAGACCCCATGCATCCCCCAACCCCACTATCTTCTCAGGACCTCCCATTGGTGATCCCTTCTCTCTTTTGTATTTTCAGCCACTGGCTTTCACCTCCATCAGTCTACTGAAACAGCTTTGGCTGATGTTACCTTTGAACTCCCATGTAACCAAATCTGTTGGATTTTTTACTCTCTGTTTGACTGACCTCCTGACCTGTCAACAGCAGGAGGCACAGATGACCCCTCCCTTCTTCAGGTCCACCCTCCCTGCTCTCTCCTGACTTCCTTCTACCTCTCTGCTCACTCCTCCTCAGTCTTCTTTGTAGACTCATTCTTTTCTCACAAGCCATTAAGTGTAGACATTCCCCAAGCTGGGTCCTAGGTGCCGTTATCCTTCTGTTCAAAGCCAGTTACAAACTGTCCAAAATTCATTCTTTTGCTTGTGGATGTCCAGCTTTCCTAGTACAATTTGTTGAAGCGACTGTCCTGTTTTCATTGAATGGCCTCCACTGCATGACTCTTGTTGAAAATCATTTGACCATATATATATTCAAGGGCTTATTTCTGGGGTCTCTATTCCATTCCATTAGTCTATATGTCTATCTTTATGACAGTGCCACACCGTTTTGCTTATTATAGCTGTGTCATAGGTTCCTCTTTGTCACTTTAAAAAACATTTAGTTTTTGTTTTTTCACAGATGTATGTGTGTGTCTGTGTGTGAATACAGCTTAAAGAGTCAATTATACTTTAAGGCTTATTACTCTACCTCTCAAATCAGACCCTGCCTCTCTTTGTTTTCTGCTCCCTGGAGGCAACCACTTCAATTCTTTTATCTTTTTCATTTGGAATTCATCTCTGTATCCTTAAGTAATATGAACATAGTAATACTTCTTTGTTTTTAGGTTCTAAGCATTATCTATTGACTTCTCATTGTGTTGGAAATGAAGATTTAGCTCTCTTTTACCACCATCTCCCAAAATGTGCACACTTTCTGTCCCCATCATCCTCCTGGTAGAATTAAATCATAATTTTGGACAAGTCAGTAAGAGCATTACTATGAGAGTGGAAATGTGCTTCACAGCCCAGCCATGTAGAATACTGTCATATATTTTCATTTCTTACAGAACTTCTTGTTTTCCCTTGACTTAAGAATATTTTTATGTTTGCTACATTTTCTATGTATGTATCATTCATTCAACCCCAGAGGGTGCCTGGGAGCTCCCTTAGCAAAACTCTGCTGAACATGAGGAAGCCTGTAATTTGGGGATGGGTCATATATCCGTGAACAGGACACCTTCCTTTGCTAGCAAGAGGCTTGTCCACTGAGAGGCGATTGGAGTTTCCTTCTATATATGAGGTGCTGGGCTAGGGTGACAGGGATGGATGTGACAGTATTTTGCACATCAGATACTTACACTTGAGTAAGAGAGATGGTATCGAGGCAGTCATTCCAGTTTGAGGCAAACTTTGATGAGAAGAATAAGAGCAACTGCAAATTTGAGAGAGGACAGGTTAGGAACAATTATTTCTAAGTAGAAGATTCAGGGAAGGCTTTAGCAGGGAGGGGGTATTTAAGCTGAATTAAGATTTCAACGGGAAAGGTTAGTGGTGCAGAGAGAATGACATTTAGGTGCAGGGAAAAGGAGGAAGCAAATGTACAGAGATTGGAAAGTGTATTGTGGGTTCAGGGAAAGATGGGAGGCCTGGTGTGGCTATGATGGGGGATGCGTGGGGATGCATCAGACAAAGGAGAGCTAATTCTGTGCTTGGGCATCTCTGTGCTAGGACTGGGTTCAGTCTTTTATAGGCACCAAACTAGTAGTTCTCAAAATGTTATCACCTGGGAATTTGTTAGAAATGAAAATTCTTGAGCCCCACTCAGACTCATGGAATCAAAAACTCTGGGAGCGGGACCCAGCAATCTGTGTTTTAACAAGCCCTCTAGATGGTACTGATGCATGCTAATGATTGAGAAACATTACCCCATCCAATTTGATGCTTACAACAACGCCATAGCTGGGCACTCATTATCCCCATTGTACAGATGGGGAAGCCGTCTCAGAGTGAGAAGGTAACTTACCAAGGTCCAGAGGGGTGCTGGAGCCGGCTTGCACTGGCTCTTGAGAGCAAATTATAAGCATGTCTTCCCAACTCTAAGTTTAGTGATGTCATATTGGTAGTTTGAAACTGGCCATAGTGGAAGTATTAACACCATGGAAACTGGCAAATGCCACAAATCAGGGTGTCAAGCCCACCCTGAGAGCCAGTTGTTAAACATTCACCGGCATAGCACTCAGGGCACTCGGTTGGTAAGTGGTTGGTAGGCCTGGGTCTTGAACCCTGACAGCCTGGCTCCTAAGTGCATGCTCTTAACCACTAGGTTAAACTTATTCTGAAAGTCTGGAAAGATGGTCTGGGGCCACAATGTGGAAATCTTTTAAGTGCATGGTAAAAATTTGGGCTTTATTCTGTACACACTGGATTTTTCAGAATTTTGAATGGGTAAGTGATAGGATTGTATGTTTAGGCAGGAGAACTAAATTGTTGGCTGCGGCTTTTCACTTTGCAAATATGGTGAAAAGATGGGATTGAGGGGGTGTTGTATGGAAAGTCAAAATACATAGTTACACTCCATAGAGAAGGGCCTCCACAGCCAGGGGGTTGCCCATTCACAGAAGAGGTCATGCAGCACTGCAGAGCAGATGCCTCGTGCCTCACAAAGCCTTCTTGTTCTACAGGAGAAAGGTCCCCTGTCTCTCACTCCAACCGTCTGCCACAGCATGTACTGGCCTTAATGCAGCCCTGCTGGCCAGAGGTGTCTCAGGAGTCCCTGGTACAGGTCATCATTCACTCTGCAGCCACTGTAGCAGACCAAGTGGTCACTTACCCACATTCACTCCTCCTTCCTCAGGGAACCTCGAGGGTTTTCAGGCCCCCTTCACATCAAGGCAGCCATGTGCCTCTGGGAAGGATGGACAACCCTTGGATCCCAGAGGGTGAATCCTGATTGGGTTTAAACCAGCAGTTCTCAGGACTGTTAAAAATTGAGGACTCTTAACGAGCTTTTGTTTATGTGTTACATCAATTGATTTTACCAGATTAGAAATTAAAGCTGAGAATTTAAAAATTATTTATTAATTCATTTAAAAAATAACAGTAGAGGACTTCCCTGGTGGCGCAGTGGTTAAGAATCTGCCTGCCAATGCAGGGGACGTGGGTTCGAGCCCTGGTCCGGGAAGATCCCACATGCCGCGGAGCAACTAAGCCAGTGTGCCACAACTATTAAGCCTGTGCTCTAGAGCCGGTGAACCAAAACTACTGAGCCCACGTGCCACAACTACTGAAGCCCACGTGCCTAGAGCCCGTGCTCCGCAACAAGAGAAGCCACCACAATGAGAAGCTCACACAGCGCAACGAAGAGTAGCCCCTGCTTGCCGCAACTGGAGAGAGCCTGAGCACAGCAACGAAGACCCAATTGAACCAAAAATAAATAAATAAAAACGAACAACAAAGAAATCCGCACTCTGTTATTAAAAAAAAAAAAACACAACAGTAGACCCATTACATGTTAACATATTTTTTATGACAAATTAGTATATTTTCTAACACAAAAATATTTCATGGGACTATCTAGTTGTAAAAGAGAGGAGTATTCATGTATTGTATAGTTGAAACTTGCTAAGAGAGTAAATCTCACCACACACACAAAAGATAGCTGTGTGAGTTAATGGATGTGCTAATTAGCTTGGTTGTGATAATCATTTCACAATGTAACACCTGTATCAAAATATCATGTTGTACAACCTAAATGTATACAATTTTTATTTGTCAGTCATACCTCAATAAGGCTGAGGGAGAAAGGAAAGAGAAAATAGGAGTATTTGAATAGCTCTTTCATATAATTGGATATTTTTCTTTGATACTACACCAAAACTCAACGAGAGGTAGTTTTGAAAAAGTTAGTTGTAATTTGCTATCTGAAAGGAGGTCAAAGAACTTTTCATACCCTGTCGCAGGAAAATCTATTTGTGTACCTTGTGCTTTGGGTGGATCGTCTACCCATCTGTGATATTTGGAAAATACTGGTTTACTGAGTATGCACATACTCCAAATGTTGACACATTTTGTTATACAGTGTAAAAAATAAAATCATATTTGTTAACATCACCACCAAAAAGCTTTTATTGGGAAGCTGCCAAAGTCATGATGTCAGACACAAGTTTTCCAAAATCTGAATTTTCGTTTGAAAGCTTGAATTTCGTCATTGGCCACAAACACTGTCAGTTGTTTTCCTTGAGATGACAGGCTCACTTTGTTCATTTTTGAGAAAATGTCTGCCAGATAAACAGGTTTGAATAACTATAGTTTGGCAATTGTTGTTCCACGTAAAAATAATGTTCTCTGAAAAAAGTGGCTAGTTTAGTTTACAACTCAATTGTACAAATGCTTTTTCTCTAGACAACCATTTTCATACATCAGACATGCTGTTTGCTTTTATGCTTTATGCATAATTTTCATTTCATCACAGGATATTAAAATATCATGTTAAAAAAAGACGTGTTTAGGTGTTGAGATTTAATAAAATTAATAATTCTTACTGCTTCATCAAGGACATCCTAAAGTGAAACTGGCTTTTCTTTTAACTGGGAGAGCATGATACCAAAGTATACAATGATACTACTGTTTGCCACTGCTTGGGTGCTAAGACCTCAGCAGTTTAACCCACCACTGCTTTTGCTTTACCAGTGCAAATGTCAACATGGTTGATAACCCTTAAGATAAACCATAAGATTCCAAAAAAGTTCTTCAACACTGAATATTTCAGCACCACTCGTCTCTTGCTGAGCATTCACATAAAAGATCTTCTTTGATGATTAGCTAGTGCTGATCTTGAACAAATACAAACAAAGCAGCTGACACAGGCACCCCTGTGCATTTGTCCATTTATAAGACAAATGTACAATTCTGCCAACGAGAGATCAATTCAGTCTTCATGTTGACAAGTAAATTGTTAATTCAATAAGTTGTCGTATCACTGGGAAATGGCAGTGCTGTGATTTTTTTTTTTTTTTTTTTTTTTTTACTGAGTTTTCATTCAGTAGGTATTCAACAGTGTCCACTGGACAAGACTTTTCTTAGTCTTTCGATTAATGCAGTTTGATGACTTATTCTGTCAGATGCTTCTGTGGCTTTTTCACTTCTAGTTGGAAGAGCTGTAACAAACCATTTCTGGCTTTTTAAGAGCTCATAATGTCTACGTTTAAAATATTTAATTCCCTTTTCTTTAAACTCTGGTTTTAAAATGATGCCACAACTCAAATGGCCCCATCAGGGCTGGAACAGGGGTGAGACAAGTGAGAGCCGAGGGCACAGGGTATAAGGAGGTGCCCAAGCTGCCTCCCTGCCCTTGCAGGAGCCTGAGAGCGAGTGCCTCCTGACATCCTGCGTCCTGGGAACCTCACTAGCCTCCCCCTAGAACTGGCTCTGGGCACCATAACGCCATTCAGAAATGTTCTGTTGCATAAGGCACAATGAGGCAAATAATTAATTTCTATAAAGCTGAGGGAGAGATTGCTTTCATCCTATTTTTGCTTCTTGTTCACGGTTCCTCCCAATTTCTTTGGAGTAGATTCCTCCTATCAGTAGTCAGCCAACTCTCTGACATATCACTTTCATCTTCTTCAGGATCTTTAGATTTAGTGATGGGTTGAGAAAGTGAGTCTTCTAAGCACCCCTTTTAAAGCTAATGATTGACTCTTAAATGTAAGAAAATATATATTATAAATAAATTTATAAATTTCAGAATAAAATATTATTAAATTCTAAAGTAAGAGTTTGAGATCTAATTTAAAAATTAAGAAAAATTTTTGAACATTTAGGGAATAGTATTTCAAAACGAGCAACAAATTGTACTTCCTACATTTCTGTGTAGGTGCAGAAGAAACTTTGGGATTTCAAAATAAAGGTTTGTTGGATGATAATTAGGTCACAAAATACAGCAGGTATAACTAAAAATAGCCAATAAAAGCACAGTAGAAGTACTGAGAACAAACTGAGTTAATCGCTGAAAATACATGTATTGATATTTATGCCCTAAGCTTACTTTTCTTAGAAAATTCTAGAAAACAGAGCAATACACAAGTATACATTTCACGAACTGTCTGACATCATATATCATTATATATCATGTAGCCTCTGGGAAAATCTACTATATACTCAGGAAAGGATGAACATGAAAAAGACCTATGAAGTCTTATATTATTTTGAAAATTGTTTTAATTATTTTGTTTTTTTATAATTTTAATTATTATTATTATGAAAATTGTTTTAATCTTACAGACCCATTTAAAGGGGTCCCACATGCCGCAGAGCAACTAAGCCCGTGCGCCACAACTACTGAGCCTGTGCTCTAGAGCCCTCGAGCCACAACTACTGAGCCCACGTGCCATAACTACTGAAGCCTGCGTGCCACAACTACTGAGCCCACATGCCACAGCTACTGAAGCCCGCACACCTAGACCCCGTGCTCTGCAACAAGAGAAGACACTGCAATGAGAGGTCTGAGCACCACAACAAAGACCCAATGCAGCCAAAAATAAGAATAAAAATAAAATAAGTTTTAAAAAAGGATCACATTTGAAGAACTGCTGGTCTAAGATAATGTTAGTCCCCTTGCCAGTGATTGGTTTAGGCATAGTTATGTGACATAATTCTGGCCAGTGAAACATGAAGAGAATTCTGCTGGGTGGTTTCTGGGAAGGTTTCCTAGTCCTTAAGAGAGAAATGCAAGAGATAATCTCTTCCTCTACTGGATATTGTTGGGATTGGATGTAATGCCTGGAACTGTTGCAGACATTTCATGCCTTTGAATTTTGCTGATTTGTATCTTCCTTTCACACTCCATATAGAATATGTCAGAAAATTCCATTAGCTCTACTGTTAAAATATATCCAACATCTGACCTTCTTCTACCACCTCCACACTCCCCACTCCAGTCCAAGAAAGTCTTTTTTTTTTCCTCCTTCAGGATAAGTCTTTTAAAAAGAAATCCAGATCATGTCACTCTTCTGGTCAAAACCATTTTTTTTTTTTTTTTTTTTTTGCGGTACGCGGGCCTCTCACTGTTGTGGCCTCTTCCGCTGCAGAGCACAGGCTCCGGACGCGCAGGCTCAGCGGTCATGGCTCACAGGCCCAGCCACTCCGTGGCATGTGGGATCCTCCCAGACCGGGGCACGAACCCGTGTCCCCTGCATCAGTAGGCGGACTCTCAACCACTGCGCCGCCAGGGAAGCCCTGATCAAAACCTTTTGATGGCTAGCCTTCTCTCAGGATAAAGGCCCAAGTCCTTACTATGACTACAAGGATGTACCTGATCTGGCTCCCAGATACCTCACCCTGCTGCCCTGTCCCTTCCTTACTCATTCCATCTTCCCTGGTTGCCTTCTGTTCCTCAAACAAGCCAAGCATGCTCTTGTCCCAAGGCCTTTGCCTAGTGCTCTTCTAGATGTCTGCATGGCTTAGTTCTAACTAATGCTCCCTTAGTTCTTTTAGGCATTTGCACAGAGACACCTTCCCATTACCCCCAGCCCCACCTGGGACTTCCTACCCCTTTTATCCTGCTTAATTTTTTTCCATGGCATTTTCATCTTTGACATATTACATAGGAATTTGTTTGTTGCCTATTTCCCCCCACCATAATGCAAGTTCCATGAGGCCTTTGCTTTGTTCAGCACTGTAACCTCATCACCTAGAAAAGTACTTGGTACTTAGTAGTGATCATTAAATAAGATTTCCAGAAAGATAGAAAAAAAGTGTATGGAAAAGAGGAAATAGTGACTAAGAATTTCATAGAATTGAAAGAAATAAATTGAATTTTAAAAGTTCATAGAGTATTAAAATGGTGCACATTGACTCAAGACAAACAAATACTCAAGGTAGAGGCATTACAGAGAAGTCTCAGAACACCAAATACAGGAGAAAATTCTGAAAGTTTACTTTCAGAAAAAGCAGAAGAAAAAGCAGATCATGTACAAATATAAGAATTATACTGACGTCAGATTTCTCATCAGGAAGCAATGAGGCATGGGAAAGAAGGACTTGTAAATAACTTACTAAGATTTGTCATTCTCTAAAAATAAAATTTTAAATAAAGGGATAAAAATTGTTTGTGACAATCAAGGACCAATTCTGGGTGATACCAGTGTGGCAGGGTGGGGATAATGTTGAGGAGATGTAGAGACTGGAAAGAGGTGAGTGAGTGCCAAGGGAAAAGAAATTGACAATGAAAAGTAAACATAAGTGTCATACTTAAAAAGTTAGGGGAAACAACTAGAAGAATAAAAATAGAATATACAACTTTCAATCTAGCATAAGAAAATCTGATTCATGCAATGGAAAGTAGGACAAAGACAGAAAACACATAGAATAAATACAAAATAAGATGGTAAATACAGTAAAACACAAAGTGAGATGGCTGAAATAAGTCCCAATATACCAGCAATTAAAATAAATGTGAGTTAAACTCACTGATCAGATTAGATGACAAAATGAAAACAAAACAAGATTAAGCAATATTTTTTCTTCCAGAGACTGTGACAGATAAAGTGTTATTCCTAACCCCTTTTTCCTTGTTGCTTTTCTTTATAGAGGTTGAAACATTAAATTGTTACTCTCATAATCTCCACTCCAAGTGAAGTGGCCTTGGGGCCCAGCTCTATGCCATGAGACATAAGTGGAAGTCAGCTCCACCGAATTTTCACAAAAAGCAACAGAAAACCCACATAAACCAATAAAAAAAAATTAGAGTAGTAACGAAACACTTCCCTACATCAAAAAGCCCTAAGATCAGTTAATTATATGAACCATTTAAGGGACAAATAATCCCTATCTTACACAAGTTTTCCAGAAAATAGGAATGAAATGAATAATGATTTCATGAGGTTAGTATAACCTTGATTTCAAAACTGATAAAAGAAACTGTAATCAAGAAAAGAAAATTATAAGCCTGTTTAATTTATAAGCATAACTATGAAAATCCTAAGTGAGACATTAATTGAACTAATCTAAATATGTATTTTTTAAAAATCACAATGAAGTAGAATTTATCCCAGGAAAGCAAGAATGGCTCAGCATCAGGGAAAAAAGTCAATGCAATTCACCATGTTAATGAGTAGAGGAGAAAAAACACACCAAAGACCAAGAGACAATCTTATCTGTTTTGTGCAATAGATATATACATGGTTTTTGATAAAGTGCACACCTAATTATGACTTTTAAAATTCTTAGAAAATTAAGAATGGACAGAAGCTCCCTTGATAAATGATATCTACCAAAAACATCATACTTAAAGAGAAATTTTAGAGGCATTCCTTTTCATAATAGGAATTAGAAAAGGATGCTTGCTATTTGATATAGCAATTGAGGTGCTGTGAGTGCAATAAGACAAGAAAAGAAAATAATAGGGAGAACAATTAGGAGGGAAGAATTAAAACAGTCATCATTTATAAATAAGATGATCAGTTACATAAAAACCCAGCAGAATCAACAAACCGCTGGCACTACTAAGACAGTTGAACAGATCTACCAGATTCAAGATCAACTTGAAAAAAATCAGGAACATTTCTGTGCTCCAGGAAAAACCAACCAGAAAATGGGATAATATTTGCAATAGTAACAAAAATTTTAATGACAAAAAAATGCTTGAGATATTTATAAATACAATTTTAAAATTAAGGTCTTAAATGAATGAAGAGATAGACTTATGCTATCCAATCCATAGCCACTAGCTACATGTGAGCACTTAAAATGTGGCTAGTTCCAACTGAAATGTGGCATAAGTGTAAACACTGAATTTCAAAGACTTATTTCAAAGACTTAGTATAACAAAAGAATGTAAAGGATTTCATTAGCTTCTTTATATTGATCACATGTTGAAATGATGATATTTTGGACATATTGGGTTAAATTAATTTCACCTATTTCTTTTTACTTCTTAAAAAATATTGCTACTAAATTGTTAAAATTACATATGTGGCTCACATTATATTTCTGTTTCACAGTGGTAGATCATGATTATGATGGTATAACTTAACACAGTAATGATGTAAATTGTCCTTTAATCAATCTATATCCAATGCAATTCCAATCACAATTCCAGCAGAGGTGTGTGTGTGTGTGTGTGTGTGTGTGTGTGTGTAAATTAGAAAAATGGTTAAGAAAATATACTAAGGGGCAATTTACAGAAAGTGAAACCTGAACTTTTTGAAGAGATACTTTACCTCAGTAGCCATAAGAAAAATAATTTTAAAAAGCAATAGCATTTTAAATGCAAATATTGGCAATCATTAGAAAGCTGAATAATATCAAGTGCTGGTCAGATGGTGAGGAAACAGGAACACTGATACCTTATTGGTGAAAGTGTAAACTGGTTACAGGCATTCAGGAAACCAATCCAGCAATACTTAGTGAAACCAAGTGAGTGTGTATCTTGCAAGTCAGCAATCCAAATCCTGGACATGTAAGTCCCAGAATTTCTTGCAAAGATCCATAAAGGGACATGTACATGGCTGTTCATCATTACATTATTTGTGGTAGATAGGAGTTGGAGACAGCCCAGGTATCCATCAACAGGCAAATGGACCAAGGTGGTGGGGGCGTGTGGTGGGCTGTTATGCAGTAGTGGTCGTATGTAGAAGGGCTAAATAGCAACACTATACACTTTCCAAATATAGGACTATGATGAAAAAGTTAGAAATTGAGTGAATCTCTAACAGTACCACTTACATAAATTAAAATCACAAACACTTACCATAGTATTATCTTTTCAAAGGCACATACATATAAAAAATGCACATTAAACAAATTTGAATGCAGTTGTCAATGGAGAAGGTTGGGAGTGAGGATCTGGGGAGAAGAGGAAGAAATGGAAACAAGAGAAAGCGGCCATGCGGGGACAAGTATGCATATGACCTTCTTTTGTCTACTTGAAACCCTAAAATAAAACAAAATCGTAAAATAAAATAAAATGATAAAAATTTCACCAAGGTGCATAATTATTTGACAGGATCAGGAAAACAGTTACTTGTCTTCTGGGGAAAGCGCTCTGCCCCACGTTGCTCCTGAGAACCCACTTTTTTTAAAGAGGTCTTTCCTGTGGCCTCACAGTATACCAGGCCTGTGTGAGGCTCCTGGAAGCCTGCGTGGAGAGTGCAGAACAAACTGAAACCCAGTTTCAGTTTGAAACAAACTCTTTCCCCTGAGCGGGTGGACTGCTTCCCTGGTCAGGCCTGGGAGGCACCTTGGCCAGGCGGGCAGATTGCGAAACACAGCGGGGTCTCTGTGCAGGCCTGAGGTAACCCAACAGGAGCGAGGCTGCTCCTCCTGGGCCGCAGAGAATGGGCTTCTCTGTGTGCGCTTGTTTGCTTTGGTTTCGAGCTAAAAAAAAAAATTATTTCACACATAATTAGGGCTGTGGCAGTGAGATTGTGCTCAAGGTGCTTTTACTGGAAATATCAAGAGGAGGGACAAGGCACGGCTGTGTTCCTCTTCCAGCAGGGGCTGGAAGCAGGAGGAGAAGCCCCAGGCTGCATGGATGGGACAACAGGCAGTGTTCAGGGCAGAGAAGCAGCTTTCACGGAGGCAGGCCCAGCTGCGAGGGGCTGAGGTTGGCTGTGGAGGTGGCAGTGTGTGGGCTGTGTGGTGCGTGCCTGGGGTGTGGTGGGGTGAGGACTGTGTTGCTCCCCACCCCTGCCTCTCCTTTCCCATCTCCCAGCTGCCTGTGGAGGAGGACAGGCGTCCTCACAGGAGGAAGAGGTGGGGGGAGCAGGCAAGGGGTGAGAAGGAGGCAGGGGCGAGAGGTGCAGGCCACAGGAGAGGCTGAAGGGATGGGGAAACAGATGGACCGCACACTTCCACTTGAGTCTGCACAGCCCACGTGCCCGACACCGAGCTGGCCCCGTGGGAGCAGCCCGGCACCGTGGAACCAGCCCTAAGCCAGGCGCCGGGTGACCTGGCTTCCAGTCCTGACTCTGCCTATGACTGGACGGGTCTCTGGACCTTTCTGGGCCTCACATGGATTCTCCATCCCATTAGGGCTGGACCCTCAGCCTTTTGCAGGATGGCAGCTCATTTAAAAAAATATGTTTTGGGAACACCAAATACCATATCTGCCTCTCGGAGATTCACAGTGCACATAGTGTATTAAAGGCTGTGAGGGAGGAGTCCTGTAGAAAAATAAAACCCTGTTTCACTTGGAATTTGTGTAACAGAGCACTTTCCAAAACATTTAATTATAGGGACCCCCCCCCCACTCTATTTTGCATAATGTCTATTAACATCGTGTGTATTCAGTTACTATTGATGAGTAATAAACCATGTCAAAACTTAGTGGCATAAAACAACCATGTTATTATGCTCCCAGATTCTGTGGGTCAGAAACTCGAACGGAACACAGGAGGGATGGCTTGTGTCTTCTCCATGCTGTTTGGGGCCTTGTCTGAAAGGCCTTGAAGGCTGGGGGTAACTATGGCTGGAGGCTGTCTTCACTCATGCGCCTGGCAGTTGTTGCTGGCAGTGGTAGGGACCTCAGCCAGGGCTAGGAGCTGGAACACCTCTGCGTGTCTCATCCGCGTGCCTCGGGCTTAGCGGCCTCTGGGTAGTCGGACTTCTTACCTGGTGGCTTAGGGCTCCCAGGCGAGTGTTCCAAGAGACCTATGCAGCAGCTACATGTCTTTTATGACAGCCTTGGGTGTCAAGGTCACATGAAGAAGAGCAAGTGGGATGGGAGAGACTGCTGTGGCTACAGTGGGAAATTATACTGCCACACTCTGAGAAATGGTGGGTTAAAGCTCTGAGGACTTTGAAGGACCTTTTGAAATTCCACCAGGACTCTGTCCTCTGGGTCCTGCACCCCTACTCGCTCTCACACTCAGGGCCAAACTTCCAGGTCCTGCCCTCCATGCTGCCCCTGTCCTGGCTTCTCCCTGCCCTGCAGCCCCACATGGCCCCGGAGAGCATCACAGGCTAGAGAAAGCCCACAAGGGGTGCAGTTTCACTCAGGTCAGTAGGACCCACAGTTTCCTTGTTGTTCTGATTCTGAAGTCCCTTTGGGTTGACTGCTCATTTCTTCCTTTTAAGACAGGTTTTGTTACCAACTCTCCTGAGCCGGTTTCCAACAGGGTCCTTCTTCTGGTGTCGCTCAGGGCAATAGAATGAGACTGAGTTAGGTTCAGAAGTGAAGGAAAGCTTTATTCTTTGGTCAAAGAGTAGAGAGGTGCGAGCTCGCACTCTAGAGTTCATGCTATCCCTGAAAAGCTTTTGGCACGGCTGCCTTATTGGGCTTCTGTCGGCGGGAAGGAGGTTGGAATTCCAGCACATGGCCAAATGCTGCCATCTTGAATTGAGGTGTTGTGCACAGAGTTTTTGTACACCACCCATGGAGCTGAAGTGTTGGGTGCAGCCATTTCACACTAGGAACTCTGGTCTGAAGTGCCAGGGGCTTTTGTCGGTGACAGTTTGGTTGGGAAGCTTTGGGGAGGACAGGTTTGACCAAGCCCTTCTGGAAGGCCTGTCTTGTACCTGCTTCTGGGAGACCATTTCTCCCTGACCACCCCATATTTTTTGTCCAGTTTTCCCCACTTCTAAATCCACATCCTTTCCCACAAAATTCTCTTTTTCCAAACCGGTCAACCCAGATACAGCTATAGTGACCAGCATACTCTATGTCAGTTAATTAGTGCAGAGAACACTGAGCACGCAAGAGGAGAAGGCAGCTTGGAGTCGAAGGATGAATGGAGGTTAGCTGGGTCGGGAGGAGGCAGGGGGAGGAGGAGAATCTTCCAGATGTAGAGAATAGCCCCTGGAAAGACACTGGGGAACAAGGAGCACGCTAGGCACTTGGACATGGTCTGTCAGTGGGTGTACAGAACTGCCGTGGAGGGAATGTGAGATGAAGCTCTTGGAATCAACCATTCAAGCAAGATTTTGTAGATCTTATTCAAGTCTTTGGATTTTATCCCAAGAGTAAACAGAGGGAAGGTTTTAGAGAGGGAGGGGACTTGATGATTTTCATTTTGGAAAGACCCCTCTGGCTGTTGCTGGAGGATGGACGTGAGGGTGAATGTGGACAGCTGGGAGGTTGTTGCAGTGTTGATGTGGAGATGGAGAGAAGTGGATGGCTTGGGCAGATGTTTAGGAGGCAGGGCCTGGCTTCGGCACCTGTGTGGTGCTTTTTCTATGAGAGGGAGCCCTGGAGAAGGACGAGCTTCAGCTGAGAAGATGAGAGTTTGCATCTGGGAATGGTGGCTTTGGGCTACCTCTGAGATGTAGTTTTCAAGGAGGTAGTTGGATATGAGGGTCTGAAGTTCAGAGAAGAGGCTGGGGCTAGATACACAAACCTGGGAGTCAGCTCCCTGTAAACGGAGCTGTGGAGAGGACGATCTTGCCTGGGAAAACGTACAGAGGGAGGCGGCAGGGACCCGGCGATGCAGAGGTGCCTAGTGATATGTAAGAATTCTAGGTTAAGAACTTTAGCAAAATCCTGGGTGTCTCCAACTTATCAAAATCCGGATGGGGCCAACTGAGCCTCTGTCTTTCTGCTGGTGCTTGAGATGGCCCAGTCTCCCCAAGGAGTCTCTGCCCCTCCCCTTCTACGGAGAGAGAGGACAAGGTGTAAGGTGAGAGCTTCTTGGGATTGAAAGACGGAGAGAGATCTGGGCCTCTTCTGTGTTTTGGAGACTTCTGCTATATTAAAAATAAACAAATTCCAGAACATAGTTATAGAAACTGTGGCAAATTTTTAAAACATTTTATTTGGAAATAATTCCAAACTTACAGACAGCATGCAAAAATAAAACTGGTACAAACATACCTATAACCCTTTACCCAGATTCACCTCCTGTTACCATCTTACCCATTTGCTTTATCACTTGCTTCCCCCCTTTTCTCTCCTTTATCATCTCTCTCTCTCTTTATCTATCTATCCATCTATCACCTACCTGTCTATTTTCTTTTCTGAGCCATTCAAGGGTAAGTTATATATTGGGCTGGCCAAAAAATTCGTTCGGGTTTTCTGTTCCATCATATGGGAAAACTCGAATGAACTTTTTGGCCAACCCACTACCTTTTGGCTCTTTACCCCTACATAGTTCAGTGTGTATTTCCTAAGAATAGGGATATTCTTCTACATAACCATAGTACAGTTATAAACTTCATTAATTTAACATTGATACAATACTTTCATAAAATCTAGTATTTGTATTCCAATTTTTTCAGTTAACCCAATAATGTTCTTAATAACATTTTCCCCCCTCCCATATAGGATCCTGCCTAGGGCCAAGGCTTAAATGTCATGTCTCTTTAGCTTTCTTTAATCTGGAACATTCCACAGCTTCCTTTGTCGTGCATGACATTGGCATTTTTGAAGGAATACAGCTTGCCCTCCCCTTCTTTTATTTTATTATTTTTATTTTTTATTTTTTTGCGGTACATGGGGCTCTCACTGTTGTGGCCTCTCCCGCTGCAGAACACAGGCTCCGGACGCGCAGGCTCAGCGGCCATGGCTCACGGGCCCAGCCGCTCCGCAGCATGTGGGATCTTCCCGGACCGGGGCCCGAACCCGTGTACCCTGCATCGGCAGGCGGACTCTCAACCACTGCGCCACCAGGGAAGGCCCTGCCCTCCCCTGCTTTTAACTGAATGTGCCTCACTTTGTGTTTGCCTAATGTTTCTTGATGATTAGATTGGTGTTTGTATTCTTGGCTGGAATACTGCACAGGTGATAATACGTCCTTCCTCAGCGTATCACATCTGGAGGTACGTGATACCCCTCTGTCTCTCATTGATGATGCTAATTTTGATCCCTCAGTCTAGGTATTCTCTAACTTTTTCATTGTAGTATAATTATTTTCTCCCTTGCAACTATGGGGAACACTTTAAGACCATGTAAATATCCTGTTCCTCATCAAAATTTCCCCCTGGATTTAGCATCCACTAATGCTTCTTGCCTGTCTTTATCATCATGGCAGCAAAATGATGATTTTCCAGTTCCTGTACTCCCACCCCATTTAATAGTTGACTCACATATTGTATTTTAACCAAGAGTCCTTCCTGTCCCCTATTTATGTACCTATTTATTATCAGCATGGACATGAATTCCTATTTTTTCTCAATGGTTTATAATTCATGACTGTACTTAATTGTAACACACTGTACTTAATTATTTTGATGCTCAGATTGTTCTAGATTTAGTCAGTGGCTGGTCCTTCAAGCTGGGTCCCATGTCCTTTTGACACGTGCCCATCATTTTTTGAGCACTTACTTTGCAGCATAACAAGATGTTCCAGGCTCATCTTGTACAAACCCTTCCCCAGGCCTGGAATGAGACTTTTCTTTAAGGAACCTTGATTCTTTTAGTGGAGAAGAATATTACAGACCAAGATCTGAGCATTAGGCGTGCTCATTGCTACTAGGGTGGCTTTGCTTCTTGAAGTTGTGGTGTATTTAAAATATTGACATAAATTGATGTTTTTATAAAAATGCAATAGAGTACAATTGAGCTACTTGCAAATGAATAATGAGATTTATAAAACCATATTATTTCGCAGTGCTTGGTGGCGCTGTCCTGGGACATTGAAACCAAATGCTGATCATCATCTTCTGTACATCCTGGCAGCCGATATCCGTGACTGTACAAAATGCCTCATTGGGGAGAATTTCAAAAGTCTGAGTTTGAAACACTTTGTGAAATTTGAAGTTCAAGCCAAATGACCCTTCTCTGCTGCACCCCAGGTCCCCCATTCCATCCACCTCCTTATTACAGGGTTAACATTTGAATAGTATTGGTTACAAAAGTACCTCTTCCGCTTCAAATGCCTGGTATTGTTTACCCGAGGAAAAAGCTCCTCTCTGTGACCTTATTGCCCTGGCCTAGGGCTGACCACAGATGCTGACCTTCCCCCAGTTGGGCACCTCAGTCCATCTGGTCTCCCAACAGTAGGCCTTTCTTTGGCCCCTCTGAGCATTCCCCTTTTTCCTATAAACAGTTGTAAAGTATTCCGTGCCTCCTGAGCTGAGCCCAATCAACACCAGCGAAAAGCTCAGATCGGCTCTGATGCCAAAGATGGGCATAGTCTTGTGTTTTGAGAAAAAACACTCAGGCTTAATCTTTTTACTATTATAGCCTATTCTGTGTTTAAAGCTGTGGCCTCACCCTCTGACCCATAGTACACTGGGTCTCTGAGCTGCAGATCTTCTGGAGGTTTCCCAAGGAGATTGGGGCCACTATAACCCAGGATGCCCTGTAGGCCTCACCCCAGCAGGGAGAGGTTAGATATTGGGTCTTGAGGAATGGAGCCTGGGGGCTCGGGAGGAAGGTGTTTAAGCAGCCTGTCACAAGTCAATCCAAGAAGGCTTTATTGAATTAGAACCCCCTGCAAGGGCCTGTCCTGCCTCAAGGAGGCTCAAGTCCAATTCCTGCCTCAAAGAGCCTCAGTTTAGTGGGGAAACTCCTCAACCAACTGGAATACAGTAGGCTGTGGCTTCTGCTTCAGAGAGAGAGCAATTGCTGTGTCAATACGAAGAGGAGAGAATTTCCTTCAGCTAGGAGGAGGCTTTCTGAAGGGGGTGGCCTGCCAGTGGGACGGTGGAGGATGAAGTGAGGGGAAGGAGAATGGGGAGGGAGGTTGGAGGCAAGGCTCGCCTCCACACACCCAGCTCCTCCCCAGAGTCTCCCTTGCTGGCTTCTGCTGAGGCTTCGAGGCCTGGTTTTAAATGGAGTACGTGGGACAGAGCAGCCAGATAGCTGTGGGAACTGCAATCCTCCCATTGTGGGTACTTGCTGGCACCTGGAACAGGGCCTATGTTCTGTGAGCATCCACTGCCCAACACAGTACCTTGGGGTGAATTCAAAGTCAGGAGTCCCAGGAGAGCATTTGCCACCACTCACCTCTGTAGGGCAGACATCAGGAGAGGAGTCCCTACAAGGATGGGATTGAGGTGGGAGCAGGCCAGGAAGGACATTTCTCCCCTGGATACATACCCAGCTGATTCAGGAAAAGGAATAATTGATCAGTCTGAGGAGGGGAGCTGCTCAGAAAGCTGCTTGGAAGCTGAAAACGACTTCTTGTCTTCAATCCGGTTTAAGAGTAGGCCTGTCTGGGACAAGACTCTGAGAACATGAGTTTGTTTCTTTTCAACCCTGCTTCCACCTCAGGGCCTTTGTATCTGCTGGCTCTTCTTCTTGGATTACCCTTTCACTGAACACACACCCTCCCTCCTTCATCCCCTCCAAGAGCTTTCTCATCTGTTACCTTTTCAGTCAGGCTTCCCTGACTTCCCTGCAAAAAACTGCAGCACATTTCCATACTGGTATTTCCTCTTCCTTACTCTATTTTTCTCCATTGCAATTATTGACACTTGACATGCCACATATTTCATTTACTTATTTTGTTAATTGTCTGTCTCTTCTTCTTTCCCTGCTGCACACAATAGAATGTAAGCTCCACGAGGGCAAGAATGTTTGTCTGTTTCGTCCACTGCTTTATGCCTAGTGCCTAGATCAGTATTTGGCCCGTATTAGGTCCCCAATAAATATTTGTTGATAGACATAGAACCTCTTTGAGCAAAAATGCCAGGCTGACTTGTCTGAGCACTGCATTCAGCAGCAGCATCTGGGTGACAATGTGATCTAGGGAGTGTGGGTGGCCTCAGCAACCTTGGCAAAAGGCCTCAAGAGAAAACACAGCAGAAAGTCTCTTTCCTGGTAGTTGATGCTTAACACTCAATAAATTTCCATCTTGCCCACTTGTGAGAGCTGTTTGCAAATTAAACTGTGTTGTGTGGCATCCCCCATCCTCCCTGTCTGATGCTGGATGGTGGGATGCTTTGGCTGGCCTTGTGCTTCTGTCAGAGCCCATTCTCTCAAGGGGGGGTTCTTTTTCCTGCAGAATGGATGCTTTGCATCCTCAAATTTGGGCACAGATTTTACAGGTAAGCCACAGCTCTTAGGTAGAACAGGTGCCTTTCCTTAACTCTAGACTTATTTATTCCACCGCCTACTTGACATCTTCACTTGGGAGTCTGATTGGCATCTCAGTATATGGTGTCCAAAAATGAGCTCCTGGTCCCTTATTATAAATCTGCACCTTCTAGAATCTTCCCCATCTCTGTTAGAGGTAACTTCATCCTTCTAGTATCTGAGGCATGAAATCTTGGAGTCAACTTTGATACCTCTTTCTTCCACACCTCATCTTTAATATGTCAGGAAATATTTTTGACTCTGTCTTCAAAATGTATCCAGAATCCAACCACTTCTCACCACTTCCATCATTACCACCATGGTCCCCACCATTATCATCTCCCCTTTGAGTTACTGCAACAGCCTCCTAACAGGTCTCTCTTTTTCTATTTTGTCCCCCTTTAGTCTTCACATGGAAGCCAGTATTAAAACCCATGTCAGATCATGACATTTCTCTGCTCAAAACCATTTATCATCTCCCCCCTTCACTGGCTCTACTTTCCTTCTCTGTATTCATCTCCATTACTCTCTTCTTTACTCCATTCCAGCTGCCCTGGCCTCCATGATGTTCCTGGAATATACCAGGCACACACCTGCCACAGGGCCTTTGCATGTGTTGTTGCTCAGAGCTCTGTCTCCATTGCTCACCCTCTCTTTTGAGATTTGCATTCAAATACCACCTACTCAGATCACTCTGTCTAAAATCCAAATCTCCTCTAAATACTACATTCCCCCTTTCCTTGCTTTATTTTCTACTTTGCATCTATTACTAACATACTACATATTTTTTACTTTTTTCTCTTGTTTATTGTGTATCTCCACTACTAGAATAAAAGCTTTCTAGTGTCTCAATCTGTTTGGGCTGCCAGAACAAGCTACCATAGGTTGGGTGGCTTAAACAACAAACATTTGTTTCTCACAGTTCTGGAGACTGGGAAGTCCAAGATCAAGGCATTGGCAGATTCTGTGTCTGGTGAGGACCTGCTTCCTGGTTCATAGATGGCTATCTTTTTGTAGTGTCCTCACATGGCAGAAGGGGCAAGGGAGTTATCTGGAGTTCCTTTTATAAGGGCACTAATCACATTCACGAGGGTTCCACCCTCATGACCTAAGCACCTCCCAAGGGTCCCACCTCCTAATACCCATCCCCTTAGGGGTTATGACTTCAATATATACATCCTATATTTTGGGGGACACAGACATTCAGTCTATAGCGCTGAGTATTTTAGTCTGGTTTCCCAGAAGCAGACCCTGAGGTGAGGATTTGTGGGCAAGTGATTTATTAAGAAAATTTTCCCAGGAGAAACAAGCGGGGGAGGTGGGGGGTGGCACAGGGGGGAGTGGTGGATATCAAATCCTGGGCACTTCCTGCTTTGCAGCAGTGAGTAGTTTGGAGGGGAAACGTCTCCAGCAGCCCAGAGCAGCCCTCTGAAGAACACAGATGCAAGCCTTTAAAAGCAAAGCACAGAGAAGCTGGAGAGGACTCACAGACCAAATAAAGGGGATCCGAGATAGAGCATTTATAGTGTCAGCTATAATGGGCAAAGGATCCATTCAGATCCCTGGCCTGCACTCCCCCTCCCCCCATGTTAATTTGTCTTCGTTATCTGTCTTCATTCATTGGGTACAAGGGGCTTACACAAAAATACAAGATCATTTCCGGAAGGATACACAAGAAAATGACAACAATGACCACCTCTTGGGCCTGAGAGAGAAGAGTCAGGGGAATTTTGCTTTTTACATTTATCCTCTTTGTCACTGTTGGAATATTTGCCATGAACACGTCCTTGAACTATGGTTTAAAAACCCACATGTGTTTTACACTCAGCCCTTCATTGTTTTCTTTCTCGAGAACCTTCTAAATGGGAGGGTCTGTGCCATGCAGTGTGAGGACACAAGGATGCTGCCTGGTCAGGGAGGTAGGCAGAGCTGTGACAAAGGCTCCAATGACAAGAGTCCAGATAAGGTCACAAATGAGGCAACAAATCCTCCCAATGGAAGGCAAAGCGGAGAAGTGAGGAGGGTCTCACAGAAGAAATGGAGGTGGGAGTGGGTCTAGAAGCAAGAGCCCCATTTAGCTCAAGATAAAGGTTGAGTTTATATCCTCTGTTCCTGGCACCGGGCTGGGCCTGGGGGTTTGGGCCCCTGGACCCGGGTAAATGCGGGAAGTGTGTGGTTGACTGAGGGAACTCAGCCTAAGCTCAGGCCCACAGGCAGTAAGGAGCTGGTTTGTGAGGAAAAGCAGGAGCAAGCTAGGGCCAGGCTGTGAAGAGTGCTGACCAGGATAAATGGTTGTAACTTAAACAGCGTGTGGCAACTTTTCTACACAGGGAAAGACTCTGTGCAGTCACAATAATTTGGAAGGGGGTGAAGAGGGCATTTTAAATTCCCACTTCATACCTGATGACATATTCCAGTCCTTCTTGGACCTCATTTGCACTCACTGTGCACCACAAAATGATATCCTGTCTTGACTTCTGTAATCATTTTATGTGTCTTGGTAATAATAATAATGATCAAAATTTCTTCACATGCCTTTTATTAATATACCTGATACCTAGTGAGTTAGCGCCAGGTGCCAAGTTTACAGGTGAAGGACCCTGAAGCTTAGATTGTTTTGGAAAGTGGGGCAACTGGTCCTGAGATCAGGCCTTATGACCTCACACACCCTGGGTTCTGGCTGTTATGACACAGTTGTCTCCTGCCTGGGCTGATAGTAACTTGGAAACAGGATCCATATTTCATGCTTTCAAAATCCTGTGGTATAAAATAACGTGCAAATTTCAATCCACAAAATCCAATGTGCAAAAAAAAGAGTAACTTTATCTTTTTGAGACTAATCTCTGCTCTAAGTCCTGATTCCCCTTCATGGTGGAAACACTCTCAGTCAACCTGTGGTTGGTTCCCCTCACTTCCCCCTTGGGTTGTGGTGTGAAGGGTCTGGGGTTAGGGCAGCGACACATTCCTATGTCACTCCTGTCCCCGTATGAGACAGCCTTCAGGTTGGATAACTCTCCTTGTCCTTCAGGGCCATCCTGGCACACACAGGTGCCTGCCTGCTCTGCTGGGCCACGGGAACTTGGTGATCTCACTGAGACCTGCCTGCCTGCACACCCCACCCAGACATTTCTACTTTGGGTTGTTGCCGTCTCTCCACTGCTCTCGGATTTTCTGAACCCATCTGGCTCTGTCACCCCCATTTTACCAGGGGTAGGGCAGAACAGGCTCCACTGCCCGTGGACACACGTGCATTTCAATGCTCTTCACTTCCCATCCAGTCTCTTACCCGTAATCATGGACCTCATCCAGCCCTGGGCTCCAAGCCTTGCTTTGACATTGAACATTCTCCCAAACTGATTGCCTCTGCTAAAATCCTTCCCATTACCTCTACGGCCTCAACTCAGAAGCCAGGAAAAGACTCATTTTCTTATTTTCCTCTATCATTCTGCTTCATTATCCCTTCTCTGAGGCAAAAGATCCCACATACTGTGTCTGCTGGAATAGGGAAATGGCCATGGGGTCCAAAGAAATACAAGATTCAAAGGAAAAAAACCACAGTTGACATTTCAAAATATTATATAAGCACAGTGGCAATATGCTCATCTCATAGTAAAATTTCCTGATTTTATTGATTATAAGTTGTGCCAACATGTGTCGTGATAAACCAGCCTGAAGCAGAATGCTTGGGTTTGGATCCCAGCTCTGCCACTTACTTGCTGTGTGACCTGGCACAAGTTACCTACCCTATCTGTGCCTCATTTCCCTCATATTTGAAATGGGAGCAACAATAACTTTATAGGGATGTTACAAGGATTAAATAAGCAAATGTATGGAAACTGGCATATAATAAATGCTTAATAAACATTATTCTTATGGGGTGTTGGGTCCTTGGGCTCACAGCCTTGGAAACCCACTCGGAAGATGATGCAAAGCCTGAAGTTTGGGATGATATCCTGATACTGTCTGGCTTAGTGCCTCCCCTGCCCACTGCATATATCTCTAATAGCTCTCATCAGGAGATTAAAGCTGCCACTTTTTTGGGTCATGTAACAGGCACTGTGGTTTGGCATGGAAAATAAAGTCCCTCTGGGGACATATAACTTCATATTCACCAGTATTTATATGAAGGAAGATGAAATATTTACAGTTAGAAATCAAATTGATTTGCTTTCCAAAAGCATAAACCATAGGAATCCAAATACAATGAAGATGAACAGAAAGAACCTATATCCTAGAGGCAGCCTGTACCTTAGAAGTTGTCCACTTGGTTCTTCCTGTATTAAAGAATAGGAGGTCTGGGATGGGAGAAGGGGGAGGGGATTTGCTCAGGATCACACTGGCCAGTAGTAGAGCTGGATCTAGAACCAGGTAGGTGATCTGCTTTCCATTTATGGCTCTGACTTTATCCAGTCACCCCAGTTCTCCAGGATGCTCCAGCAAAGGCACATATCTTAGGCAGGCCTTTTTCTCTATATCCCTTTGTACTTTCCTCCCCTGACAAACTGAATGTAAAGAAACTCTGAGGTCCATTTACCTCTCAGCCTCAGAGCCTAGGGCCACTCTTAGCAAAACTCCCAGACTGTGGGCCCTGGGGCAACTCATTTTCTTTCTCTAAGCATTAAATCATTTCTCCTTTGAAAATGCATAATGCAGCGTGACCTACTGACTTTTTTTGGCCTCTCCCATTGCGGAGCACAGGCTCCGGACGCGCAGGCTCAGCGGCCATGGCTCACGGGCGCAGCCGCTCCGCGGCATGTGGGATCCTCCCGGACCGGGGCACGAACCCGTGTACCCTGCATTGGCAGGCGGACTCCCAACCACTGCGCCACCAGGGAAGCCCGACCTACTGACTTTGAAGTGTAGTGAGGATCAGGATGTGATAATGTAGGCCAAAGTGGTTAGAGTTTAAATGGACATAAATAAGAAGCAGACATGGCTGGCCCCTCCCTTGGATGTGTGGACTCTACCATGCCTTTGAGACATTAGCAATCAATATACACAAGGACAGCTCTGCCTGTTATAAAAGCCTTGCGAACATGTATCTAGGACACCCAAATCACCAAGTCCACAGTTCCTGCCCCTGTAGGAAGAGCAATTGATGGCAGTAACCAAAGACTGAGCCATGGGGGCCTCTACCCAAAAACCCCCCTTCTGTCCAAATTTGCACACTTTGTTGTCAGTGTTTCTTAACTAGAGACCACTAGATGAGGCTGGATCTTAGCCAGAGTTCCTGATTTAGTCTTTAACGAAGTGGGCCCGTGGCTCCTTGTTTCTAAAAATCTGCAGGCTGCTTTAGAACACCTTCGCCCCACTCTCAGACCTACAGGACTGGCTGTGTCACTCCAGGGGGATCTCCAAGCTGCAACCTGCACCTCTCTCTCCATTAGACTGATTTCCTGATTGTATTTTGATTGTCTGCTTAGAGTTTGGGGCTGTGAAATTAGAGCTCGGCAGTAGGTTCAAGCATTTCTTCTGGGTAACTTTGAGGTCCTCTGAACTTCTGTGCCCAAGGAGTCACTAAAGAGGAAATGAACCCTAACCCTCATCATAGATACAGGGACTGGTGCACTTTAAAACAGACAAATAACTTTAGAGGTTTTTTTCCCCCCTGATTACAAAAGCAATAATACATGCTTATTATGGAAATCTTGGAAAATACAGAAATGGAATGCATATACAGGCTTTAAAAAAAAACTGAGAAAATATACCAAAGTGAGATTTAAGTGAGATTACAAATGATTTTTACTTTTTGACTTTGTCCTTTTCTGTATTTTCCAAGATTTCCATAATAAGCATGTATTATTGCTTTTGTAATCTCACTTAAATCTCACTTTGGTATATTTTCTCAGTTTTTTTTTAAAGCCTGTATAAGCATTCCATATATTTCAGGGGTGTGCTGATAAGAAAGCTCTCAAAAAAATTCCTGGTTTATAGCATTAGCCAAAATCTATCTTTTAAATACTCCACCATGACTGATTTCAAGCAACCAATAGTTTAACAAGTGACTTTCAAAATTTTTGAAGACGTAACAATTGGCCTATGCAGGCCAGTAAGAGTCAGCTCCAGCATACCCCTGGTTGAGATCGTATGGGGTGAGATGTGTGCCCTAAATTTTTTCATTTAATATTATGTTCTGAACCACTTGGCAACCATCCTTGTAATACTTGATTCAGGCAAGATCACAATGGATGCATTGGGAGAAAGTTTGTTAGGGGAAGGATATTCGCCCCACAGCTTACTTATTACTTGCGAAGGGATAAAAGTACCTTTACACTGAAGACCAAGGGATCAAATGTGTCATCCCCAATAATGGAACAACTCGACATGATGGGCCTCTTGATGTGATACAGGGGGAAGAACACAACATTGCCTGGGTGGTATATTTGTCAAAAAGGTTTAACGTAAACCTAATCATGAAGAGACCATTGAATATCCAGATTGTGGGATTTTTGGCAAAACAAGCCTGAGCTCTGAAAAAAATAGTGTCATGAAAGAAAAAATAAAAAAGGGCTGGGGACTGTAGATTAAAAGGAGACTAAAGAGATGTGACAGCTAGGTGCAACACATGATCCTTGACTGGAGACTGGGTTTAAGAAAAACAGCTATAAAGGCCATTTTGGGGGCAGCTGGAAAAAGTTGAATATGGGCTCTAAAGTAGATCATATTATTATATCAATCTTGGTGTCTTGGGTGACATAATGGTAATATGGTTCATGTAGGATAGAGTGCTAGTTCTTAGAAGAGGTGTTGTGTGCTGCAGTGCTTAGGAGTGGAGTGACAGTGTCTGCAGTTAACTTTCAAAGGATTCTGCAAAACAATAAAAAGACAAAGAAAGTCCCCCCTCACCAAAACTCCCAAACAGCAACACACGCACATATAAATATAATGGGAGAGAGAGAGAAAGCGGCAAATATTAACAATAGGTGAATCTAAGTAAAGGACATATTGATATTCATTGTATAATTCAAACCTCTGCCAGTTGGAGGTTTTTAAAAAATAAGGACAAATTTTTACATTATGCTAGTTTCCTTCACAAATTATTGTTATTTTAGTAATGCATAATATTCCACCATAGAAATATGCTATAATTTATTTAGCCCAATCTACTGTAGATAACATATTTTTACTGTTATAAACTGTGAACGTCCTTATAATGAAAGCTTAGCATGCATTTATGATTGTGTCTTATGGTGGACTCCTTGTTACCTTTACCACAGGTAAAAATAAATTTTTTAAATTTATTTATTTTATTTACTTTTGGCTGCGTTTGGTCTTCGTTGCTGTGCGCAGGCTTTCTCTAGTTGCGGCAAGTGGGGGCTCCTCTTCGTTGCGGTGCACGGGCTTCTCATTGCTGTGGCTTCTCTTGCTGCGGAGCAGGACCTCTAGGTGCACGGGCTTCAGTAGTTGTGGATCACGGGCCCTAAAGCGCAGCTTCTGTAGTTGTGGCATGTAGGCTTTGTTGCTCTGCAGCATGTGTCTTCCCGGACCAGGGATGGAACCCGTGTCCCCTGCATTGGTAGGCGGATTCTTAACCACTGCGCCACCAGGGAAGTCCAAGGTAAAGAATTTTTAAGCAGTTTTTAGGCTCTGGGATGAATCCTCATGGCTTAAGCTTACATGAGACTGAATTATCAACTAGATGCCAGGTTATTAATGTGAACAGAAGAAAACATCCCCGTGGCCTCCTTCAGAGGGTTGGGTGAAGGATAAGGATGTATATCAGAAAAATTAAGATACCCCACACAGGAAAAGTGGGGAGCAGAGGTGCAGGCAGCATATTAGAGGCACCTGGTAGCTTTGAAACAATAATAGGCCCAGATCCTACTCCAGGAAAAGTTGAATCAGCGTCTCTGGGGGTGGGAATCTGGCAGTGGTTTGCTTTATAAGCTCCCCAAGGAATCATGAGGTGCAGCCAGTGTTGAGAAAAGCTGATGTTGTAGGATCCAGAAGAAATGGTCCAGGAGTGGGGAGGTAGCCAGGGTGGTGAGAGGGAAGGGTGAGGAGAGGTACTAAGTAGCTCTAAAAAGGGACTGGCCAGAAAGAGAAAATGGAAGTGATTAAGAGGGACTTGAGAAAGTTATGTTGGGTGGGACATGATACGATGTGACTTTCTTCTTTCTGTCGCCAGGGACCTCTAGTAAATTTATAATTACTTTTTAATGCTTTTGTAGTTGGGCTTATTTTTTGGGTGTGTGTGACATCTAGACTTGTCTCAAGGTGAGGACCAGGTGAGAGCAGAGGTGGTCTGAAGATGGCTCCAGTTACATTAATTCACAGTGGGAGGGAGAGTTGACAGGGGTGCGAAGGACAGCATCATATCTTTTCTTGCCACCTGCCCTTTGGGGCACAAATCCATGAGGTGGCTCTGCGGGTCACTCTTCTTTCTTCCTGTCCAACCCAAGGTAGAGGTCACAGAATTATAATAATTCTATTATTTTATTATTAGATTTAAGAGACAGTCTTTTGATCAGAACACACCATTGTTTCCAAGGTTGTATCGATTCAAAGCCAATCAAGGTAATTCAAACCACAACAGAAATCTCTCTTTGAGAAAGCTCATTTTAATCATTTTTCCTGACTAAAATGACGTACTTGCTTCTTATTACATTTTCTTGTAGTATAAGAGACAGATAGGCTTCCTATTCTGAAGATATACCTGGGAATTTTAAGCAGTAATTAGTGTTGATAGCTTTTCAGCTTCATTTTGCATCTGCATCAGAAAACTGAATGTCTTCTTTCTCCATAAGGGCCTTCTAAGGCAGTTTTTGAGAGGTGAGAAATAGTGGTTATTTGAAAGTTGCTTTTTCTTCTTTTTTGCCACAATTGCCTATTTAGGACAACCATCACCAAAAATAAGACGTGAATGTCAACGAAAGCAACAAGTGTACTTTGTTTATTTCCTTCCATAAAACGCGTAATTCTTTTAAAATAACAACATATAGGTAAAAGCTGAAGTGTATGGTTTTTAAAAATAAATTTAGATCATTTCAAGCTAGGACAACTTAAGAAACAAAATGTTGCATTATGTGGTCAACTCAGTCTTCCTTTTCCTGTTTGTTCAAAGATGAAAAGAGAAAGTCAGGATGCATTTTTCTACCTTACCAGTTCTTAGGTGATTTATCATTTTGGAATTGATTAGAGCAAAGAGAAAATACTATTTTAAAAAATGTATAGAAGATGTTCCTACTCTAAAAAGATTTTGAAGGCTTTTTTTTTTTAAGATGTTGGGAGTAGGAGTTTATTAATTAATTAATTTATTTTTGCTGTGTTGGGTCTTCGTTTCTGTGCGAGGGCTTTCTCTAGTTGTGGCAAGCTGGGGCTACTCTTCATCGCGGTGCGCGGGCCTCTCACTATCGCAGCCTCTCTTGTTACAGAGCACAGGCTCCAGATGCGCAGGCTCAGTAGTTGTGGCTCACGGGCCTAGTTGCTCCGCGGCATGTGAGATCTTCTCAGACCAGGGCTCAAACCTGTGTCCCCTGCATTAGCAGGCAGATTCTCAACCACTGCGCCGCCAGGGAAGCCCTGAAGGCTTTTAAAAGTAAAATTCCTTGCAAGTAATCTAGGTTGGAGTCACACACTCAAATGCTCACAGGCACTGTGCAAGAAAACCAAATAATTTTGATGTTAGATGACCCCTGGAACTCTTAGTGTTAGAGATGCAATAGGGAATGCTGGAGACTGTGGAAAACTGGAAAGGGTCATCTGTGTCTAAATACTTCTCAGCATCAGCATAGCCTTCTTTTTTTAAATGAAAGGACAGAAATCTGTATTTTTGTGTTGTTTTTCAATTCTTAAATGTCAATGTATAATTCAAAACTGATTTGTGGGAAAGGTTTGGTTCTCACGTTGACAGTCTGAGACATCTTATCAGATAGGAAAAACTGAAGTGGAGTGTTGGCAGAAGGGGGCAAATGCACAGAGTGTTCTGGAGGAAGATCTGGAAAGCTTGGTGATGGACTGGGTGCAAGGAGAGGAAGAGCCTGAAGGCTTGGGAGGACTCAGGATTGTGGACTGAAGGAGAGCTTGCTTTGGTGAAAGGACTGTGTGTGTGTGTGTGTGTGTGTGTGTGTGTGTGTGTTTGTGTGTGTGTGAAAGAGAGAGAGAGAGATGGGTGAGGGTGGGAGGGTTGGGCACAGATGGGAAACCAGAGGAAAATGAGCTCTGTTTTAACAAGTTGCATTTGAGATCATGGTTGGGCATATCCAAGAGGAAAGGACAAGGAGGATATAATTAACCTTGAACTCAAGATGTGCCTACAGCATTAGGCAGCTGCAGTGTATATGATCAGAGTTAGTGTCTGGCATCATCAAGGGGGCATTTGTTTGTACTGTCTTGCTCTCTGCACTTATCAGAAGATTGTACTCTGTTCTGGATACCACTTAAAAAGCAAACACTCTTTTTCTCCTAAATTACAAAAGTAATACATTTTCCATACAGAAAAGTGGGAAAAATGCTGAAATTGAGAAAAGGAAAATTGCCTATAATGCTGCCATCTATAATAATAATTAATGGCTTCATATATATCCTTCTTGTCTTTTATTTGTATAAATATATACTTAAATAGTTTACAGAATTGCAGTTATATGGTAAATACTGCATTGTAATATGCTTTTTCCCCATAACATATCTTGAACATATCAATAAAATATCAATACCATATCAATAAAATAATCTGCTATAATATGATTTTTAATGACTAACATTTATTCCATTTGATGAAGGAATCAAAATTTAGAGCTAAAAATGCTTTTGCACACAAGCTGCTTCTCCATATTAAACAATGTCATCTTTAATTCTAAATCTTTGCACACATTCCTGGTTATTTTCTGAGGATAAACTCCCAGAAGATGGAATTAGTAGGTATGCCAAGGCAAGAGGGCACTCCTGAAAACTTGAAACAAGAAACAGAATCTATTTTCTGTGAAGCAAGGGAAAACTTGAGACAGTCTTCCTAAACAAAGCAAAGGAATTCAAGGATTAGTTGGAATTTCAGGAGTCAGGATGTTAGGGACTGGTTGACCTTTAGCTGTGGAGGTGTGGTTACTGAAGTGCAACTATTGCTGATTGGCTGACAGAAGCATAGGACTGTTTCTGATTGGCTGGCTATCTGGAAGTGTGGGTCATTCATTGGCTGACTCTCAGAAGCTTGGATTCTGGTGTGAAGCCCGTGAATGGAACAGGTTTTAAAGTCTTTGTGGTGCTTAGTTTTTACTATGGCTGCAGAACAATTAGTCTTTTTCTGCAAGAAAAGAGGAACTTTTAATTCTCAAGTCAAAGGGCCAAATTGCTGAATATACCCATATATACATAACATGAGATCTACCATCTTCACAAAATTCCAAGTGTACAATGCAGTATTATTAACTATAAACACAATGTTCAGCAAATTTCTAGGACTTTTTTTTATTCTTAGATGACTGAAACTTTATACCCATTGAACAGCAACTCCCTATTTCCCTCTCCCCTTGGTCCCTGGCAACTACCCTTTTACCCTGTGCTTCCATGAGTTTGATTACTTTAGACACTGCATATAAGTGGAATCATGCAGTATTTGTCCTTCAGTGACTGGCTTATTTCAGTTAACATAATGTCCACAAGCTTCATCCATGGATGCATATGACAGAAGGTTTTTGTTGTTGTTTCTGTTTGTTTGTTTTGTTTTTTGTTTACAGCTGGATAATATTCCATTCTACATATATACCACATTTTTAAAATCCATTTCTTTATCCATTCATCCCTCAATGGATATTTAGGTTGCTTTAGTCTCTTGGATATTGTGAATAATCCTGCATTGAACATTGGAATGAAAATATCTTCATGGAATCCTGATTTCAATTCTTTTTGATAAATATCCAGAAATGGGACTTCATACTGTTTTCCATAGCTGCTACACCACTTTACATTCCTAATATTCAGTGCACAAAGTTTCCAATTTCTCCACAACCTCATCAACACATGTTATTTTCTGCATTGTTTTTTTCTTTTCAATAATAGCCATCCTTACAGGTGTGAAGTGATATTTCATTATGGTTTTGATTTTCATTTCCCTGATGATTTGTGATGTTGAGCATCTTTTCATATGATTGTTGGCCATTTGTATGTCTTCTTTGGAGAAGTATCTATTCAAATCCTTTGCCCAATTTTTAATTGGGTTATTTGTTTTTTGTTATTCAGTTTTAGGAGTTCCTTATATATTCCAGATATTAATCCCTTACCAGATATATGGTTTGCAAATATTTCCTCCCATTTTGTAGGTTACCTTTTCCCTCTATTGATGGTTTCCTTGGTGTGCAGAAGCTCTTTAGTTTGATGTAGTCCCACTTGTCTATTTTTGCTTTTATTGCCTGTGCTTTTAGTGTCATATCCAAGAAATCATTGCCAAGACCAACATCATGAAGCTTGTCCTCTATGGTTTCTTCTAGGAGTTTTATAGCTTCAGGTCTTATGTTTAAATCTTTAATTCATTTTGAGTTGATTTTTGTTTTGTGTAAGATAAGGGTAAAATATCATTCTTTTACATTTGGATATTCAGTTTTTCTAGCACCATTTGTTGAAGAGATTACCTTTTCCCCATTGGGTATTCTTGGCACCCTTGTTGAAAATCAGTTGATAGTATATGCATGGGTTTATTTCTGGGCTCTCTATTCTGCTCCATTGGTATACATGTTTGTCTTTATGCCAGTACCATACTGTTTTGATTAGAGTAGCTTTGTAATATGTTTTGAAATCAGGAAGTGTGAGGCCTTCAGCTTTGTTCTTCTTTCTCAAGATTGTTTTGGCTATTCAGATTCCTTTGTGGTTGCATGTGGATTTTAGGATTGCTTTTTCTATTTGTGTAAAAAATGCCATCAGGGGCTTCCCTGGTGGCACAGTGGTTGAGAGTCTGCCTGCGATGCAGGGGACACGGGTTCGTGCCCCGGTCCGGGAGGACCCCACGTGCCGCAGAGCGGCTAGGCCCGTGAGCCATGGCCACTGAGCCTGCGCATCCGGAGCCTGTGCTCTGCAACGGGAGAGGCCACAACAGTGAGAAGGCTGCGTACTGCAAAAAAATAATAAAATAAAATTTTAAAAATGCCATCAGGATTTTGATAGGAATTTCTTTGAATCTGTAAGTTGCTTTGGATGGTATGGACGTTTTAACAATATTAAATCTTCCAGTCCATGAACATGTTATGTCTTTCTGTTTATTTGTGTCTTCTTTAATATATTTCAGCAACATTTTGTAGTTTTCCACGTACAAGTCTTTTGCCTCCTTAGTTAAAATTATTCCTAAGGATTTTGTTCTTTTTTGAAGCTATTGTAAATGAGATTATTTTCTTAATTTATTTTTGGATTGTTGTTTGTCTTTGGCACCCTATTTGAAGAAATATATGCACAGACTAAAACACCTCTGGAAGAGATCGATAATGATAGGAAGGCTAGAAGTCTTTCTATATGAAGGAAAGGTTGAAAAACACAGTGATAACTATCCTTGGATAGAGAAGATCAGGGTGGATGTGACTACTTTGGTAGTCAAATCCAGTGACTACCAAAAGGCACACTGGGTTTTCTCTAACAATGGAAGCTTTCCAACTTTGGAATAGAGGCATCATTAAAGGTTCTATATTTGCTAGACACTCATCATACCACCTGGTCAGGAGTCTGGGGTTGCGACACTTTAGACCTGTGAGTGAATCCTAGCTGTGCCATTTGTCAGGTCACTGTGTGACCTGGGGCAGGTTATTTAAGCTCTCTGAATCTGAATTTTTTTCCCTTACTGAGTGAGAAAAATAACAGTATCTTCCACATAGTAATGCTATGAGATCTATGCATAACACAGTAAGTCATAATTCTGAAGACTTAGAGTGTTCTTTGCTCTTTGGTGATTTCAGTGAATATTATTGAGAGCACATGGCAATGTGCCAGATGCTGTGCCCTCAAGAGGATTATAGAGAGGCAAAGATATGATCCCTGCGCTTGAAGAGATTTCAGAGAGACAAGGTGGAAGGAACTAGACTTGACACTGCAAGCTGGGGACGGGGCATTTTCCAGAACGAGGCACAAAAATGCATGTATCATGTATGTACATGTATGTACAAACCATGTAACGAACATACAAATATATTTGCAAATTAAAAACAGCAACAAAAAAACAAAGAAAAGAAAGAAAGAAGGAAGGAAAGAAAGTAAAGAGGTAAGAAAGAAAACCACAAAAATGCTTACATTGGTTTGGTAATTTTTTTTGTTTTATTTTCCAAATTTCATGCAATATTATTATAACCACATGAAGAAATTTTATTCTCAGCTACTGCTGAAGAGTTCATAGAAGGGGAAAGAATGAGGAAGGACAAGAGGACCGTTGACATTTGGGTTACATTATATTTAAAAATAACTTTATTTTTCAGTACTATAGAGAAACCCATATTTGGTGACATGAGTAGATTTTAAGGACAAATTTAGCGTGCTACCATCTGCAAATAACTTTTAATCCTTTAGTTGCATCAGTATTTTTGTAGCCAATAAAGTGGTACTGATTTATGCCTGCTTTTAAAGAAACCATTTAGAAAAATGTTTCCAGTCATTGAAACAACAAGCTTGAGAATTTTTAGATTCACAAAAAGCTATTTTTCTGAGGGTGGTTAGATTCTAAATGTAACCCTCATGTAAATATATAGAAATATCATTCCAAGTCACAAAATAAAGCTTACAGGTCAATGACCACATTCAAATGAAGCATTTAATAAATATTTCAGTAAATGAAAAACGCACTTATTTGCTCAGCAGATATTGATTGAGTCCAGTGGCTGGCCATGTCTCCTGCTCTGTGCTGGGGATACCCATGCTTGGTATTGTCAGACTTTACCTCTCTGTCCCCTGGAGAGATTAATCAGAGTTCATTGTCCCCAGGTCAGGAGTTGTAGAGGGTTAAGCTTGAACTGGATGACTGCAAAGCTTCTGTGTTCCTGAGACATGGCAGCTGATTCTTGCCAATTCCATGACATGGTTTCGTTTACAGCCAGATAAGAAGCATGTGTTTCTTGAGTGATTTTATTCTTATCCCTGAATTTCTTACTAAAGGCATAATGCAGGCATGGCAGGTATGCTTAGTTATACTGAGGCTGAAGTAAAGGTCTCTCAGCAGGAGGGCATGCTTGAGACATCACCATACCTTGGTTACTCCAAAATTCATTGTTTATACTTTCTACCTTGATGGAAAAATTAGCAATTTTTACCTATCTCAGAAAAAAAATAGTACTATGAAATATGTTTTGCATTCATTGATATTAATGGGGACTGGGTAGCCTACTGGGAATGATCTCAAACTATGTCCACACTTAGGGGTTCAGACACACAGGAATGGGGTGGAGAAGCCAACAGACACTTAATTGCAAGGGAGATGAATATTTGAGAACCTGGAAGAGAAAGGAGGACACCGCAGGGAAAGGAGGACAAGCCATGGTGAGACTGACTCAGCAGAGGGGTTGAGGATTGAAGGGGACCAGCATTTCATTACTCACAGTATTTGGCTGTGACTTGAACTTGCCTGAGCCCGATCCCCCTGGAAATGTATATGTGGACTGGGGAAGAAGGGGCTGTGCGTGTCTAACCCCTGGGGACCTGAACAGCTCTAAGAGAGTGCGCCACCGGGCACCTAGGAGGTGAGCTTTGGCAACTAGCAGGGGCAGTTGAGAGCATCAAGGTGTGGTCAGCACTGAAGATGAGTGGTTCAGATGAGTGGTGACAGGATGGTGAGCGGCAGGATGGTGAGCATGGTGTGGAGCGCCCGGGGCGGGGAGCTGAGGTGTAAGATTAGAGTTTTAATTTGCATGCCCCCATCTCCAGAGCGTAGAGCATCTTATCAAGTTTGTTAGTCATTCCACCTTCCTATTCTTTAAATTGGATCTCCATATCCTTTGCTCATTCTTTACTATTGAGATTGACTTTTGTTGATATTTAAGAAGTCTTTTACAAATTCTGGGACCAATCCATGTCAGTTAAATCTGCTGCAAATATCTTCTCCCAGCCTGTGGCTTGTCTTTCTCTCTCTCTTTTTTTTAATAGTGTCTTGTCATATAGGAAGTTTTAATTTTAATATTATCATTTTTATCAGTCTTTCACATTATGGTTTATATGTCTTTTATGTCTTATTTAGGACATTCTTCCCAGCCCCAAACATAGGATAAATATGTTATTCTACATTTTCCTGAAATATTTTCAGAAATATGAATTCTTCTGTCACTAGTTATTGTTGCTCATTGCTATGGTTTTGAAATTCATCTGTGATTAGTGTAGCTGTAGTTCATTCATTTAGTGATCCACAGTATTTCATTTTATGAATAGATCATGATTTATTTATACATTCTATCAAGGGACATTTCATTTGTTTTCTTTTTTTTGGTCTGTTACAAATGGCACTGAAATAGCATTCTTGTACTGTCCCTTGGGGGCATATGGAGAAGTTTCTGAGAGTGGAATTGTTGGGTCATAGGTTAAGCACATCTTTTTTTCCCCCTCATCTTAAACTTTACTCGGTGAGGAAAATTGTTTTCCAAATTGGTTGTATGCAGTTACACTCTCTCCATAGATGTAGAAGCGTTGACACGAACTTATGACATTGCCAACACTTATCTTTATTATTTCCTTCCTTCAGGTTTACTCTATTTTCCTTTCTTAAATGTCTTGGGTACTTTGCTGATTAGTTTTCAGTCTGCTTTTCTTATATAAGAATTTAAGGCTACAAAATCTCCCTGTACTGCTTTAGCTGCATCCTGTAAGGTTTTTTAAATGAATTTTTTTTTAAATTTATTTATTTATTTATGGCTGTGTTGGGTCTTCATTGTTGAGCGCAGGCTTTCTCTAGTTGTGGTGAGTGGAGGCTTCTCATTGTCGTGGCTTCTCTTGTTGTGGAGCACGGGCTCTAGGCACGCAGGCTTCAGTAGTTGTGGCACGTGGGCTCAGTAGTTGTGGCTTGCGGGCTCTAGAGTTCAGGCTCAGTAGTTGTGGCACACGGGCTTAGTTGCTCCGCGGCATGTGGGATCTTCCCGAGCCAAGGATCGAACCCGTGTCCCTTGCATTGGCAGGCAGATTCTTAACCACTGCACCACCAGGGAAGCCCTAAAATGAATTTTTAAACATAATCTCCAACTTATAGAAAAGTTTCATGTAAAGTATAAAAAATTTGTCATGGAGCAGCAGAGACCAACCAGGGTAAGAAGGATACCTGTCTGCTTAGGAGAGAGGTGGCAGCAGTAGCAGGAGGTTGGTTTCAAGGGGGATGGATCAAATGTGTCACTATGTCAAGGATAATGGGAGCCAGATTTCTCACTATTGGCAAAGGAGTTACATCAATGGAGAGGGAGATAACTAGAATGAATCCTTGATGTTGGATTGGAATTGGAAGCATTCGTGTGAGGTCTGTGGGTACCCTCCTTACCCAGCTTGGGCTCTGACACCTGGCACTAGTCTGCCGCTCTGTGTGGCTGCCCTCCTCAGCCTGCTGGGACTCCGGTACCTCCCCTCAGGCAGCCCCTAGCCTGGTGGATGCAGTCCTCACCAGCTTTGGGCTTCAACACCCCACACCAGGCTGCTTCCTTGCACAGATGCCCTCCTCTCCTGGCTGAGGCTCTTACTCCCCACACACACTGCCCCTCTGCATGGACGTGCTCCTCATTCCACTTGGGCTGTGACACGGGTTCCAGGTTACCCCTCTCAGTGGGCACCTATCTTGCTTTGTCCACCTGACAGCTTAAAACTGAATGGGTCAGGAAGGGAAGTGAAGGAGAAAGGCATCCCATAAGTTTTGATACATAATATTTTCAATGTCATTCAATTTTAAATAATTTCTAATTTCCCATTTTAATTTTTCTGTAATCCATCCAGAAGTTTGTTTCAAAATTTCTAAAAAATTTACAGTATTACATTTAGTCATCTTTTGATTCTTGATTTCTCTCTTAATTGCATTACATTCAGGGCATATGGTTTATATGCAGCTGATTGTGGTTTTTATCACGATTTGCTTCGTACCTAGTAAATAATAAATGTTTGCAAATGTGGTATGTGTTCCTGAAAAATATTTCTAAGCGTTGGATACATAGTTCCAAAAATGTTCATAGATTAAACTTAATTGTATTATTTAAATATACTGTCCAGACTAAATTTTTGTCTGCTTGATGTATCAGTTACTGAAAGAAGTATAATAAATCTGCCATTATTACTGAGGCTTTATAAATTTCTCCTTGTAATTCTATCACTTATTGTTTTATAAATTTGGACACTCAACTTATGTTATTATAGTTGTTATAGCTTTCTGGTGAATTACTCCTTTTATAATTATGCAGTTATTGATATTCTCAATAATGCTTTTTCTCTTTAAAGTTTAATATAGCCATAGCAGCTGGGTTTTTTGGCGGGGGTGGGATTAGTATTTCCTGGTATATCTTTTTCAGTCTTATTTTCAACCTTTCTTCTTCATATTTTGACTGTTTCTCCTGTAAATCTTGCACATATAGTTGTGAATTTATAAATTTCTATCACTTTTTGATTTGGACACACATTTTTAAAACCAAATTTGGCAAACTTTTAAGTGTTGATTTTAGACTTTTACCAGTTGTAATAATTCCTAATATAGTTATTATTTTTACCATCTTACTGTATGCTTTCTCTTCACCTTGCTTTTCCTGTGCTTTTTTTTTTACCCCCTCTTCACTTTTTCTATCATTCTTACCTTGTTTTTAAAAATTTCCCTCTACATCGTAAGCATTTGGTGAATGCTGGCTAGTGTGATTTCATTTGGTGGTCAAGAAAACCCTGTGCTATACGTTATTCTGCATGGGTGTATATTTGGAAATCTTGGATTCGCTTTATTTTAGCTCTCAGCTCTGAATATTCAGAACCCTGGCTTCCTCCGGACCTATCAGAGCTCTTAAACTGAAAACATCCAGTTTTGTATCTTACATTTTCTCCACTTAAATATATCGTGACAATTTTTCTCATGTCTATGCCATGTGATGTCTATATAAAGTCTACTGTTGGCCATGAATTTGTTTCCAATTGCTTTGTTATAAGTAATGTCGCAGTGAACATCTTTGTGCCCAGATATAACTCCTCCCTTAGGATAAATTCCTTGAAATTGCTGATCAGAAGGAAGAACCATTTTTAAAGGCCTTGCCTCCTGAAATATCACACTCTTTTGTGTGGACGTTTTCCAGCAGAGTATAAGAATGCTCAGAGACCATTCCAACAATTCCCCTACCAAGATCACACTGACACCCCCGGGAGTAGGGGTGGTCAGGCGTCAGGCAGAACCCCAGTCAGGTGCAAGAGAGAGGCAGAGGATCGGGTAGGCTGCTGCCCGGGTCCTGGGAGCACTGAGTGGGTGTGGCTTGGGACTGGGATCTTGGGGTGAGAGCCAGGGAAGCCTTCCTCCCTCCCACCTGCTGTCCATGTAGTGGACTCTGCACTCAGACTCCCCGCAGCAGAACCAGGCACAGCTCAGAGAGAGCAAGACACTCGGTGTCTCCGTTTTGCAGACCCGCCGCTACTCCAGAGGGTCTTGGGGAAGCAGGCCTTGGGGCTAGGAGGGAGGAGCCCTTGGACACCCCCCTTCCCCCGCACTGGACGTACTTTCCGCCCTTCTAGTGCAGAGAACAGCCAAGTGGGCCGGCCCTGTGTTTGCCTTAGCGCCTGCTCGGTGGAAAGCCAGCTTGTGCTCAAATCGCTACAATCCCTTGACTCCGTGGCAGCTTTGCGTCCCCCGGAGGTTTGGGCGCTTCTCTGTGCTCTGGAACTTTTCTCCAGAAGTGGGAGGGGAGGGAGAGGGGACGAGGCTAAAATCGCCGCCTGCCCGCCCGCCGCCGCCGCCGCCGCCGCCGCCGCCGCGGAGCTGCCAAGGCGCTGCGGCCGCAGGAATCCGGCGGGTAGCGGCGGGACCGGGGCCGGGAGGGGCACGGGGACTAGCCGTCCTGCCGCCTGCCCGCGGCACAAAGCCCGCCCTTGTTTGCGGCCTCGGATGCATGCCCTGGGCCCAGACCTCCCGGGGTCCTCTCTGGCCCGCGCGCGGAGCCGAGTGTCCTGACCACGCCGGGAAGGGGACGTGCTGCCTGCCGCAGACTCCTGGAGGGGGTTGGCACGGGGGTGGCGTGGGGGAGTTGGGTAGACACGCTCTGCCAGGGAGCCTGGGCCCCAGCCTTGGGCTCTGCTCTGCCAAGGAAGACCAGGCCCAGGCCCTGATTGAACCCAGCCGGTGGGGTTTCTCGAGCTGTGAGTCATAGGCATTCGCCACCTACGGAGGCAGTAAAGGTGCCCTTGTCACCGTCACCGGTCAGTGGGCATGATGGGGATGCTGGGGTGGTGGTGCGGTGGAGGCGGGCACAGGCGCTGGGTGCCTTCCCCTGGGCTGTTTTCACAGAGCATACGACTCTGAGCGTGCCTTGGCCAGACTCATCCTCAGAGGTGGGTCTGCCAGCACAGCCCTGCCTGCCTGCCCCATCCCTTCAGTACACTCTTATCACCCACTGCCCACCATACACCAGGAGTGACTGATCTTTTCCAAAGCCTGGCAAATAAATGGCAGCAAGGCTGGAGCCGGAGTCCCCTGACCCCTGACCCTGCATGGCATTCCTTACACTTGCACCTCTCATGATGATGGGCATCCATCCCTCCACTCACTTCTCTACTTAGCATCCATTTATTGAGCACCTGCTGTGTGCCAGGCACTATTCCAGGTGCTGGGAATACATCAGAGAACAAGGCAGACCTAGTCTCTGCCCTCAGGGGTGCTGTGGCCTGACTCCAAAACCTATTCCTTCACCACTATTACATTGACTTTGGCAGATCACTCCCTGCTGGCCTTAGCTTCCCCTACCTACAGATTCAACATAACGGGTCCACAGGACAGACTGCCAGTCCTGTGCAGCTTTTTGCTAAGGATCTGCTTATTGGTGACTGGCAAAGAGCACTGTGGGGAGTTAAAAAAAAAAAAAAAGGAAATTCCAGGGAAGTGAGAAGAAACATGTGTGAAAACTAGGCACCACACTAGATCAGCATTAAATCAAACCAGGGTCTGGTTAGAAACAAGTGCAGACCTGCTATTTCTCACTGAGTCCTGTTATTTTTACTCAGCAAATTCAAGCAAGATTTCATGGTCACATCCAGAGGGCAGGAAAGAAGAAAGCTGTGATCCTCAAATGCAAGGCTGACCTGTTTGCTGTGTAGGCTGGGGGTGAGGGTGGGAGTTTGGGGGGAGTGTGCTAGGCAAGATCTGAACACAAGGACATTGGTGACAAGACCATAGGCTGAATCTTCCTCTGTCTATAAACTGTCCATTTTCACCTTGTTCAATGGCTCCCATGACCACTGAATTAAGTATAAACTTCCCACCGGCCACAGCTTTAGCATGACTTCCGGTCTGTTCTTGTCAGTGCCATCTCACATGATGTTTCTCACCTGCCCCTAGCTTCAGGCAAATAGGACAATGTGTTGCTGCCTGTGTGCCCCTCTGTCTTAGCACTTGATAACCATGGTAACTGATGCTTGCTCAGCATTCACTATGTGCTAGGTCCTGAGCTTTCCTTATCCCAATCTTACAAGGTAAGAAGTATTATTACCTTGACAGATGAGAAAACTGACACTAAGAATAGTTCCTGACTTGGCCAAGGTCACCTGGTAAATGGGAATTTGAACACAGGCCTCCCAGTCCCCAGGACCTAAACCCTTGACTATTACAGAGACCTTAGGAATCACAGTGCTGTGCCCTGTGTGGTCTCTAATAAATGATGTTATGAAAATGCTAGAAGTTTGGGGTGAGATACCAAAAGCAAGAGTTGAGACCAGTTGGCATGGACCTCTCAGGAGACCCCAGACCGTCTCCTGTTAGATCATTCTCTTTTCCCCCAACACATGTTCGTATGGTGCCCCACCTTCTCCTCTAGCCACCCCCCGCCCACCCCACCTCCCTGGCTGACTCGATGGAACATGAGTTCCTGGGACAGTGACCAACAGCACATTCCCTTCTCCAGCACGAGCACGCCAGTCAGCAGAGATGGAGCCACAGTCCTGGGGGATGGTGTGCTGTGATTGTCCAGGCTCACTGAAATCCTCATGCTGGTCAGTCGGGACTTTTGATACAATTTAGGATAACTGAATGCCATGAACCCTTGCCATGTTGGAGGGAGACAGGGAAAGGGACAGGGTGGTGGCTCAGGTGCTGTGGCCATAAGAAGGAGCCTCCCAACTTCTGATGGAGACCAGAACCCAACCCAGAGGAAAGGAGAGACATGTTGCGGTCTTCTATGATCTTCTAGGTTTCCAGGAAGCCCCCAAAAGTGCCAAATTGAGAGTCCAAGAGATCAGAGTAGGTCGTAGGCTGGTGGAAGGAAGGCCACTTGTTGCAGGCCTCCCTGGGCTTTGCCCACTGCACGTTACGCCCGAAGGTCAAGTGAGGCAGTTGAGAAAAAATCCCCACTGTGAAGTGTCTGAGGCCCTTCTGAGATGAGAGAATGGCCCCTTTTCAGCAGCCCTGCTTGGAGCCAGGACAGTATTCCAGAGGGAGCAGGCTGGTGAATGATCATCTGTCTGCCCAGATGGACCAAGGCCTGGCCCACAAGGGAGGAGACTCAGATTCTGGTTTCTGTTTGTGAATTCAGGGGCTCTGGAGTACTTCAATAAATAAACACCTATTTATTGAGCTCCTACTGTGTGCACAGCACGATGAAGGACACAAAGAAGCACTGATTTGGAAAACCACAGATCAGAATTTATCCATGCAAATGAGGTTGCTCCCCGGGGAGGCTGGATACTCACATATCCAGTGAGGCCACCACTATTTGAGGAACTACTCCCAGCCCCTTCTCCAAATGATCCTGAATTTTCTCAGTGAAGATGGTGGGTGTTTTCCAATTGAAAATAGCTAGTATTCATTCGGAGCTCATTCGCCCATTGCTTACTATGAGCCAGGCATTGTTCTTGTTGCTTGGGGATGAGAATATCCTGAAAGTGTTCATGGTTTGCTAGGGGTAATCAGCAGGTTGGCCAGCACAGTGACCAACTGGTCATCCTTCTAAGAGGCCCCCTGACCCACATGGTCTGGGAATGATGCCAGCCCTCAGGGAGCACAGCTCATGCCTGGTATAAGGTAGCAGAAAATGACAATGCCCAGTGGTTAAGCACAATGACAGGCAGCCTGGGGATGCTAGGGGAGCAGAGACAAGGGAACCCTAACCACACACAGGAAGGATGGGGAATCAGCCAGGGCTTTCCTGGAAAGGATAGCAATCGCCAGTGTTTACTGAACACTCTTAATGTACTAGGCATGAGGCTAAGAACTTTACATGGATTAATTATCTTGCTTTATCATCACAGCCCTTCCAGGGAGTTACAGTGGGACTTCCTGAGGGGGAGCATATCCAATGTTGGGGGAGCATGGGCTTTGGGAGGCAGACAGACTTGGGTTTGCACCCCTGCTCTCCCTCTTCTTGCTGAGTGACAGACCTTAGGCACTAACCTCTGGGCATCTGTTTGCTTATCTGTAAAGGGGAGCTATTGAGACCAATTTGGCAGTGCTATTATGATTACTAAAAAAGATAATTTATGTAAAGCCTTTAGCAGAGAAGCGACTCAACGAATATCAGTCCTCCTTTCTCTTCTTAAAGAGATTATTCAGAAGGACAACACTCCCACTCATAGGTTGGTGGGACTAAATTTGCCATGATCCTGGCCATCATGGGCCTATTAAAAATGCAGAAAACAACTGGCTAGGTCAGAAGTTGGCACAAGAACCCAAGGAACTGACCACTTCCAGTCCTGAAGAAAGGACTGAAAGGGAAGGGAAAATGCCTATTATTTTAATTTTTGCTGATATACTTAAATATGTTTATTCCCTGGCTCCCAATTTGCTGTCTCTCTGGCAAAATTAATAGTGATACTACACATCCTTCACGTTGGCTCCTCTGCCGTGCAGGACACTCTCACGGACTTTGTCTCAATGAAATCATTGTCTCATACCTATTCTCCACCATGAAGTGTGCAGAGATGATAGCCCCATTTTCCAGCAGGGAAACTGAGACCCAGAGCAAGTGTCATGTCATTAACAAGTAGAGTCAGAACTAGAAACCAAATGTCTTCTGAGCTCCCCCCAGAGCATACCGCGAGGCAAGTACTGGGCTGCAGGCAGTTTATTTGACAGGTCATCCTAGCAAGGGAGTGGGGAAAGTGAGACAAGGAAAAGAGGAAAGTCCATAAAGGTACATTTTAAAATTTTTATTTATTTATTTATTTACTTTTGGCTGCTTTGGGTCTTTGTTGCTGCGCGCGGGCTTTCTCTAGTTGTGGCGAGCGGGGGCTACTCTTCGTTGTGGTGCGCAGGCTTCTCATTGCAGTGGCTTCTCCTGTTGCGGAGCACGGGCTCTAGGCTCACAGGCTCTAGAGCACAGGCTCAGTAGTTGTGGCGCACGGGCTTTGCTGTTCCGTGGCATGTGGTATCTTCCCGGACCAGGGCTCGAACCCGTGTCCCCTGCATTGGCAGGTGGATTCTTAACCACTGCGCCACCAGGGAAGTCCTATAAAGGTATATTAATAGGCAGGTTACAGATTGGGCAACTGAGGTTCCATCTCACTGCCGGCCCTCTGAGAAACCACATGGAACATGCCTCAGACTTGTGCTCTTCTCTACTGCCCAGGACAGGAGGTTGGAGCATGAATCCATCCACCCCTGTCTTCTGTTGGTTGAGGGTTGCCTGAGGGGGTGTGAATTCCCTGGCTTATTTTAGTTTCTGGCAGTGAATGAGCTCTGGTTTGGGAGAAATCTCTCAGACAGATCAGACAAGAGAGGAAGCAGGTGCTGACTGCGAGGCTTGCTTCTCTGAGCCTCGGTTTCCTCAGATGAGTATTTACCTTGTAGAATTAGAAGAATCAAACCAGATGAGATATAAAAAGCACTTAGAACATTCCCGGTACACTTCCAGTTGAGCCATATGAAATTGCTGATATCCAACGATTTTTGGCCCACAAAAATGGAAATTTCAGAGCTCAAACTATGAGTTGGGTAAGTGCCAGTATATATTAACACTTACTATTATCAGTTGTAGTATTAGTTTTCACGTTTTGCGAACACAAAGGAAGGCAGCTGGGAGTCCTAACTTCCCCCAAGTCCTAGAATTGGGATCTTGGGTGTTTTTCTCTTCTTCCAGGTACAGGAAGGTCTCACAGCCTGGGTGAGACAGCAGGGGTCATACTCAGAAGGACTGACTCAGGGTCCTGCCCCTTCCCTCTCATGACTGGTCTCCCTCACGCCTCAGTCTGGAATGCTCTGCTCACCCAGAGTCCAAATGCCACGTCCTGCTGAGCTCAGGAGGAATTTCACAGCGTCTGTACAAACCCAGCCTGGCTGGGCCTGACCCCTGGCCTCTCCCTGAGGGCTGCCTCACCTCCGACTGTTGGCTCCCCGAGCTCTTGAGGGCAGGAAGTGTGGTAGCCATCCCCACATTCATGGTAGCTGATCTCCATGGCTCCCTGTCTCACGAACTCCTGGGCATTTACACACGTGATTCGGGATGTTTTTTGGCCTGTTAAGGGAGAGAAGTGGCCTAAAATCCTGAGGACACAGCTGGGGAAGTACTGCTGTCTTTTTCCTCTTGCCTTCCTCCTTCCCCAAAGAACAAACACCCTCAGGACACAGCATAGAGTCAAAAGACAAATGACACACTGGGGGGGAAATATTTGCAATCCATATTACAGGTAAAGTGATGCCATATAAAGAGCTCTGTGAAATTGAGAAGAAAAAGTGCAAAAAACCTAACAGGCGAATGGGTAAATGACACGCGCAGACAGTTCATAGATAAAAGAAAGGCAAATGGCTCTTAAACGTATGAAACTGTGTTCAGTTTCATAAGCAATCAGAGAAATGCACATTAAAACTTCATTGAGGGCTTCCCTGGTGGCGCAGTGGTTGAGAGTCCACCTGCTGATGCAGGGGACACGGGTTCGTGCCCCGGTCCGGGAAGATCCCACATGCCGCGGAGCGGCTGGGCCGGTGAGCCATGGTCGCTGGGCCTGCGCGTCCGGAGCCTGTGCTCCGCAACGGAAGAGACCACAACAGTGAGAGGCCCACGTACCGCAAAAAAAAAAAAAAAAATTCATTGAACTATCATCTCTCACTTATTAAATTGACAATTCACTCTGAGGCTGTGCTGTCTTGTGCATCGCTATGAGAGGGCAGAATGGAGGGGAAGTTGGCAGTACCTAAGTGGCACATGTAGTTACCCTTTGACCTGGCACTAGCCAGGAATCTACCCTGAAGATACAGCTCAACAAATAAGTACATGGTTATTCACTGTGGCATTATTTGTAAAAACAAAAGATAGGAAGAACCCAAATGTCCAACAAAAGGGGGCTCGTTGAATAAACTCTGGTATGTCCAGGTAGTGAATACCAGGCAGGTCTAAAAAAGGAATGAGGAAAAATCTCTGTGAATACATGTATGTTGATTTCTAGGATATACTGTTAAGTGAAGAAAGCAGGATGCCAAACAGAATATATAGTGTTACCTTTTGTGTAAGAAAGAATTGAAAATAATAATTAGATACTGTTTGCAAAACAGAAACTAGAGAAGATATTTACATATTCAGTGGGGATGGGCTGCTGATGAACCGGGGGTAGAAGATAAGGATGATAGACTTTTCTGAGTACATCATTTTATATACTTTTAACTTTTGAACTATGTAAATGTTTTATGTATTTGAAAGCAAAATTAAATAAAAGGAAAACATATACTCTAAAACTGGACAGAAACAGATGAACCTAACTCCATGTTAAATTGATAATATTACTTCATGGAGAAAATAATTATTTCAAACAACTTTTTAACATAGATTTCTGACTAGAGTAGAATATATTTTAAGGGGAAAAACAACTGCAAAGAAAGTTAAAATTTCACTTAGTAGGCTTATTGTTAGAAGTAGTATTGTAATTTTGAAGCGATTTTATTTTTGTGAAATAAAGCAAAAAAGAAAATATATTAATTTTATTAGGAACCAAGATTTTCAATATAAGAGAAAAGAGATACAAATATAAAAATAAAAGAAATTAGAAAAAAACTTGCAATATTAACTTTGCATTAAAAATTGTAATATAGACGCATGGCTTTTAAAGGTTTATTTTCTATCCACGTCCTTAAAGCACTTAAAGCAGCGACACCTCAGTGGCGATGAGCATACCTAGTGCCCAGATCTTGGTTTTTAAACACTATGGTGCCTTGGATCTTGGCTGAGCCCAGCTCTGGAGCAGGAAAAGTACAAGATCAGCCTGGAACATCTTTTGTGTCAGAAAGCAAGGCGGCACTCAAAGGTGAATGGAAGTTATGTCCAAAGAACACAGGAACCAAATTGAAGGGCTTTCTTCTAAATAAACGTGACCCAATTTGAGCCAAATCATAAAAATAATGATGGTCATTAATTGTAATACTAAGAATTAAAGAGTCCTAAGAGACTCCCACCGCTCCCCGCAAATAGAGAGAGAGAGAGAGAGAGAGAGAGAGAGAGAGAGAGCATGCGTGAGCGGGTGAGCACGGGAGGAGGGAAAGCTCTGTCTCTTTTAAACTGAAGAAAGTCTACTTGTACATGTAAAAAGAGTGATAGAATTAGAAAAACATTTCACAAGCTCCAGTGTAGCAATTGATATAGGCAAAGATCGGCAATGGATGCCAAAGTCATTAGGTGAAAGGTCAGTGGGGAACTGCCCAGTGTCAAAATAGCACTCCACAAAATTACTTATTTCAAAGAGAAAAGCATACCTTTAGGATGGAAATACCTGGAGGGCATCACCATAATCCGAAGATCAAATAGCATCACTCAGAGTGAGGCAACCTGATAATATATGCCTTCTGGTGTGATGCAATGTAAAGAACACAAAACCACTTAGGAAACTTGTTTAACCTGAATTAGTACCAAAATTTGTTTAACCTGAATCTACTCAAGCATCTAATTCTCACTTCTAATTTGTAAGAAACATGGAGATTGAAGAACAAGTGACATAACACCATGTGGACACAGTCGGGCAATGTGGGAACCTCTACAAAGCTTAGACTCTTCAAAGAGCCAATATTATGGGTCTGGCTACATAATTTATGGGGTCAAGTGCAAAGGGACATGTGAGGCCCCTTGTTAAAAGAGTAAAGAACAAAATGCTTTTAAGGACACTGTAATATAAAGTTTTTTCCTTTTTCTATGGTTCCTCTCTTGATTGGTCATATTTAAAATTTGCTATTTAATGACATTTTAAGTAAAGAGGAATGAGCATTATTAGCATGAATTTTCTCATCCATCTTTATTTTGTGCAATGCCACTTTTAACCACAAATAAAAAAGTACTTAATTCATATGTGGAATCACCAAAATGATACAACGTGTAGTTCATAGTTTGTACATACATGTGTATTTGGTTATTACCAGAAGAGTGGGATTGCAGCACAAAAATAACAGCTGCTTTTATTTCATTTCTTTTTTTGGCTGCATCGGGTCTTAGTTGCAGCACACGGGATCTTTGTTGAGGCGCGTGAACTCAGTAGTTGTGGCACGCAGACTTAGTTGCCCCGCGGCACATGGGATCTTAGTTCCCTGACCAGGGATCGAACACATGTCCCCTGCATTGGAAGGCGGATTCTTTACCCCGGGACCACCAGGGAAGTCTCTATTTTGCTTCTTGATACACTTTGCCAACACTCTCTACCTTCCATGTACTTATAATTAAGGAAGTCCGGGAAGGAAAAGATTGCTCTGTCTTTCCCTTTCCTTATATGTCATCATTTTCAGGTAAGTTACAGGAAAGCATGTTACAAGGGATTAAGGTGAGTAAGGAAGGATATGATAGGATTCCTTGGTCACGCGTGTCTCTTAGAACCCTCTTGCCTTTGTTCTGCATCTGAAGAAAGCCTCTGGTTTGAATGAAAGTGCCCCACTTACTCTGTCGTAGATGTAACATACATTATGGGTTCACTGGAATTGTGTGCTTGTGGGCTATTGGGGACTATACACAGAAGGGTGGCAGAATGACGGCAGACACACATATTGTGCATTTTTCCTCTGCTCGTACACATTGTCCTCTCAGACTTCACTTATAAAACACGAGCTCAAAGCTAAAATTTCAGGAGAAATTAAGAATTTCAGGAGAGCAATAGCAGGACATCAAACCAAGCACTGGGTCCTCCTGAATACAAGTGCACAAGTCATACATCCTTGGTCACGGGGGACAAAATGTGGAGAGAGAGCTCTAGATCAGAGGTTGGCAACCTATGGCCCACAGGACAAATCTAGCCCACTGCTTTTTTTTTTTTTTTTAACAGCTACAAGCTAAGAATGGCTTTTATATTTTTGAATGGTTGTTAATCTAAGTACCTACCTTGGTTTTTCTTCTTGGCCTGAAAAACATAAAATATTTAAATACTATCTGGCCCTTTGCTGAAAAATCTAGATTCCCTGCTCTAGATTAAAAGAGACTAAAGAGCAAAACAGCCAAGTGCAATGGGGGAACTTTAATTGGATCCTTGTTTGGGAGAGAAAACAGAAAAAGTCGTTCTTGGGACAATTGAGGGAAATTTGAGTGTGTATTCATAGAGTATATACATATTCATTGTACTAGTTTTTCAACTTTTCTGCACATTTGTATTTTTTTCATAATAAAAATTTGGGGAAAAAATACAGGCCTAATGAGTTTCCCTGCCTATTGGGGGTTCAAAATTACTGTAATATAGGCTAGGTTTGAAACATACCATAGATGACATTAGAATGCAGGGATGCACTATGCTCCCAGGCCTAGCGTGGTGAGTATCATTCTTGCTCATGTTGGGGTTCCTGGGGTGCAATCATTGGTGTGTTGTTAAATGTTTAACAACTGGATCGCCAGGAAAAGAAAAGCCAGTTTGTAGCATTTACCTATCTCCGTCGTATCAATGCGCTCACCATGGCTGATTTAAAACTACCAACGTGATGTTACTGAACTCAAAGTTGAGAAGACATTCTCATAAAAACAGCTCTCATAGGCCCATAAGAGTTGGCTGCACTACACCACTACAGTCTGGCCTGACAAAGGGTCGGACCAGACAAAATGCATCCTGATTCCTCGGGCGTTAAGGGAGGGCTGGTGGCTGGAACCTGGACCTCAGGAAATAAGGCACATATCAGCTAAGATTTAGGGTAAAATGAGCCTCCCAGCTTGAGCCACCCTCCTGCACTGCCGGCACGTGGCACCTCTTCACTGCGCTTCCCATGGGTTCCACAGTCTCCGAGCTGGATGCCCCACCTCCAGCTGGCTGCTCACCATTTCCAGACTGTCCACAGCACATCTTCTTTCCTAACAGTCCATCCTTGCTCAAGGCTCCTGGGGCTCTCCACCCAGAGTCTGAACTTCTTTGCCTAGGTGTTCTCTCCTTGCTCCACTTCATTTCCCACACCAGCCCAGTGTTCATCCTCCCCTCACTGCCCCACAAATACAACCTATGTATTCTTTCCCTGCAAGTTCTCACTAACATTTCCCTGGCTTGGAATGTCCTACTCTCTCCTCTCTAAATTTTACAAGTCTGTAAATTCTGGTTCAAGACTCACACATTCCAGGAATCCCTCCCTGACTGCTGCAGCTCACAAATGACTTCCTTCTTCTTTATTCCTCACCTTCACTGCAGTGATTGCTTCCATTAATCATCACCTCCACCACCACCTCCAGTGCCTTCGTCACCTCCACCACCCCTGTCCCTCACCTTCACTAACTAACACCACTATCATCACCACCACCAGCACCTCTACCTTTATCTTCATCTCCTACATCACCTCTACCTTCACTGGTTCACAACTTCCACTACCACTTCCACCACCAATGCTCTGTTACCTTCACTATCACTTCCTCCAACACAATTATCACCACGTCTAATTTTACTTCCACTGACTTCATCTCCTTCTTCACCCCCACTACTGCTCCATTATCTTCCCTCCCACTTCTACCGTCACCCCCTCCATTATTATCGCTTCCACTTCTGTCTTCTCCACTGTTACTTCCATGTCTTATTCTCACTCGTCAACGCCACCATTATGACCACTGCTCTTTATTTCTTTTGCCTCTATCCTTAGTGCCTCCTCTTCACTATTATCAGATTTTTCTTAACTGCTTCCGTGTCCCTACCTTCGACACTGAACATAGAAACCTCATATCTGGCCCTTGCCCGTAAATGATATCCATGTAAACATGAGCCTCTTCCTGCTGAGATAAGGAGACTTGTCTGAAGAAAGTAAAGTCAGATAGTGCTCAAGCCCATGGACAAGGACATTCACAGCCTTTCTTGGGCACTAGAGCTTGGCACATATGTGAGTAGTGGGGGAAGAGAACATGTGATCAGTTCAGAGGGTGGCGCCACCGGCTCAGCAGCTCCCACTCTGAGTCCTGCTTCCCTATCATTATCAGAACCAGGGTCCCCCAGGCTTGAGGTCAGTGATGCAGGAAGCAGGAGCGGTGCCAAGCCGGGTTGGATAAGTGGTCAGTCCAGCCCAACCCTTGGTCTGCCCTGTCTGCAGGCTTGCTGGGAAAGCATGCTGGTGCTCCAAGGCTCCAACCTCAGGTGGTTAGGCATAAGTGCCAAACATCCCCAGCTTCCCTTAATAATCACTGTGACTCTCCCACCCCTGAAATTATCAAAACCCTCCTTGAACCAATTTTTGTTTGCCTCCCTACCATCTCTAGGGTGGATTAATTCCAGATGTTTGCAGCTTCCTGGGCAAAGTACTGCTTCCTGTTTCCCCCCCCACACAAAGCATCCCTTTCTAAACTTGTTGGGGTTACTCCCTGCTTCCACCATTTTGACGTGCTGAACCTTCTTCACTTTCTTCATGACACGAACACTTTCTCTCTTCTTCTCAGTGCTCTTGAGAATGAACAAGACAAACATGTAAATCTCTTTTCAGTCTCAGTTCCTGGGTGCTCTGATGGGCTTAGTCACTCTTTCTCCGTGCGAATGGGAGTGAGTCGAACAGGGCTCCACTTCATGAAAAGCATACTGTCAGTTACTCATCTGATTCCTATGTATGTGCCTTCAGGGTAAATTCAGAAGAGGAGCAGGGCATACAATTGTTTTTCAGATTCGACCTCTCTCACCATCCTGCTTCCCTCCCTCAGGCCCCTGCCATCTGCCAAACAGCTTTGCACTTGAGGCTTCTCCTCTTGCAACGCCCTCCCTTCTCTTCTTCTTCGGGCTCAAGACCCAGTTCAGACACTTGGTACCTAGAAGTCTTCCGTGTTACCCAAGGGGGAGACTAGATGCCTTCCACTGGACTCCCAAAGCCCCCTATACTCCATCAATTAGAGCATTTATCACACTCCACTGTAACTGTCAGGTTAGGTGCCCCCATCATCACCCCCTAAACTGAGATCTGCACAAGGGGAGGGGCCGTGGCTTCATCTCTGACTTGAAATAGCTTGTACTATTGGTTTGAGATATCTCCTGTAAGAAGTTCCTTGAATTATGTTTTTGACCTATAAACCTTATTAAGACAGCTCATCAAAGAGAGGCTTGTGGATGAGAGGATTCATACTTCTACAGAGAGGAGCTTGCCTTTTAGAACGAACAGAGGAGGAAAACACCCAGGGCTTGGGTGGATCAGGAAGTGATGCAGGCGTCTGGGTTGGTGAGACTCAGCGCCCTGGCAGGGGAGCACCAGCTGCCTCTCTGGGGTGGGGGGCTTCTGGGTTCCTGTGCTTCCTCAGACCCACTTCCCATTTTTGAAAACATACCTTTTCCTCTACGATGATCTGCAGTTTCACCAGCCCAGCCAAACAGGTTCATTATTTAGCAGCTCTTTTGGAGCCCTAGCTCACATCTTTCCTGGACTTTCAATATGACATTTTAAATAGTCTTGTGGCTTCCTGTAGACTAGTTACTTTTAAAGCAGAAAATGTTTCTATTTATTTCTGTTTTTCCCTAACAATATTTTCCAATAGTTCCTCTTACTAAAAATGACAGCTTTTTTTTGGTTCTGACCCTATCACCAGGAGGTAGAGTTTAATCTAGTATGTGTGCTGGGGTGAGAGGTTTACCCAAATATTTCCTGTGTAAGATCCAGGCCACTCAGGACCAAGCTCCGTGTGTGTCCTTTCCCTGTGGGTTCTAAAGCTATAGTGCCTGCCCCAGGAAATGCTTGTGTGTCTCCTTTTCAAACATCTCTTCCATTCTGTGTTCGGAGGAGGTTATTTCTGCTTTCAGAAAAGCTGTCATATTGGACGTGCACAATCAACATGGGTGGACACGTGTTCCTGGCCCAGGGGTTTCCAGGATCCCCAGCCCACACAGTCCTTCCCTGGCAGTGTCTGTGGGAGGAGAGGAGCTGAGCGGCATAGAGGGCAGCGAGGGGGCTGAAGGTCCAGCTCTCTGAAAGCAGAACCAGCTCCACCATGGCTTCGGACCAGTGAACTGGATCCCAGTGTTCAAGAGTCTCATTGGATGGTGGGTGCCTACTCGTGACACATAAAAGGGAGAAGTTTCCCCTCAAAGATTTCATTCTCCCTGGCCTCTCTGGCAGAGCCTTCGTCTTTCCCCTGTCCTTTCCAACAGGATGCATACACTCCGTTTAAGCAAGGGGCAATGTCAGGGCCCAGGTGATGGACTGTTGCTCTCAAGCTCATATGTAGCTTGACAGGGCTCCCGTAGGTATAGCCCAGATCAGGACCACCCCCACCTCTGGCTTCATCATCTAAGCAGATCTAAGCAGTGCCCTTCCAGGGACCACGTGCTTTCATTCCCTTTTGTTATCAGTCTCCTTCCTGGACCAAGACGTGCAGCCTCCTGCATAGTCCTTTCTGGTGCTCTGTGTCCTATTGAACTTAAGACTAAAGTCAGCTTAGAAGACATTTCTATTTTATACTTTCAAGTATGCTGGGTATTGCAAATAAACTTGCTCTGGACCTTCTTTTTCATGTCTTTTTGGTGAATATTTGTACTCCTTTCTGTTGGCTGTATATCCAGAGGTGGAATTGCTGGGTCATGGAGCACTATTTACCTTTAGTAGATTCTACCAAATGTTTTTCCAAAGCAGCTGAAACAACTTACCCTCCCACCAGCAGTGTCTGAGAGTTCCGTTTCTCCACATCCTCCCCAATACTTGGGATTGTCCATCTTTTTAATTGCAGTCTTTCTGGTGGGTACGTAAGAGTGTCTCATTGTGTTATTATTTACATTTCTCTGACAAGTATTTGATGTTGGGGATTTTTTCTAAGTAGCCATTTTGGATATCTTTTTTAAAGTTCCTGTTCAAATATTTCCCCTATTTTTTAACTGAGTTGTTTCTCTCCTTATCACTGACTTGTGGAGTTTTAAAAGTAAACATTCTAAATAGGACTTCTTTGTCAGATATGGGTATTGCAAACATCTCTCAGTCTTTGGCTTATCTGTTTGTTTTCTTAATAGTGTCTTTTGATGAAGAGGTTATTGATTTAAATGAAGTCCACTTTTTAAATTTTTTAATGCTTAATGCCTTTTGTGTCCTCTTTAAGACATTCTTGCCCTTCCCAAGGTCATGAAGATATTGTCTTATGCTTTCTCATAAAAGATCGTTTTACTTTCCTAATTAAGACCTGTGATCCACTTTGAATTAATTTTTGTGTGAAGTATAAGTTAGGGGTAAAGGTTAATTTTTTTCCAAGTAGATATCCAATGGCTCCACCATCATTTATTGCAAGACATTTTTCTCCCATTGAAGAGCAATGGAGCGTTTGTTGTAAATCATAGCAGCTTTATTCATCATAGTCCTACAACGAAAACAACCCAAATGCCCATGAATGGAGAAACAAACTGTGGTACCTCTATACAATGGAATACTGCTCAGCAATAAGAAGAATGAACTATGGATAAGCACAACGACATGAATGACTCTCAAAAACATGTGGAGGAAAAGAAGACAGAGACAAAAGAATGCCTACAGTTTGGTTCCATTTATATGAGGCAAAACTATTGCACGGTGATAAAAGTCAGAACAGTGGGTCACCACCACTGGGAGCGTATTGGTGGGATAGGCTGGTTTGCAAGGCACTTATTTTCTCAGCATAATCACCCTGGCAATAAAGGTCAAGAGAGGAGATAAGGCATCAGGTAGGAGGCTGTTAAAAATCCAGAGTAATACAACCTGTTTCTGTTTTAGTTGGGTTATTTCCATTTCTGCTCTGAGCAGTCTCGGGACAATTGGACCTTTCCCGTACTGTATCAGGGCATTAATTACTTTCTGTAGAGTCCCAGAATGTGGAAGCTTCTAGAGTCCTAAATCATTAGTTCTAGAAGCAATCTTAGGGCTCATTTGGCTGAGCCATCTCATTTTATAGAAGAGACAACTAGAGCTGACAAGAAAGGGGACTGTAAAAATGAAAACTTGGATCAAATTTTTTATTCCCAAAAGTTAAAAAGAGTTTTATGATCATCATTATTATTTTTGTCATCATGGCTGTTAAGATTTTGCAGACTCACTACATGGCAAGCACTGTGCTAAGCCTTGTGTAATTAATCCTCCCAACAAGCCTGTGAGGGAGATGCTAGTGTTAGTACATGGTACGGATGAAGAGTTTGGAGCTTGGAGGGGCCCAGGTCACATGGCCACATCTGCCTAACTCAGTGCTGCCGAGTCTTCATAACTAGTCACCGTGTGCCCCTCCAGTGCTTCCATTCCTCAAACATGTGGTTGTTGTAGACCTCAGTGTTCACATGGTCTTTGAGTAGTCCTGGCCTTCTGTTCCAGGAGGGCCTGGATCCACACAGCATCTTCATGGGTCCTCCCCTGTCTGCTGTGGTCCCTGAGGCTGCCATCATATGGGAGCTACCTCCAGAGGTGTGGATGTGAAGGGCTCTCACCCAGAGCTTGTTCCATTCTGTCCCCTCCCACCTTCTCTATCTTTTCGGGTTTCTGTCCTCTGTGTAGTGTTGGGCCAGCCCCCTTTGGGCTCGCCTTATGGAGCCCAGCCTTGAAGGGTGATGTGAGGCTGCATTTTGTATGGACCTGTGGAAGGCTCATGAGCAAGTGTGAAAGATGACTCATCTTCACATCAACCCATGGTTCCCCTCAAGCCCTGAGCCCCTGGATTCATGTCCCAGATTTTCTCAATCTTTCCCTATTGGGTGGAGACTTTATAGATAGAAGTGACATATTGAGAAGAAACCCTAAACCAACCTGAGATTCCTTTTCTGCCCTGCAGACCATGAGACCACGTTTGTACGTGCGTGTGTGCGCACACACATACATTCAGGGGACCAGAGCCACGGGGATCCAGGATTGGGACTGCCTTTAACCACAGAGGCAGATCTGTGCAGTGGAACTTAAGTGGGGGCTGGGAATTAACTTTCTTCTTGACTCACTTGGCCCATCCCCTAGTATCTCCTTCCCTGGCCGGGGGTGGGTGGGTAGGGGTCATTGCTTTATGTTGGTGACTGGCCTCTACTAGGAGTCCTTGCCCTCCCTTGGATCTGAATCCAGCTGCCTGCAGCTGTGCTGAGTCTCCAGGAGATATAATCCCAGGGGTCTCCAGCCAAGTGCAAAGGAATGTTATGCCCATTGGGTGAGGAAGAGTGGATGGGACAGCCCAGAATCAGGGACTTCTGCCCCCCTGCTCCCTGAAACCCTGGGCCAGAGGCAACCCTCAGCAGCCTTCTGCCTACCTGGCTTTCCCTGGGCAGGGGAAGGGGAGCAAAAAGAAGTAGAGAAAAAACAATGAGGAGGAAAAAGAGGAAAAAATAAGGAGGAAGATCCCCCTTTCCCTGTCTCAGTCGTATGCCCATGGTGCCCTTCAGGACTCTTCCCTGAGGAAAGTGTGGGGATGGAGGGCTAGCAGTTACCTCATCCCTGAAGAAGTGCTTGTATTTTTTAGGGGCTGCTTCCAGAGAGGGCCTCAGAGGTGTCTGTTTTTAAATATAATCATGGAGGACTTCCCTGGTGGCACAGTGGTTAAGAATCTGTCTGCCAGTGCAGGGGACACGGGTTTGAGCCCTGGTCCAGGAAGATCCCATATGCCGAGGAGCAACTAAGCCTGTGTGCCACAACTACTGAGCCTGCGTGCCTAGAGCCTGTGCTCCGCAACAAGAGAAGCCACCACAATGAGAAGCCTGCGCACTGCAACAAAGAGTAGCCCCTGCTCGCCACAACTAGAGAAAGCCCACGTGCAGCAACAAAGACCCAGCGTGGCCAAAAATAAAAGAAAATTAAAAGAAAATACTAGGATACCTCATTTAAAAAAAATAAATAAAAGCATGGAGTTGGCTTGAAATACTTTAAAAGTGTGCTGGTGTCAATAGTTGGGTTCTGTGCAGTCATAAATATGAGACACTAATTTATGTACTTGTTTGTCTATCCAGCAAATGAATGTCCCCTGCTGTGCTAGACCCTGACATGGCAGAGAACAGAGGAGTCATGAACCCTGCTCTTGAGTCCCAGGCATTGTCGGGGGAGGATTTCCAGCAGAGGGAGGCAAAAATGGATGATTCCCAGGGAAAGTGATGAGCCCTGGGGGGAAAGAACCAGGAGACAGCAGAGACAGGAGACAAGACTCTTCTAGTCCAGAGTCAGTGGAGGGACACCTGTTTTGTGTAACAGTTCTTCATTTACATATGGTCTGTGGCAGCAGTTAGATGGCTGTGGCAGAGACCACAAAGCCCGCAAAGCTGAAAATAATTACTATTTGACCCTTTACAGAAACTGTGTGACAACCCTAACCTAGACTATAAGCTACCGGAGGACAGGATCTGATCCTAATTTTGGAGCCCGAAAGTCTTTAACACACTGCCCAATGTGTACTTGGTGCTCAATAAGTATTTGTTGTGTGAAAAAGTGAGCCTAGAACAGACTAAAGGTGGGACATAGCAGAGAGGATCCAGGAAGATTTGGTTCAGGAAGGGAGTGGGGAGTGCAAGAGGAACACACAATGATCCTCTGTATTCAAGGATTACATTTTCTGGAATTTGCCTACCCACGTGTTCTTACTAAGGTGGGATAAGGTGATGCCCTGCCTTCTTATCTCAGCTCTCATACTATAAATAAGTGGCCTTTTTTGCTCTATTTAGTGACACGTTTTTTACATATCTGTACTTTGTGTGGGTGATTTTGCTGTTTAGGATGGCCCCCAAGCATAGCACTGAAGTGCTGTCTAGACTTCCTAAGAGCAAGAAGGCTGTGATGTGCCTTATGGAGAAAATACATGCTTTAGATAAGCTTAGTTCAGGCATGAGCCACAGTGCTGTTGACTGTGGATTCAATGCTAATGAGTCAACTACATCTATTAAATAAGATGCCCTTAAACAGAAACGCACATAAAGCAAGGTTATGTACTGATGGTCGATGAAAATGTTGTGGCCAGAGGCTGGCAGGAGCCTAACCCCACACTTCCCCTAGGAGCAATGTTTCAGTATTTGCTAATTAGGGTTCACAGTGACCTTATGGAACATAACTACAGAGAATAATGAGAATTTACTGTAGATCAAATGGCAAGAAATAGACAACGCTTATTAGAACCGACCAAGAGAAGAGAAGGGCAGTGTGGAATGAAAAGGATGCAGGATGGACAGGAGGAGGTGTCAAGGAGATGGGGTTCTTTGGGCTGAACGAGGGCCAGCAGCTGTGAAGCTGTGAGGAGGACAGCTGGGCCGTCAGCACCTTTAGTCAGAGGTCACAGCAAGGGCCAGGGACCCACACAGAGAAATACCTGAGCGCTGCAGAGGTGCAATGGGAGATGGTGCCCACCTTGGATGGAGGTGGGGCAGGGTGCAGGTACACCTGGAAGGGAATTCTTTGCCCAGGAGGGCACCCCAAGGTGCAGTGGGAGATTGGACCTTGAGGATGAGGGGCCATCCCTCCCTCCATGCCATGGGAGATGGAGTGGACAGGACCTTCCAGCCAGCACCAGGCTTCCTGAGCCTCAGGCACGGGCTTGTGACAACACACACCTCCAGAGCAAGCCCAGAACTGCCCTCGGAGCAGAGGAGTCTGTCTTGGGCACCAAGCCTGCTCTGTGGGCCAGCTGGCCGTGGACAAAGTCCGGGGCAGGGAGGCATTAGCAGAGCAGGAAGAGGGGCAGAAGGTCAGGCCAAGGCTGGGGGCTTCAGGGGAATGTCTGCCTTCTCCCCTCTGTTCCTGGTAGGGGCAGTGGACTCAGAACCATAAAGGCCCCTCTATTCAGAAACCATCTGCCCAAGGAAGACTGGCTGTGATCAGACTGATTTAGTCCTTACCAGTGATCTGAAAGTCACGAGGCAGGGGCTTCGCTGGTGGCGCAGTGGTTGAGAGTCCACCTGCCGATGCAGGGGACACGGGTTCGTGTTCCGGTCCAGGAAGATCCCACATGCCGCGGAGCGGCTGGGCCCCTGAGCCATGGCCGCTGAGCCTGCGCGTCCGGAGCCTGTGCTCCGCAACGGGAGAGGCCACAACAGAGAGAGGCCCACGTACTGCAAAAAAAAAAAAAAAAAAAGTCACCAGGCAGAAAACAGCTCCCCACCCCTGACCCAGGCACACCTCGTTATGTCAATGTTCTGTTTGCACACAAATAACCTTTTGTTGGCATTTTAAAAAAACTATTAAGTCATAGGTTTTCAAACTGGAAAGTGCCTCAAGAAGTCCAGTTCCTTACCCTGGAGCAAGTAGAATATTATTATTGTGCCCACGTTACAGATTAGGAATAGGGTACAGGGGCCCTTATAGATAATAAGGGGCAGATGGGGACCTGAATGCAGGTCCCTTCTTCCTAGGGTCTCCCTCTAGACTAGCTTGGCTCCCCCCATGTGGTTTTGGGACTTGACTTTCTCCATTCGATCCCTGTTTTCCTCCAACACGTCTCAATGTAACGGAGCCGTGTGCCTGCTGTGACGTGCGCTCCCGATAACTTCAGCCTCTCTGTCCCCCATCCCGGCTCTCTGGTCTCAGGCCCTGACTCTCGCAGTCCTCTGTCCATGGCTGCTCTCCGTGGCCTCAGAGAAAAGTGGCTGTGAGGGTGCAGACACGGGTGGGCTGCCTCGTAGAGCAAGGGTTTCTGTGGCTCCCTGAAAACAAGGCTTACTCTGTGAGCCATGCTGCGGAGGCCAGCTGCTGGGGGAAAGCAAAGGAAAGAAAGTCTGTTTCAAAAAGCCCAGGTGAAGGTGGCCAAGACAAATACACTCAGCCGAGGGAACAGGAGGGCTGGAAGATTCCAGATGCAGAGGCCTCCCCGCACTACCACGATCTGACCAAGGGGCTGGGCAGAGGAGGGAGGGAGAGGAAGATGCCAGGCAGGGTGTCTTTACCTGCTGCCCTCTGAGCCCAGGCAGGAGACGTTCTCCTGGGGGCAGGCCCTTAGTGGGTGGGGGACTGAGCCGGATTCAACCCAACAACACAAGCTTCCTCTGGAAAACCACGGCCCCGCAACGGGAAGCAGGGGAAGGGGTGTGCAGACAACACCCGGCGTTGTCCCAGGTGATGATCAGCAAGGGAAGGTGGCTTTTTGCTCCCTCTCTTCCTCATTCCAGGCCCCTGCCTTACTCACTCTTGTGTCACGTGGCTCTTGAGCAAGAGGTGCTGAGGGAAGGTGTGGGTCCTTCTTTTATTGCTGTTCTGGGAACCAAACCTGGGCCTCACGGAAATGTATGTTCTGAAAGGACAGCTCGTGGTCTCCCAGCACGAGACATTTACCCAGGGCGGGCCCCGGTAAGTCAGGGGGCCACACGTCCCGGGAGAGATTCACGCCAGTGGGTTGCAGGCCTGAACAGTAGGGCATTTTGCTGCCGCCTCATACCTAACCCTCTCTCACGAGCACAGGGAAAGGAAGAGAAGGGCAGAACCAGCAGCAGACAACGTCGACACTAGGGAGAGGACCACACTGGCTGGAGGAAGCCCGAGGACCTGGTCGGGCCAATGCCTCTGGGGCTGGGCCACCAGGCAGAGGCTCTGGGATCTGCGACCAGTGGCCCCCTCCCTGAGTGCTGGGAGCAGATATGTGTTGGCCTGATGTCAGACACACCGGGCAGGCCCAGAGGGAGCAGGGCAGTGGGACAAAGGCCTCCATGGGCAACCTTACCATATGTCTGAGGCCTCCTGGCTAAGACCCAGGGGTCTTTTCCGAAATGTTGAAGGGCTGGCCTCTGGAAGAGAGTGATGCTGCTCTCTAGGCCCCCCCGAGGGAACTGGAGGGATGGATCAAAGAACCTGGAGACAGTTATCCTCAAAATAAGGAAGAGGGACTTCCCTGGTGGCACAGTGGTTAAGAATCCACCTGCCAATGCAGGGGACACGGGTTCGAGCCCTGGTCCAGGAAGATCCCACATGCCGCGGAGCAACTAAGCCCGTGCGCCATGGCTACTGAGCCTGAGCTCTAGAGCCCGCAAGCCACAACTACTGAGCCTGCGTGCCACAACTACTGAAGCCTGTGCACCTAGAGCCCGTGCTCCACCACGAGAGAAGCCACCACAATGAGAAGCCTGTGCACCGCGACCAAGAGTAGCCCCCCTCGCTGCAACTAGAGAAAGCCCGTGTGCAGCAACAGACCCAATGCAGCCAAAAATAAAGAAATAAAATAAATAAATTTACATAAAAAATGAAGAACTTGTCAGTAATTGTGAAATCTCTCTGAGGACAGATAAGGTGTTTTAGAAGATAATGAGTTTCCTTCCATTAAGTGTGTCCAAACAAAAGGTAGCAACTACTTTGGAAGGATGTTTGGAGGGGAGTCATGAATTGGATTAGTGACTGCCATAGATTTTCGTAAAGGCATGTCTCATCTACCCTGAAAGTCTTTAAGTCCCAGGAATTGAGTCAGTGACATGCACATTGGCAAGTGTTTTAATCTCACTGAGCCTCAGTTTCCCCATCTGAAAAACAACATGTCTGGGTCACGTCATGATGGGGATCAAATGAGCTTTGACACTCTCAAAGCTATAGTGACATGTAAGATATCACTAACATGGGCTCTCAGTAAATATGGGTGGCTATTAAATTATCAAGGTCAGTATCTGACACCAATGGCAAGACCCCCATATCTACTGAAGTCTCTAGTGCCAAGCCTTGCCTCATTGTTCCCTAAATCAGCAGTCAGACTGAAACACACACACACACACACTCTCTCTCTCTCTCTCTCTCTCACCTCCTCCCATTCTGAAGAATCTTTCAGGTTAGTCAGGGAGCAGATCACCTTCCTCCACCTGGCTAACTTTTACTTTTTTTTAAAAAGACTGAACTCAAAGACCATCTGTTAAGTTCTTTATGACCTACTTGCCCTGTTTGGACTAGACCTTCTCGCCCGAGCTAGTATTTCTATAGGTCTTTTGTAATGGTCTGTTTCCTTGCGTATCTTTCCCACCAGGCTGAGCTCTGGGGGCCAGAGGTGGTGTATAGTGTCATCATCAAGGCAGGAGAGTTCAATGGTAAAGACTACGTGCTTTGGAATTGAACATACCTGGGTTAGAGTCCTGGTCTGCTCTTGACTAACTGCTGCAGGACCTTGGCCTCCTTGGCAGGAACTTGAGTCTCAGTTTTCTTGCCTGTAAATGGGAAGAATAAAGTGAGGATAGGGTGGGATGAACTGGGATATCGGGACTGACGTATATACTCTATTGACAGTACGCAAAAAACTAAATAAAGTGAGGAAGATACGCTCAGAGTCATTTTGAGGATTAAAGAAAGAAGGTGTGTAGGAGTTTAGCATGGGGCCAGGTACACAGTAAACGTCCAATAGATTTAGCTATTGTGATTTTGATTATGGATTATTTGTTCCTAAGGCACAGTGGTAGTTTAGAGTGTAGGTGACTGAACGGATGGAGAAAAGACTGAACTAATAGACATTCGCCTGTCCCCTGGCTGGCAGGGCTGAACTCATAGCGACCTTCTGTGGTGGGCCCCCTGTACTCTGTCTCCCTGCGGTGAAAAGTGCACTGTGTTAGGGATCAAGGAGCAAGGAGCCCCTTAAGGCAGGGAACGGAGGGACCAAGGGGCTGAGGCTTTATCTTGGGTCCCACCAGAGCCACTCTGGAACACTTCAGAGGAGGCCCAGGAGGGCGGTCCTTGTTGGGGAGCCCTGGAAGGTCCTGGTGCCACAGCCTGGGTCCCATCCGCTCTTGTGCAATCCTCACTCCCAGGGTGACTGTTGCTTCTGCAGTTTGCTTAAGGAAAGTGGCGGAGGGAGCATGAGCTTTGGAGCCACTCGGCGTCCGCTGTGGCTGCTCAGGCAGACACACAACAAAGCAGCCCATTGAAGGCCAGAACAACCAAGTCCCATAAACAGCCTTCAGAAGGGACACCTTGTCCCACGTTTACAGAAATGCACCCAGGGTCTATTTAAAGGCCTACACACTGGAATAAGCACAAGTCGGTTTATTTCTGATTGTTCACGTGGCCCCCCCTGGGATTTTCTCTGAAGAATGAATCCCACTTCCCTATTGTCCCCACCTATCCCCAGACATTTTAGCCTCTCTGAGTCTCTTCATTAAAACGAACAAACAAACAACCTAGTCTATTAGATTTTTAAATTTTTTCTTTCTGAAACATGGTTTAGCCAGATCCCCCTTTGAGGGCTGAGCTTTGGCCAAATATAGATGTTTAAAATTTAATTATTTTGATGTTACCAAGTAGCAGAGACCTGTTTTCTTGGGGGAGGAGGGGCTTGGCGGAGGTACCGGGTATGAAATATAGGCCAACTGCAAACTTGGAGCCTATGATGACTCCTCTCTGCCTGGGCAGAAAGAACTTTTAAAATACAAACAAGAGGCAAAGGACCCCTGGGCCCAAACTACCCGCTTCTAACCTGCCACTCGTAGGGAAGGAACTGAGGAAGGGAAGGGCAGTGCCAGGTGTCAAGCTCCGAGCTTGGAGTGTGTGTGTTACACACCCAGCCTGGGTGTCGCTACAGGGAGGGGCAGGGGGTGGGGAGCTCTGGGGTCAGGCAGACGGGGGTTGAAATCCTGGCTCCACCAGGGAAACGTCTTACCTCTCTGTGCCTCAGTTTCCTCGCCTGTAAAAGAGGATAACAAAAGAACCAGCTCATAAGGTGGTGGCAAGGATGACATGAAGTGATATTTGCAAAGCAGTTAGAACAGTGCCTGGGTCATGATAAATAATCAATAATTATTATTCCCACATTAGAGAGGAGGAATCAAGGCTTGCAGAGATCGGGCGAGTTGCCCAAGGTCACACAGCTAGCCAGTGGTGGAAATGGGTTTCAAGCCCGAATCAGCTTGGTCTAGAGCTAGTGGGCTTGCCCTCACCCTTTACTGCCAAGCAAAGGAAGGGGATTCCTGCTGAGTCTTGAGCTGAAGAGGCTGAGGGGGACCTTGCCTACCCTTTCCCATGCCCACAACCTAAGGGGGTCCAGAGAAAGAAGGTGAGTCCTAGGATTCTGGGATTATTTAAACACTGACATTTAGCCAGTGCTTCCTACTGCTTATATTCAACAGGAATACAGCTTTCACTATGGGCCAGCTCTGTTCCAAGCACTTTACATGTAACTTACTCATTTAGTTCTTATAATAATCGCCTATGAGGTGGCTAGTTATTGTTATTAGCATTATTTTTCAATGAAAATCATTTATTATAAAACCACTGAAACTTTCCTTAAAAGGTCAAGCTTGCAATCACTTGAACGTGACAGAATTAAGAACGGTTTTCCCCACTCCCATCCTCAACCGCATATTTCATGGCACAAACAAAACTGGATGGAGCCTTAGCCTCCCAACCTCCAGGTCAGCACTCCTGCGGGCAACACCATCCTAGTCCTGGGTCTGCCACCAGCAGTCATCTGGATAGGGGATTCTGGACCGGCCCCAGCCTTAAACGAAGCACCCCCAGGCCCACGCAGAATTTAGCAGCCATCTGGTCCAGAGCGCTCGCTCGATTTCCCAGGATACGAAACTGGAAAGACATTGCCACAATGAGGAGCGTCATAACATACTGGTAAAAGGGCGGTCCGATGATGAAGATCCAAGAGTCTGCATCCTGTGACCGCGTTGATCATGAGGAAGACCCTGAACCACATGTAGAAGGCCGTCAGCATCTTGCTGACCTGGCCAAACAATGCGGGTAACATCCACAGCTCGACGTAAATGACCTCTGGGTTGTGGCGCCTCTAATCTGTCTCAGACTTCGGGCACGAACAAGCCCCATGAGCCAGAGGGGCACAGGGAGGAACATGGGCCCGCTTCTACAGATGAGGAAACTGAAGCACAGAGAGGTTAAGTAGCTTGCTCAAGGTCACACAGCTAGCACATGCTGGGATTTAAACCCAGGTCTGGCTCCAGAATCCATGCTCTTAACCATCATGTCAAATGTTTTATATTCAAAAACATTTAAATCTGCAGCTTGCCCCTCCCCCCTGCCCTCAGCACCCCATTGCTTGATCCTTTGCCACTTTTTCTTTTCTCTATAGACCTTGTCACCCTCTAACTTAACATACACTTTACTTATTGATTATGTCTATTGTTTATTGTCTCCCCACTATCTTTAATGAATATAAGTACCACTAGGAGCTTGTTTTGTGCACTGATGTATCCTAGTCACCTAGAACAGTGCCTACACACAGTAGGCACCAATAAATACCAAATAAATCATTAGACGAAGAAGCAAAGGGCTTACGGGGGTTGTGTTGTATCAAGTACATTAAGCAATTTGTTCAAGCATTCATTTGGTTGAGTGGTGAGACAGGACTCAAACCCAGATCTGACTTGATAATGCTCTTCTTAATCATGGGTTTTCTTTTAAGAAACGATGTGTTTAACCATATATATATATATACATTTTTTAAACCAACAAAACTCTGAGAGAAGTCATGTTGGGGCTTATTGTTTGCTGGCAAACATAGCTAACACCAAACTTTGCAGGTGCTGTTTTGAGAAACCAAAAAGCAGAAGCAAGTTTCATAAGCAGGGCTGGGTAGAGGCTTTGAAAGTTGCTATGGACCTAAAAGAATATGCCCCATATGTAATCAATATGAAAGCCACACTAAACCAATAGGAGTGTAAGGGAGGCCAACAAAATTTTCATTTGCCCTATAATAGGGACTTTGATGCTTTTTTGAGAAATGTCAAACTTCTAACTTCTTTCAAAAAAATCTTATGTGTGTGTGCCCCTGCTGTGCTGGTGTGCCAAGAGGCTGAGCTGGACTTGGGGATGACACAGTTCCTGCCCTCGGGGAACTCAGGCCAGTGGGGGCAACCAAAACGTAGTGCCTGGTGACTGTGGTGCGTGGTGTATAGAAGCTTAAGGATGAGGCGCTTGGGAGCACAGGGGTTTGGGAGCTTCAGGGAAGTCACCCAGAAGAGGGAGGGGACATTGGAACTAGTTCCTCCCATGTTCCAAAGTCCCTGAGTTTCGTCCATTTTGCACCACCCCTTGCAAGGAACAGGGGTTGACAAGGTCAGGGCTACTCACCTCCATGAGGTCCTGTAGGAACACAAGGCCTGGGATGATGCTGGTTGTCATGACCCTGCTTCCTGTAGTCTCAGAACCAAGCCCCTCCTGAGAAACTAGCGCCCCCTCCAGGCAGCATTCCCTGAACACCACCTCCAGTCTCTGCTCTTAGAACAGTTGTCCTTCCATTAGGCCCATAATTTACAGTCAACCCCGTGGGGCAGGCCTCTTTTCTCACCCACGCTGTAGCGCCCTGCCTCTTCCCTCTGCTGTGCCTGACTCGCAGCCTGCAGGTGAACCTGCTCCAGAGATGTCCAGCTGAATGGGCTGTGCTTGTCCTTATTCAGCCCCAGAAGCATTGGTTAGTTCCCTAACAACTCACATTTGTCAACACTGGAGCTGTGTTCCTCGCTTTGCTGCTTTATCTCAATTCTCACATCAACCCAGGCATGGAGGTGCGGGCATTATTTCCATTTCACAGATGAAGTGACAGAGGCAGAGAGAGGAGTCAGGTACTGCCTGAGTCACACAGGTTACGAGGGGCAGTGCTGACCTTGATGGCAGGTTGTTGACTCTGGATCATCTGTACAGTGTCTGTACAGTGTCTGTACTGCCTCCCACATGTGTAGCTGAGGGGCCTGAGGGCCTGAGCATGGGCCTGGAAGGGGCAGATGTGAGGATATCCTAGACATAGGTCCACTTCCTCAACTTAAGCTCACTCTGGACCCAGAGTGTGGGCATATTCCTGTGAGGTCTTTCCGCTCCTATCCTTAGGTGGAGGTCCAGGCAGGCCCCTTGCCTCCATCCTCCAGCTCTCCTGGGACCCCAAGATCTGATGTCCCGCAGGCTTGCCCTCCTATGGAGGTTCTGTGCTCCAGACCTTTTCTGACCCATCCTCCACCCCTGTAGGGATTCTCTGGCTTCCCAAGGTACTCACCCCACAGGAATGCATTAAAGACAACTGTCCTTCTTCCCTAAGCAGGGCTTTCTGGAGACATGACACTATGACAAAGATGAGAATTTCAGTGGTGAATTTAGTAGGGCCTGTATCATCTTCTCCAAAGCCGACTTCAACCTTCTGATTAGAGCTCCTTCCTCCAGGACTCCTAATGCTCCTGTGCTGGTCTCCCTGTCCTCTTGCCATCTCTCCTCCTGGAGCCGTGTAAGCTCAGGAGGCTGCCTCAGCCGCAACATAAGGGCTCAGCACTCTGCTCCCTGCCAGGCCGAGGGGAGCAGCCTGTGTGAGCAGTTTGCACCTTGGGATCAGCTCCTGCTGCTTCATGCATCAGGCCTCTAGGGACTACAGGACAGAGCTTAAGCTCTTCATTCTTCAAAACTGGGAGATTTCTGGCAACCTCGGGGAAGGATTTTATATTTTGTCTCCTGTTTTTCTTTAATAGCCAAGGGATGGAAAATGTAGAAAACCCTGTGCTCAGCAAAAACCTCCTTCTATAAGGAAATAGCAGGAAACCGCGTTCCAGGATGAGCACAAGGCCAGCTTAGGTGTTTCTTGGAGCCTCTGGCTTGGTTCCATAATGCCTGATGGCCCAGCCCAGGCGAGCTGGCACCTCTGGAACTTGGCAAGCCCACTTTGTTTTGTGAGCCCCCTGCCCTGGGCTGGTCAGGCCCTGGGAAAGGCACAGGCTTTCTCTGTGATTAACAGTTTTCTATTTAATACTGACTCCTCTTGTGCCCCTTCTTCCCTGCCCCCGGCTCATTTTTCATGGAAAAAACAACAGTTTCCATGATGAGCTCAGCGTACAGGCAGGAACTAAACCTGTCTGGGCCTTTTGCTTCCCCATTGGAGGGGTGCGGATTAAGTGACCTGTGGTTTTTGCTTGGAGCCAACATTCCATGATTCTATGGTTTTTCTCGCGGAGGAAAGCTTCTCTCTGTTCTTGAGTCTGCAGACTGTGACTGAGGGGGAAGGCTTCCAGGCAGAGCCATCAAGTTCCCTCCTAGTTCACTGTGACTAATCCTGTCCTCTCCGCCACCTAGCAACAACACACACATACACACAGTGTGTTAAGCAAGCATGCCTCTCATGGGTTGCCTTCTTTCTTTCATTCATCCACCCATCCATTCATCCATCCATCCATCCATCCATCCATCCATTTATTGGCTTATTCATTCGTTCCATGACTGTTACTTAAGTGCCCACTGTGTCCTGAAGACACAGAGGTGGTTGGATTCCCTGCCTGCCTTTGAGCTCACAGACTGGTGGGGGAAGGGCACCATGTAGATCAGACAGGCAATGCTGAGTGAAAGGTCTAGTGCAGCAGTCTGGCAAGGGGTTGTGAGGAGAAGAAGTGGCCACAGCATACTGGTCATATCACCACCTCCTCAATTTATGCTTGCTCACACTGGACCCAGAGTGCAGGCATATGCCTGTGAGGTGCCCTAAACGCTTTGGAGACCCAATCAACCCAGGAGGGTTGGCCAAGGTTCAGAAAGGGCATGCAAGTGGGGAATTTGGGACCAAACGCAGGACCCCTGAATGTTGTCAAGTTGGGGATTCTTATCTTGATGACAGCTAGCAAGACTCAGGACTCTGAAATAAGACAGGGTGAAAAAAAAGCACTCAGGCTTCATTGTAGAATTCCAGAGCCAGCGTTGTCACCTACTTCCACTTCCTCTTGGCAGGCAAGGAAACTGAGGCATAGATCGGACAAGTCATGTGCCTAATGTCCCCAGCTAGGAAGGGGCTGAGCTGGGAGAATGTCCAGGTCTCCTGACTCCAGGCTGTTCTCCAACAGACTCTGGTTCAGCCACACTGCTGTAATTGCTTACACCCCACTTCCAAAACTTTCCCTGGGAGGTCCCGAATCAGACTGATTGGCCACAGCAAATGCTGCTGTGCTAGCAGAAGGGGTGAGCTCATCCCGTGAGGTGACGTGGCAGGATAGTGGTAGCCTGGGCTTCTGCTGCCATCTGAAATCATGGATGAAAATAACTTGCCTGCGGTCTATTGATACCCAATACTCTATCATCAGATTGGGGAAGTCAATTAAAAGTGTCTGGTTTCCCCCCGGGGGCCTGGGAATTGCACGGAGGCCAGAGACCAGTGGCCAAAAGGAACAGGGCCATAACTCCCCTTTTACAACACCAAAGCCAGAGGCTGCAGGCTGCACCTAGCTGGTCTGCAGGAAGCAACAGGCAGCTTCCAGGGACTGGCAAAACCAGCTCTCCAGTCTGAAGAAAGGCTCAGACTCAGGTCGCAGGAACATCTGGCCCTCCTGGAATATGCACAGGAAACAGCTCAGGATGGGAGGATCCTGGGATTGCCCTGGAACTTCCTGTGGCCACTGGGGCAGAGGCCAGGAGACCAGGCTGGTATGAGTTGGGAGCCACTGTGGCTGGTTCCAAATGGGACCTCAGGGATACTGGTTAATGTTCAGACCAGGGCCGAGCTATGAGTGCCCAGGGGAATGCAATCTCCTCTCCTGTCACTTGTGAAACACAAGAATGTGGACCTCCTTCCCCTCTTCAGCAAGATGGTGACCTGGGCCAGCCAACAGGAGGCAGACCAGGCTCTGCAAGCCCTACTCTGGCTGAAGTCAAACCGTGCCTCTTCCCCAAGACAGCCTGACTCTCTGTGGGCTGTAGGTCTGACGTAGCTCCACCTCATTACTCAGCCAGCTCCCCTTCCACCTTTTCCCCCATTGTCCTTCCTCTTTTCAGGCCCCCAGGTCCCAACTTGCCTTGGCTGGATGGTGAAAACTGTGAGAGCACAGGGGTAACATGCTGGGCCAGCGGTTTTCCGACTTGAGAATCCAACATCCGAATCATCTTTGAGGGCTTGTTAAAACAGAATGCTGGGTCCCATCCCAGAGTTTCTTGGGTCCTAAGAACATGCATTTTGAGCAAATTCCTGAGTGATGCTGTTGCTGTGGGTCCAGGGACCACACTTTAAGAAACTCTGTGCTGGACAATGACCAGATAAGGAAGGGAGCAGCCTTAGCTGACATAACTGGGGAAGGCCTCCCTGAGGAGGTGACATTGAGCTGGAACTTGAAGGGCAAGGAAGAGCCAGACATGCAAAGGTCTAGGGGTTCTTAAACTCTTCTGTGCTACAGGCACTGGGACACTCTGGTGAAGCCTATGGACTCCTTCCCCAAATGATGTTCTTAAACACATAAAATGTATTACACAGGGTTACATAGGAAAACAAATTAAAATCCACCTCAGTCTATGGACCGCCCCCCCCCCCGCCGCCCTGGTTAAGAACCCTGAGAGAAGGAGTGCTTGGGGGAGAGGGAAGAGCAAGTGCAAAGACCCTGGGGTGGAAATAACTCGACAGGTTGGAACTCAGTTCAGGGGGCTGAGCATAATAGGTGGAGGGGAGTAAAAGCAGGGGCCTGGGGCTGTGGCGTTGGCTTTCGCCTGTATTCCCAGCGTACTGGGAGACATTGGGGCTTTCAAACAGGGCAGAGTGGTGATCAGATTCCTGTTCTAAAAGATCACTTTGGCTGCTGGACGGAGAATGGGATGTTAGGGGGACAAGAGGGAAGGCAGGAGACCCATGCGGGGTGTTGCCAGCCCCTAGGTGATACACAGGACCTGGCTTTGACTCAGAGTACCGCAGAGAGAGAGGAGCCTGGGGAGTCAGGAGGGATCTGGGAGGTATACTTGAGTGAAATGCCTGTGTGTTGGCCACAGGGCAGAGGCAAGGGAGGACAGGGAATGGGGGTTAGAGCCTAGTGCTGACTGTACCTAATTCACCAAGCGACCTTGGACCAATTGCTTCGCCTCCCCGGTCCTCAGGCCCTAGTGGGTAAGGGGAGGGGTGGACTAAACTCTAATTGCGAGTCTATAAGGGTTCAGTGCGGGATTGGCGAACCCTCTGGCTAAGAAGTGCTGTTTGCCCCCGGGGAGGGTGATGCCCGCGGTGGCGGCGCCCCTGTGGCTGCCCAGCCTGGCCTGCGGGCGGCTCTGCAGGCGGAGGGAGCGGCGGCCGCCGCGGCAGCCAGGTGGCGAAGCGACGAGGCGGCGACGCGGCGAGGCGCCTTGGTCCGGCTGCCAGCGGCGGCTCGGCGTAGTCCAGCAGCGCCCGCCCAGGACAGTGAGAACCCGAGGGAACTCGGGCGGCCGCGCGGGGGCGAGGCTAGAGCCCTCCTCCTCCGCCTCTGCCGCCGCCGCCTCTTTTTCCTTCTACTCCTTCTCTGGGCAGAGCCTTTGGAAAAAAGGGAGCGGCAGAGGGGCAGAAGGCAGCTGGCCGGCTCCGCGCCGCCCACCCGGGCAGCGAGTGCTCAAGAGGAAAAACGGCCATCTCAGCCCCGGCTCCCACCTGCCCCCATCCCTCCTCGCTAAGTCCACGGGCCGACCCCCGGAGGAGGAGGCTCTCCCCACCCACTGGATGCCTGAAAAGGAAATGGTTCTTCCAACTTCACTGCCACAGGCCCCTCGTTCCCTCCCTCAGATCCTTGAATTGCAGTCTGGAGATTGCTTCTGGGAGGCTCCGTCACTTAATCTACAAACTTTATTGAAAAACCGCTCCTTGCTGGCCCGGAGCTGGAGCCCTGGTTGCTACACAAATTAACATCCAGTCCCTGCCCTGGAAGAACACCCGTCGAACGGTGGAGACAGAAATGTGTAGTAAGATGAATTGAGCACCCACTGTTTGCCAGGTTTTGAAGGTAGGTGGTATTATCCCCATTTACAGATGAGGAGACAAATACCATACATGGTGCACTAAGATAACAGATGGGTGAAATTACATTTTCAAGACAGTATATAAAACCCGAAAGAAGTGAATCTCTTAGGATATATAGATCTCTCTTACAAAACCCACCAGAATGGCTACAATTAAAAAGACCGAAAGTATCAAGTACTGTCAGGGATAAGGAGCCACTGGAATTTTCAGACACCACTGGTAGGAGTATAAATTGGTACAAACATTTTGGAAAATGTTTGGCAGTTGTCCATTAAAGCTAAACCTGCAAAAATCCCAATGATGCAACAATTCCACTCCCAACTGCACTGAGTGCTTATATCCATCAAAAGGCATGTTCAAGAACGTTTATAGATGCTTTATTCATGTGTAATAGCCCCAAACTGGAAACAACCCAAATGTCCAGCAACAAGAAAAAGGGTGAATAAATTGTGGTATAGGCACATGGTGGAATATTATGCAGCAATGAAAAAGAATGACCTAATGCTGCAGACAACAACACAGATGGGTCTCACGGATAATATTCAGTGCAAAAAGTACGTACCGTTTACTTCCATTTTCATGAAGTTTCGGGACAGGAAAACTAATCTAAGGTGATAGAGGTCAAAATAGTGGCTACCTTAAGAGGTTACTGACTTAGGGGGACACAGGGAATCTTTGTGAGGGCTGGAAATGTTCTAAATCTTGATCTGGGCAATGGTTACACCAGTGTAAACATGTGTAAAAACGAATCAAGTTCCACACTAAAGATCTGTGCACTTTACTTTTTGAAAGTTATATCTCAATTCAAACAAAGTGAAACAAAGAGCTCCTGCCTATCAGTAAGGAAAAGCTAGGAAACACAAAGTTTGACAGGCAAAGAATACAAATTGGTAATTCACAGAAAGAGAAGAGCTAACAGGTATTTCAAAAGATGCTCAATCTCATTAGTAATAAGATGAATATGCATTGAAACATGATATCACTTGACACCCATCAGAAGGGAAAAGATTAGCAAAGTGGACGGGTACTCAGCGTTGGCTGGGATGTGGGGAGGCGGGGGCCGGAGCACTGCTGGAGGGCAGGCAGGTAACTAGTTGGCTCAGGCAGTGTGGAAGCAGTGAAGCCAGCAACCCTGGGTGATAAGAAGTAAGTGCATACCTTGGGACCCGGAGATCCAACTCAGTGCTTGTGCAGATTGGCAAGGGGACTGGAAGGATGACATTTCACCATGACATTATTTATGGGAGTGCTGCGTTGGGCGCAACCTTGGTGTTCATCAAAGGGAGGGATAAGTAAGGTGGTGGGGACACACTATGAATGTTGCATGGTAGTTAGAAGCAGCAAACTTCTAACTGCAGAGTAGGCATAATGGAGCTCAAAAAATAAGATCAAGTGAAACAAGAAACAACTAGATTTACAGTATAGTACTATGTACATAAGTTAACTCCCCCCGACCGCACACATGACAGCTCTGAGCATTTTATGAGGATATGTTCATAGTTAAGGGAATACGTTGAATATCAGAGTGGGTGCTTAAGGGAGAGTGAGAGTAAAGATCGGGAATGAAGGAGAAAAATAAAATAAAATATGACCCAGCCATTCTACTTCGAGAGAGAAATGAAAGTATATTCGGGGCTTCCCTGGTGGCGCAGTAGTTGGGAGTCCGCCTGCCGATGCAGGGGACACGGGTTCGTGCCCCGGTCTGGGAGGATCCCGCGTGCCGCGGAGCGGCTGGGCCCGTGGGCCATGGCCACTGAGCCTGCGCGTCGGGAGCCTGTGCTCCGCGGCGGGAGAGGCCGCAGCAGTGAGAGGCCCACGTACCGCAAAAAAAAAAAAAAAAAAGAAAGTATATGTCCACACGAAGTTTTCTATATACATGTTCACAGAAGCTTTATTTGTAATAGCCAAAAACTGGGAACAACTCCAATGTACATCAACAGATAAATGGATGAACAAATTGTACTGTAACCATATAGTAGAATGCTACTCAACAATTAAAGAGGAAAAACCATTGATACACACAACAATATGGATGATGTGCAAAATAATTATGCTGAATGACAAAATCCAGACTGTATGATTCCATTTATATACATTTCTAGAAAACACAAGCTAATTTATAATTACAGAAAGCAGATGAGTCGTTGCCCCCAGAGTTGGGGATAGGAGGAGGGGAGAGGAGGGAGGGAGAGATTACCAAAGGGCACAGAGAAACTTGTGGCTTGTGGGGGTGATGAATTTGTTCATTACCTGGATCACAGTGATGGTTCTTCGGGTGCGTGAACATGCCAAAACTCATCAAACTGCACACTTTAAATATTATTCTATGTCAATTAAAGCTATAAAAAAGAAATAAAATAAGAAGGGGCCTTGCATTAACTAATGGTGATCATATACCTTGAGATAAAGGATGGAATTAACCCAACTCTCTGTGCTTGAAATTAAAAACTAAAAACAACAACCAACAACAACAACAAAAATACAAACAAAGCAAAAAATAGAGCTTAGATGGTTAAATTATTTGCCCAGGCCTCACAGCTGGGATGCTGACTCCTAGACTACAGCCATTATACTCTGTGGCTCAGGGCTTGTACTAGTATGAGGTGCTGTACAGGCACCACACTCACCCAACCTTTAGGGGTCACCTCTGGGAAAGGAACGGAGCACTCAGAGATGGGGTGCATGGCCCTGACCTCTAGGCCCTCCCCATCCAGTTGGGGAGAGAGACTCTTAGACAGATGGTCACAATGCTGGGTAAAGTCAGGGAAGGCTTCCTGTAGGAGGTGATGCTTGCGTTCCAATAAGCGCTTGGCCCAGAGTAAACACTCACTGAATGTTATCTATTTATTTTTACTATTCCCCATGATTTTAGAGAGAGGAGAGTGGAAAGGAAGATGGCATTCCAGACAGAGGGAATGCACCATCCAAGGCAGGTGAACATGTTGGGGAGTCACAGATGATTTGGTTTAGCTGTGACTGGGGAGTGGGGCAAAGTACCAGAGAAGTCTTTTCAGGGCTGGTTGACATCCCCCTGAAAGTGAGCCTCCCATAGGACATGCGGGCATGGGATAGTTCAGGGCCTCGTGTGATGGAGGGGTCAGAGAACACTGGGTGGCTCCCCCAACTATGTAGTTTGGCCTGGATCTTTGCATGGTTGACCAGGAATCTCAAGGGTAACCTTGGTAGCTGCCCCCCTCCTTAGCCCTGTGCAATCTAATCTGCGGGCGGCTTTAATCCATCAAGAAGGGGTGTCCTCACTGAGTCTCTTGCCTGCCTGACACATAGTAGGAAATCAACAAATGTTAGGTCCCGCTCCTGCCTCCTTCCTTTCCCTGGATGCTTGCAGACTGTGCCCAATACCTACCCTTGGGGCCACTGTCCGTACAAGACCTTGACAGAAAGTGGGCAGGAAGGCCTGGGCTGGGCCAGGTGGACCCTGAGTCTAGAAAGGGTCAGGCAAAGGCTATAAGGACCAGTAGGCTGTCGGCCGGGTGGAGAGAGGGGGCTGTTACTGATTCTCCGCCATGAAAAAGCCCCATTGTGGGGTCTTTGGGGGAGAATATATTTATTTTGTTTCCTGAGCTGTGTGAACAGTGCACTGTGCTGCCTGGGTTGAGAGGGCTCTGTGTGGCTAGGGAGGGATTACATCCCCCTCTTGGGTGGTGTGTTATGAAAAGGCCTCATTCAGCCAGGCCCGGCTGCCCACCGGCAGCCCAGGCTCCTGCGCTGTCCCTGGGGGCAGCCTGGTGTCCCTCCCTCTCTCCCTGAGGTGCAGGCTTGGGGCTGCGTGTGGATGTGAGTGTGACAGGCAGCCAATATAGGCCCAGTCCCTGAGGGGCTGCGGCTCACCTTCAGGTAGAGTCTGTCAACTGCACACCTCAGGATGGAGCTGGCTGAGGGACTGGGGCTCAGACACAAGAGGCGTTTGGTCCGTGTCTCGACCTCAGATGTTACTTACCTTTGAGGGAGGTTTCACATCCAGTCAGAGATTTGCTGAAGGAGACCTTCACCATACAACTTGAAATCCATGTTCATTGCTGGGCCACGTTGCCAAGGGGGCCTCTGAATGTATAATTTCTATGACTATTTTGTGAATAGCACAATTATGTTGCATTGTTTGGGGTGTGTGTGTGTGTGTTTGTGTGTAAGAGTGTTAATTTTTTCACAGGAAATGTTTTTAACACAACTCAGTTTTTGTAACCCTGTTTGGCATTTCTTTATTTTTCAGTACCCTGGGAGCCTCAGTCCCTGGAAGTGGATGTGGATAGCCTGAATCTCTGAGGGCCCTTGGCAAAGACAGCGTGCATCCCGAGCACGTCTGGACATGAGGGGTGAGGTGAGCAGGCAGGGTGCCTGTGTCCCCGGCAGCCATGGGAGCCGTGGGTGGAAGGGCTGCCTCTTGGCCAGCCAGCCCCGTGAGTAGGCAGAGAGGGCAGGAAGGGGGTCCTTCTGTGAAATTGGCTGGCTCCCCAGGTGATCAGGCCCCTGGTGGGGAACATGAAGTTCAAGTCCTTGCGGGGCCGTTCCCCGCCTCTCCCGCTGTGCTGGGCTCCCAGGCCGAGCATGGGTCACCCCTCACTGGACGTGCTCCCACCCCGCTCAGAACCACACCCCACTTCTCTACTGCCTTTCTGGGCTCACACCATCCACCTGCCTCCACTAACAGAACCCTTTTTGCTCAAAGTTTAAGGGGCAGAACCCAGAACCCCCAGCTGCCGTGGGGTCTTATCTCAGTGACAGGGTAGCTCGCTGTCACTATCCTGCCTACTGGACTGGCCCTCTGCCTTCTAGCTCCAGCTCTGTCTGTGCCTCACTGAGTGACCTTGGAAAGTCACTGAGCCTTGGTCTTCCCATCTGCACAAGGGGGAATTGCATTGGTTGGTCGCTGAGGGCCCTTGAAGCTCCAATTTCCTGTAAGTCTAGAAATCTGGATGCAGGTATCTGTGGTCAGACTGAAAATATCTTTACGTGGGTGCCTGGGACGTCATGCCTGGATCGTAGCCACTCTGTGTGCCCCAACACTGCCCCAAAGTGGGTTTCTCCTGGCCATTTGCATCTATGCTCTTGGGGAGGTTAAAGATGTTTGACTAACATACAGCCCCCTTCATCCCTCCCCCTCTTTGCAAACAATCATAGAGGAGGGCTTGATACTGGCATTTGGAGCAGAAGTGGGTGGTGGGGAAATGAGGCTAAGGAGGGAAGGAGTTGGGAGTGGGCTGCACTAGAGGGGTCACTGCTCAACTCTGGGGAGCCCTGAGCTCCCAGCTGCGTATTATAAAATAAGGTCTGATTTCAGGTTATGGCCCATTGTGCCATTGGAGATGTTCCCCTCCCAGAGGAGTAAGAGGGCCATTTGCTCTCCAGCAAGACTTCCTGATGGAGAGGCATCTTGGTGTGCCAGGTGGCCCTGCACGTGCTCTTGGCCTTGGACTTGTACTCAAGGGTGAAAAGAAGGTGAGTGGAGCATCTGGCTGGGCATAGCTTAAACGCCTGGGGGATGCATATACCAGCAACTCTGGCTGAGATGTGACGTTACTCCGAGCTTGCAGGACAGGGATCTGGCTTCCCTGAAACATGACCTAGTCATCCCAGAGTAAGCTGGGATGTTCTCAAAGGATGAAAGATGGATTCATGGATAGATGGATAGATAAAATTAAACTGATTTGAGAGAGGAATATCTAATGACTTTCTGTAGATGATTGTCTTATTTAACAGGAGAGGAAAACTAAATTTTATCTCAATGTTTTGAGCCTGGTGAACTAAGAGAATGAGTCTGGAAGGGAGGGCTGCTGGTTAGGGTGGTGGAAAGGAGATGGATGTTTGGCATGGAGTATAGTGGGAATCAGGCAAGGATGGCTTGATTTGAGACCTGTTGAGTTTGAAGCAACAGAAAGAGAGCCAAGTGGAACAAGGGATACTTGTCAAGGTGGGGATAGATTTGGAAGCTTCATACATAGAGATGATAGCAGAGGTACTATGAATGAGTCAGTCCTCAAAGGAGAGACATTATGGCAAAATATGAAGAATGAGGAACCTTAGGAAGCTTGAATTAATATTGCTTGGTTTATAAATGGGCAAACTGGGCTCCAGAATTTGTCATTCATTCACCTGGCCATCCATCCATCCATCCCACTCAACAAATGTATTTATTCTGAAGCTATAATGTACAAGGTAATATATCTGAAAATGTTCATGGGTAAGGTACTGACAAGGGATAGTCAGCAAGGGGAGAGCGGAGAGAGAAGCATCTGGGAACCAAGGGAGGAGGATGTTTCAGGAAAGCCAATAACATCCAATCTTGTGGAGCTCAAAGAGCAGGAAAGCTAAGGAAAACAATTTGGATTTGCTCTCTGGTGGATCCTGGGGGAGAATTTTGGTAAACTGTTGGCAAGGGGGAGTCATGAATGAAGGGGCTAAGGAGGGATTGTCTATGCTTCTGGAAGATGGACAGGAATAGTTTTTGTCTCTAGCTTCTGCATCGTGCTTTTCAGTGGTGAAGCATTCTGTGCAACCAGCACATTCACCAATTACAGACATATTGCCTGAAATGTCTAAATAGGATTCCATTAGGACGCAGTCCCCTGAAATAGAACAGATGCTCTATCACCTACCATCTAGTCATTTACTAGTGATAGCATGTGCTTTGGGAAAAGCCCTGTGCCAGATGTCAGAAGACCTGGTTTCTATTCCTGGCTCTGATGCCAACCAACTGGATTACCTTGGCCAGATCATTCAATAAGAGCTCTTTATCCATACACCAGCGAGGTTACTTCCCACTCCTTATCTGGTATTGTTGTTCATTTTGGACTCCCCCCAAATATATTACCTTGCAAATTGTGGCTGCTAAATAAATCCATTTGTTGTGTGGATGGATGGAAGGATAGACGGGTAGGTGGATGAGCTACAAATTCTGGAGCTCAGTTTACACATCTATAAACCAAGGGGCATCAATTCAAGCTTCCTGAGATTCCTTCCATCTCCAATCATCTATGACCATGCTTTTTTTTTTAATCACAAGCAGAATTATTCCAAAGTTGCTTAGAGCTAGCACACCTGGGCCAATTAAGCTTTTGTAGAGCATTCCATTTAATCTCCTTGAGGTTAGAGACTGGGCCATCTATTGTCACAGCTCCAAAGCCTTTCTTCTATGATCAGAGATAGGATCCTAGAAGATTGATACTAAGCGTTCATTGGAGGAAAAATAAATCACTTCCAACTATACTCTGATTCTCTAGAGACACATTTAAAGATATGTAGCATGTGGTTCTCATGGTAGAAAACATGCCATGGTGTTTGCCAGCTACTCCAAGATTGTTCTTGATGACAGGACGTGTCCCTGTAACCAGTTTCTGGTGAGACATCTGCACGCGGCTTTGCAGCTTCAGGATGTCCCTACATCCGTCAGCCCATCAACAGAGAATCTAGGAACATCAGCACAGAGTCCCAGTCACAGTGTAAAATGTAAGCTGACAGCTTGGAAAGCATCCAGAGGCGAGTGGCCAGGAGGGTGAAGGGTCTGGAAATGACCGAAAATGAGGAGTGGTTAAAAGAACTAGGGGTATTATCCAGAAGAGAAGATGACATGGTAGCTGCTGCGAATGGTGTAGTCCAAGCTAACTTGGACTAAAGTTGATACTTTCTTCTCTGCACGGGCTTCCTGAGAACAAACCTGTGACTGGTGGATGGAAGTTACGGGGAGGCTGATTTCAGCTCATTCTAAGAACTTCAGAAGATTTTTTTCAACCAAGTTATAAGAATATAGAGTTGACTGCCCTGGGAAACAGGCAGTGGGTGACAATTGCCAAGGATGGAGGAAAGACCAGGTGACTTCGGAGGTCTCTTTCAGTGTGGAGATTCCAGGATTCTAAAGAATTTAGAACTGGAGTAAAGAGAAAGCTCTTTGCTTTGTCAGTTTAGAAACCATCTGCTGCTCTTCACTGTGCTTCATCTCATTCCCAGCTGATCTCCTCCAAATACAGTTCTCTATTCAGCAGTTCTAGTCTCCCATCTGAAGTGATTATAAACCTCTCTACTCTCTTTAAAAAAAAAAAAAAAAAAAGGATCTTTTCTTTTCCAAATAAAGAGCTTAGGAGGTCTCAGCAAGACTGTACCTACATGGAGAAATCCCATAAGAAATAATTAAATAATTAAGTAAACAAACAAATAATAAACCTCCAAGCCAAAATTATATAGCAGTGAAGGCCACACCCCCCAAATTCAGGTTGTCTGGCTGTCCAGAACACAGAGCTTTTGTCTGTCTTCAGGGATGATGGATTTGTCTGACCCAAGATTGGACCTCTTAAATTCAGTTCTGGGCACGGGTAGGTGGGAAACCCTCTGAAGCCCACACCCCCTGAAGGTGGATAGAGAGGGAGAAACTCTGTCTCCATGGAAACTAGGGGTCCCAAGCATAAACAATCTTTTTTTTCACCTGGAGCCAAGTCTTCGAAAAGTGACTCAGCCTGAGGTTTGCACACCGGGGGCCTCCTATCTGGTGGTGTTGATGTCAGTGGAGCCTCTGATGGAGAGATTTTCTTGGAATTATTCAGAGTGGCCCACAAAATAGAAATTAATCTATCAAATGCAAGGCCTAAAATAAAAACTGATTCACAACCACTTTATTTGTGACAACACCACTGGCAACTAGAAGTAGCCCTTGGCTCCCCGACCCAGGGTTCAATTGGAATTTTTTTCACAGTAGCACAAACGTCCAAGCCAGAATGGCTATTCGGGATGATTCAACCCCCTCATTTTACAGATGAGGTTTTGTTTGAAGCTTAGTTCCAAGCAGGATTGGTATCCAACAGGAAAGCATTAACATTTTCCAGAAGCAGCCCTTGCCTCCCAGCTGAAGGCTACTTTAACACGAAAGTCCAAGTCTTCTTTCAATTAGCTCGGGTGCTCTGGGCACAATTACTAGAAAATGGGTGAGTGAGGGGGAGACCCCAGGTAAAAAAACCTGGTGATGTGTCCACGGTCACCAACTGAGCCCTCACTTGTGTGGTTGGTGATGGAGGGAGCAGCTCGTTCTAGGTGGCAGCTACCAGTCATCGGGGGCCACTCTGGGAGAGGCACCTGAGGGAGAGGCACCTGAGGGACAGGGCGCAGGTAGAGGTGGCAGCTTCTGTCTCCATCAAGCTGGGTATCAGATGCAAGGGCGCCACCTACTGGTCGAGGAGATCAAGGGGCTCTCTGCATCCACTGTGGGCAAAGAAACTGTACTGAGCTACATGTGCTGGGCTGCTTCTCCAGGGCTCTGACCTGTTTGGAGAGGAGCCTTTTCTCCAGCTGCGTCCCCAGCACCCTCCCTCCTCCACCAACCTTGGCTCCTGCACCTGCTGCATCTGACAGGCGAACTAGGTTCCACCACACTACCAGGTGTAGCAGAGGAGGAGCTCCAATTCCCTGGCATGGGCTCTCTATGAACTCACAGAAGACCGTGCCTGCATGGGTTTCTCTTCCGTGTGTGTGTGTGTGTGTGTGTGTGTGTGTGTGTGTGTGTGTTTGGGGGAAAGGAAGGCGGAGTGAGGGACGTTGTGTTGTGCTGACAATGCAGGTCTGTTCTGAAGCCCAGAGGAAAACATTAGTACAAAGTAAAAGAAAGAAAATGTTGGTGTTTCCAAGAATACTTAAATAATTGCTGCTATTCTGGCCCTCAGATTGGTGGTGTGTCTGAGTAATAGTTCTGGCCTGAGTCCTTTATACCACACTGTGTCCCAGAGGGCAGGCTGGCTCTGTCATGTCTGTAAGGATTTACCCAGGGTGTGTGGTGCTCTGGGGGACTCCACGGCGACACAGAGGAGCCAAACACTGAGCTATAAGGAGAGACAGTGAAGATGGCACTTCGCTGTTGAGGGACACTCCTCGGAGCTCACAATTCATAGCACTTCAGACATGTGGAGGCTTCTGGGGGGCCTCCTCAGTTCCACTCCAGGCTCCTCCTCCATGGGGAAGGTTGGCTCCATGCCTGCATCCCTTCTGGGTCAGAAGACACTTACTGGGCTGCCTTGGGGCCACTCAGGCCCCGGAATTCCGCCCCCCCCCCAGTCATTCCCACTCTGCCACCCCGGGCCCCTCCCCAGTCCCGGGTGCATCCTCAGGGCTGTCACCTGCCAGAGGGCCAGCAGGTGCCTCCTCTTTCAGCTCCTGCCCTTAAGAGGGGGCTTATGATCTGTTCATCCTCCACCCGCTCCCTGGGATGCCCTGAAAGCCTCCACATCAGCAACCAGACACGACATCCTTGTTCACTTCCAATCCTTCCTTCCCGCTTGGACACTAATCACCAATCTCCCAGGCCAGAAAAATCTTCGCTCAGGTAGTACTACTCCTCGATCTTTTCAGACTCCCACCTGGAGGGAAGCTTTGGAGTTTAAGAGCCAAACATTATGTTAATTTATTCTGTGGTTCCCCCAGGATGTTTCACCTTGGAGTAATGCTGAGTTGGTGTCTCCCTATCCAAGTAGGGAAGAGTCACATTTTAAGGCAAAACTGGGGGGAGGGGATTCAAAACAGTTCCTACTACACATGTCATCTTGTCCCCACTGCCTTGCTCTCACCCCATGGCTTATCCCTCTTCTGGGTGGGGCTGTGTCACCTCAGATGGCAACTCCTTCTAGTGACGGCCGCAGGGAGGAAAGGCGGGGATACATGTCTCTTCGGGTTGCTGTGGAAGGAGCCCATGGCCCTGAAGGTGTGTCCTGGGTTCCCAGAGCCTGAGCTTTGGTCCTGGGCTCCCACCCACGGACCCTGCTGAAATTCTGGGCTGCAGAGCAAAGGGTTCAAACCCATGGCTTTGGCATTTGTATCTGGGTTTCCCACACCCTAGCCATGCCACCTTAGGGAAGGACTTAATTCCCCCAACCTTAGTTTTCTCATCTGTAAAATGGGGTTACCAGTACAATCCACAGTCCCTTTTCTGAAATCCTTGGAGTCAGATATGCTCCAGAATTGAGAATTTTTCAGCTTCAATCATGTAACTTGGTGTATCTACTCTATAGGACATAACAACCACTGGGGTCTGAAAGCACCTTGTAATCAAACACATTAGTGTTTCTGACACTGAACTTCTGAGCAGTCACACTACATAAAATAAAGATCATAAATTGTCCTGTGTCTGTTCAGTTCAAATTTTGTTACCAAACAATTTTTTAAAAAATTTTTGTTCAGTTTTCAGAGCCTTGAAGGGTTGTAGTTACAGATAAGGGTCAGGCTACCCTGTGTCTCTGTAGATAATGGCATGCAGCACAAAGAGGTAAAAAAATGTTCATGGTTTGATGCCAGACCAAACACAGCTGTGAACCTTGGGATAAGACAAGTCTCCTGAGAAGGCCAAGGGTGATGGGTGGGGAGAATCATTCTGGAGCAGCAGTGCCATTACCCAAGTGTGTGGACAATTGGTTCGAGCTCCAGAGATCTTGAGCCTCAGCCATCACAGACCCCTGAGACTTTCCAGGCGTCTGATCAATCCTCCTCCAGAGCTGAATCTTCCTCTGGTGGGTCCTCGGTGAAGACCACTGCCATGTGGGTGGCAGTGACCAGTAGGACCAGAACGACCACCACATAATCGTCCGCAGGCCTGGGCTCCTCAACCATTATGGGTTGCTGCCTCCGACGGCTGCAGCTGCTCTCCACCTGCGTGGCCTTCTCCCTGGGAGCCAGCGTGGGCACCTGGAAGGGGACCATAGGTAACTGGTCCATGTTCATCTGGTGCTTCTGCTTCGTCGTGACCCTCATCAACCTCATAGTCGAGTTATGTGAGCTCGAGGATCACTTCCCCTTCTCCTGGGACAACTTTCTCATCACCTGCAACTGCTACTCTGCCCTCCTCTGCCTCTCGGCCTCCATCATCTACCCCACCACCTACATTCAGTTCTTGCCCGATAGCCGCTACCGGGACCGCACTATCACCTCCACTGCATTCTCCTGCCTTGCTTTTGTGGCTTATGCCATGGAAGTGGCCTGCACTAGGGCCCAGCCCAACATGATCACAGGCTATATGGCCACCATGCCAGGCCTGCTCAAGGGGCTGGAGACCACTGTGGCTTGTGTCATCTTTGTCTTCATCAGCAGCCCCTACCTGTACCTGCACCAGCCGGCCCTGGTGTGGTGCGTGGCCGTGTACTCCATCTGCTTTCTCCTGTCATCTGTGGCCCTTCTGCTGAACCTGGGCAAGTGTGACAACAGGCTGCCCATCCCCTTCCCCATTTTCCAGGTTGTGCTCACTCTGCTCTCCGTCCTCCTCTATGCCACCGCTCTGGTCCTCTGGCCGCTCTACCAGTTCAACCAGAAGTTTGGCGGCCAGCCCCAGCGGTCCAGCGATGTGAGCTGCAGCGATAGACTCACCTCCTTGGTGTGTACCTGGAACCAACGACTGGCTGTGGCCAGTCTGACAGCCATCAACCTGCTGATTTATGTGACTGACCTGGTGTTCTCGGTCCACCTGGATTTTGTCAGTGGCTGAGGCTTTGCCCAGGGGCTCCTGATTCCTCTTCTCACCTGAAGTTCGTTTCCAAGCCCTGACGTCCTCTGATGTGCTCTTCCTGGCTCCCCTCTCTCCCTGCTCACATCCTTCCCCAACCATCTCGCTCTCTTTTCTGCTCCCTTCCCTCCTTCTGCTCTGTCTCCTTCCTGTTTTGTGTGGTTGCCCACATTCTGTTTTGCCTCTTTCTCTTTTCACTCTCTTATTTTCTACATTTTCTGCTTTTTGGCCCTTTTCTGGTCATTTTTGTTTTCTTGTCTCCTGTGTCCTGACCGCCTCTTCCCCTTTTCCTTCTTCTGATCCACCGGGACCCTGAGCTTCTTCCTCCTCTGCCCACCGCCCCCGTCCCACCTCCTAAGGTGCTGACTCCACGTCACACAGCCCTCTGTGCAGCTGTTCACACCCTGGGCCTCCAGAGGGGCCTCACAGCCAAAGTATGCCTGTGCCCCTGGTGGCGCCTCCGTTGGTGTGTGTATATGGGTTTGGGGTGTGCCGGTGAGTAGGTAGGGATTGGGCCTCACTTCCTCCCAGTGGAGGGGGGTGTACAGTGCACCTTCCCTTTATTTAAAAAAAAAAAATCTCTGGAGGGCAATAATTTCCGGTGGTCAGGAGGCTTAAAGCAGAGACCCTGGGTCCCTAGGCCCCAGCTGGTGCTCGGCCCTGCCTGACACTGGCTCCAGAATTTTTCCCGGCTTACTAAAACCCACCTCCTAGAGGTCATCTTAAAAGACGCAAGGGCTGAATGCCTTCCATCTGAACTACTCTCTTGGGGATCAAAATAGGAGCTGGCAAAAAACTGCACGGTCTTGAAGACAACTGTCTGAAGTATTTGTGAGGGGCAGCGATGTGGCCCTCCTGCCTCAGAGTTCAAAACAGCATGTCCTGCCTCTGCGGGGAGAAGAAAATGGCCACTGCCAGCCTTAAAGCTGATGTTAGACTGGAATTTTTCTTTTTGTGTGAGTGGTCAGGAGGTCAAAAATTACTGGATGGCCCTGTTCTTTTTTTTTTTTTTCTAACAAAGATAAGATTGAGTTTAATTGTTTGTCTTTTTTTTCTTTTTTTTAAAAAATATCTTTATTGGAGTCTAATGGCTTTACAATGTTGTGTTAGTTTCTGCTGTACAACAAACAAAGTGAAACAGCTATATGTATACATATATTCCCCATATCTCCTCCCTCTTGCGCCTCCCTCCCACCCTCCCTATCCCACCCCTCTAGGTCATCGCAAAGTATCAAGCTGATCTCCCTGTGCTTTTCAACAACCTCCCCCCTGACCCCCCCCTTTTTTTTTTTTTTTTTTTTTTTTTTTTGGCTGCACCGGGGCTTCGTTGCTGCCTACGGGCTTTCTCTAGTTGTGGCGAGTGGGGGCTACTCTTCGTTGCTGTGCGTGGACTTCTCATTGTGGTGGCTTCTCTTGTTGCGGAGCACGGGCTCTAGGTGCATGGGATTCAGTAGTTGTGGCATGCGGCCCCAGTAGTTGTGGCCCACGGGCTCTAGAGCGTAGGCTCAGTAGTTGTGGCACACGGGCTTAGTTGCTCTGCGGCATGTGGGATCTTCCCGGACCAGGACTTGAACCTGTGTCCCCTGCATTGGCAGGCAGATTCTTAACCACTGCGCCACCAGGGAAGCCCGATGGCCCCATTCTTAAAGGCAGAGTTTCTTTTCTATTTTGGAGGGGAAGGTGGGTTGAATGGGTGGGGATTTCCGCTGCTGCAGTCAAAGGAACTGCAGTGCTTGAGTATGTGGTGCACACATGTGTTTCTGTATGTCAGTGGCTTTTTGTTGCTGCTTCCTGCTTCCCTGGGACTCATGCATAAAGTGACCTATATAAATGTAGAAATATATAAATATATATATTTTTTTTCTTTTTCTTTTAATTACCTGGAGCTTCTGGTCCCCGTCAGTCCCTGCTGTCAATCATAGAGAGAAATCTTGTCCTTTCTGCCACATCCATAACGTTCTTTTTTTAAAACCTCAATACAAAGATAAAAGAAAAAAAGAAAACAAAAATGAAACCAACAAAATCCACAGATCCTAACTGCCCCAAGTTTGACTAGAAATCAGAAGCAGCCTAGCTTTTAAAGGGGCCTTGCCAGCTCCTCGATGCCTCTCTTTAAAGGGGTGTGCTTTGTGCATACTGAGTGTGTAGTTGTGTGCGTGTGTCAGTGGGCATGCATGCATTAAGACCAGCAGCGCTTTATATAACTGTTGGCAGGGAAGTCACCCCAAGCCTTCTTCCTCTCCTGTTTTCAGCCACAAAGGCTCAGAGTCCAGCATCCTCGTGTCACCAGGGCCAGAGAAGCCAGGCAAGTAGAGCTGTGGGGAAGAGGCAGGGGAAGGACCTGCACTGCTGCCACTCACTCCTGTACTGGGATGAAGCAAGAAGCAGGCAAATCTTAAGAAGGAATGAAATAAAATTCTTATTTTAAGACGAGACAAGAAAAGTTTATTTGGCCAAATTCACTTAAAGCTGGGATAAAAAGTTAAACAGATTTCTTTATTGCAGGACTTCTTAGGACCTTGTATAGATTAGTATGCATTACAAAATTACCAAAAGAGGTATATAGCAGTAAGTGATTCCCCAACTTATGTGATCAGGGAACTCTTTCTTTTCGTGGAACATCAGGGACTAGTGGTCCATGGGATACCCTTTGGGAACCATCCGTCACATCTCCCCCCGCCCCCCACTGCCCCCAGACTGGTTCAACAGCTTGGCTTGAAAGGTTCTCACAAAATCACCTCCCGCAGTGGTCCATCTCCTCTGGGGCAGCTTTCATTCCTTAAGGGGTGCAAAGCCCACTTGCCCTGCTCTCTGGACTTGCACAGAGAATTTCAATCCCTGTTCAGCTGGAGAGTTCTCTGAAAAGTTCTCAAGTGTCCTTGTGTTTCCTGTCCTTACGTGCTCTAGACTGAATGTCTCTGCATTAAGTCAGGTGCTCCTTCAGGGCAGGAACTGGGCTTTGCTGTGGGATCTGCAGTGCCCAACACACAGTAAACACATGGTAAATAGTTTTTTAGGACAGAGATGAATAGAGCCTCCACAGTTCTCTCACGCACACCTCAACTCTGCCCCCATCTCCAGACCTTCCACGGTCCTGGCTGCCTGTGTTGATGGGCTGTGGAGTCACACATGGTGGCTCACATGTTTCCTGTGACATTCAGTCTCCAATGCTCATTGCTCCTTGGATACTTGACTCTCCAGATCCCACAACTCTCTTACACGTAATCTCACGATGGCATCTTGATCCCTCCTCAACGCCTTTGCACAAGCTGTTCCTTTGCCTGGGACATGGCCACCTCTTTATCAGTCTTCAGATCTCTGCTGAAATGTCACCTGTGTAGAAGGATCTTCCAAAAGTACATCTGCCCATCATGCTACGTCCTAAGACCCTGTTTGTTCTCTTCATCGTGCTGGTCACTACCTGAAGTTTTCTTGTAACAGTATTTAACAAGTTTATGGGTTTGTCATCTAACGCCTCCACCAGATGTTCCACGCAGACAGATGTCTAGTCTCTGCTGTCACCTCTGTGTCTCTGGGCCAAGTCAGTCCTGGGCATGGTGTGGACACAGTACATTTTGGACAAATGAACAACTGAAATCAGTAATCATTGGGGGAAGGGGGAGTTCTTATCACATGCACACAAAATGATAATTATTACAATAAAGGGGGTGGGAGGAAACTTTGGAGGCGATGAATATGTTTATGGCCTTGATAGTGGTGATGGTTTCATGAGTATATATTTATCCCCCAACTCATAGAGTTGTATACATTAAATATTTACATATGTTTACATGTCAATTATATCTCAATAAAATTGCTTCTTAAAAAATAAAATGTAGTTAAAAGTGCTACACAGTAACATGGGAAAGTGAGTAGAATATTTAAAAGACAAATCACATGTAGTACAATTATAATAATATAAAAATAAGTTTTTATGTTGAGATAAGTTACAAAGAAATACATGTTTCTATTACTTAAAAAAAAAAAAAAATCAATCATGGAGGTCTTCTCGTCCAAGATGGCTCAGACTCTCTTTCCACATTTCATCATAAACGCTTCTGTCACTCTTCAGTCAGACTCCAAGGGGCAGAGCGAGGCTTTGAGTCGCTGACGTTCTAACAGAGACTGATTCATGAGGAGCCGCCTCTGGCTGCCTGGCCAGCTCCGTGCAGTAGAGCCTGTGAAAGACCCTTGTCATGTTTCACCGTGTGGTCCTTCACTAGGATTGGCTAGACTGACCGAGAATTTTAATTTTTTGAAAAAATTCAAACCATCTTGAAACACACAAGCCAAGCATCCAGGTGCAGGTGGGAAGGATGAGCATGTTTATTGGGAGGCTCCTCAAGGAGATGCAGAGGCAGGAACGCAGGCTGCCTCCCTGATCCTCTGGCTGGTGTACCCCTTTCCTAGACTCCCTTCCCAAAGCACTCAGTACCCGGGTGCCCAGAGGGAGGGGCGGGGGTGCTGGGAGCACCTGGCATGGGGTCTGAGAAGGTTAAGGGAGCAGGAGGGAGATGTGAGGCTACAGTTGCCCTGGGGGGCATCAAATGTCTGGCACTCTTGGCCCCTCCCCATCATCAAGACCAGGTGAATGCTTGTTCCCTGAGTATTTCATAAGTCTGCCCCCATTTTCCACCTCTGAAAGTGTCTTTGCTCAAGGCCCATCATTACACACCTCGACCGTGGAATTAGCCCGGAAACTGGCCACCCAGCTTCTTGGCCAGCCTCCATTCTGTTTTCCTCCTAACGGCCAGAGTGACAGTTCCAAGGTGGGAATGTGATTGATCAGCCCCTCCTTACAGAATGTCAGTGAGGCATCATCACTTACAGGTAAATTCCAACTTATTTTTCAGGTGTTCAGGCCCATCCACTTTGGACCCTGTCTGCTGTACCTGCAATACCTCCCTTACTCCCTGCCTCACTTGTTGTGCTCAGATAAGACCTAGGAGCTTGTGGTGACCTGCCCACACCAGGCTCCTTCACAGAAGTGTCAGTCTGGGAGCAATGGGAGATGGAGTTGGTGGAATCCAGTTAGGCTTCCTGGAGGAGGTGATTAAGGGTCAAGTCTTAAAAGACAAATAAAGGTTAACAAGGCAAAGAAGAGAGGAAGAATTTTGGGTTTTATGATTTGCTCAAGGATCTCATGAATCTTCAGTGGTGAAGTTGATGTGACTACGGCTTGTGTGTGGGAGAGGGAGGGAGAAGGGAGAATTGAGCGTGGCCAACTGGAGGCCGGTCTATATGCCCACTTGGGTCAGGAATGAGGCTGTGGGGTGGCACAAGGTAAGGAGTTGGAGCTGAGACACTTTGGAAAAGCCAGGACCGTGTGGCCTGCAGCCTCAGAGCAAGAGTAGACAAGGAAAACTATGTCCTTCAGCAAGAGGAAATGTCAAGGCTGATATCTGCCTCCACTGGAGGTTTGGATTTTTTTTTTTAAGTCTCCACAGAAGAAATCAAAATCTCAGGGCTTCAGTTCTTGTGAAGTGGGCCCAAATGTGCATGATCTCTGAGGTCCAACAACTCTAACCTGGGAAATTAACTCAATCAGTGCCCAACAGACGACTGGCCTGGAGGGTCCTGAGCAGAAGCAAGTGCAGTTATTCTGGGTGAAGCTCCTAACCCAGGCAGCAGGATCCTCCCAGGAAAAAGGGGTCCTGTAAAAGGGGCTCTGAGTTTGATGACAAAGTACACGAGGGAACAATCCACTGTGAGTCACAAGAGCTCCAGTGAACAGACACCAATCTGAAAGAGAAAACAAACAAATACACTTAATACAATTAAGCACATTAGAAAAAGACACCATGAAGAGAAGACAGGAGGATATGAAAGAGAACCCTCATGGGTTGAAGAATGTCCTCCTAAAATTCATGTCTACTCAGAACTTATTTAGAAACAGGGTCTTTGTAGAAATGATTATTTAGGAATCTTGAGATGGAAATCATCCTGGATGGAGGGTGGGCCCACAATCCAGTGACTAGAGTCTTTAAAAGAGAAAGGACAGAGAGATTTGCACACACAGAGTTGAGAGAAGATGAGCACGTGAAGGTGGAGACAGAGATGCAGTTAAGCGGCCACAAGCTAAGGGGCCTCCAGAAGCTAAAAGAGCAAAGGAATGACCCTCCCCTGGAGTATCAGAAGCAGCATGGCCCTCCTGACCCCTTGATTTCACACTTCTGGCCTCCAGAACTGTGAGAGAATACATTTCTGTTGTTTTAAAGCACCAATCTCGTGGTAACTTGTTGCAGTAGCCCTAGGAAACAAAGATGAATTAAAAAATGGAAAATAGAGTCTTTGTCATATTTTTATAAATTTCCAGAAAAGCTTGCCCACTTCTGGTTCCAGAGCATGGTGGTCACATGGATCCAAGGATCCCTTGTCCTAAAACTGTGGTGCCCCAGTGTGTGAGACTCACAGGGTAGGATCCACTAATCTAGAGAAGGGTGGTCGGTCTAAAGGCCCACAGGAGCCAGCGGGGGAGGAGGTAAGTAAAGGGGATGGAGACGACTAAGGCCCACTGGAGAGGACCACCTGCATCTGCCGGGGGATAGTAGAAAAGCAAGATGCACTGTGCATGACACGGTCTCCTGTTTATAAAATGGGAAAAAAATTTAGATACCCCTGCAAACGTGTGTGCATAAATGTACACACATGTCTAAATATGATTTCAGAGCATGTGAAATGTGTTAAAGGCTGTATATGAGGTTGAGGACATGGATGCTCCCTGGACGGAGGGGTGGACACTCCTATTAGCAGGGAGGAAGGCTGGCCACGCCGAAGGGAGGAAACTGGGCACATGTGATGTGATCATATTCCTGCTTTATGTCAATTATACATGAGAATAAGTAAATATAGAAAATACTAAACAGACATGAAGAATGAAAAGCAATATAAAGTAAAGGGGGTAGCAGCTGCTCAGCTCCAGCCACCAACCCACCACCCCCTAGGGAACATAGCCCAGTGCCACAAGATCACGTCAACATGCCTGGCTGCTGGGCAGGCAGGGCTCAGCCACATCTAGGATGTGCTCTGATGGAGGCACCATTTCCACGCTCACAGATCAGAATGGTGGAGCTGCTGGTGGGAAACTCAGGCAAACCTGTTGCTTTACAGGTGGAGGTATTGCGGCACAGAGAGGGCACATGCCTTACCCAGGGTCACATAGCTGGAACCCCCATGCCTCTCCTCCAAGTTCTGCTTCTGTGGCATTAAATTGATCCAAAGTTGTCATTTAGCCCTAAGCCCTCACTTTGTGGAGGTAAGTTGGGGACAAATTCGGGGACAGACAGCATGACACCCTCAGCTGCCCTCAGAGCCAGTGCCCCTCCCCCCACCCCGGCAGTGTCCACTGGAAGGCCAGCAGGCTCCAGGGCTCCACTGGCAACTGGGGCTGAAGGAGCCTTGTGAGTCCAGGTAGGTTCTCGGGGTTTGCTCTGTGTTTCTCTTTCCAGCCTCAGCTTTTCCCAGGGTTTATTATCAGCAAAGGTGACAAGGCCCCTGATGGCAGGAAGCTGGCTGCAGGCTCAGGCTGCTGACCCTTAAGCCCTGGAGGCGCCTCTCGGCCAATAGTCCCTTTGAAACAGGGCAGCTATCCCTGAGGAGGGAGCGGGCCGGGGAGGAGCTCTCAGTCCCCCACACCCTGGGACCCTTGCAGGAGGCCCTGAGTGAGGCAGGACTGCAGCCCTGCTGGCGGGACTGTCTTGGGCAGGTGACCTGGGCAATTCCCTGGTCTCCATGGTCCTTGCCACGCTCGCCATGTGTCCCCTGTCCCAACCCTGAAACCCCTTTAGGCCCCTGTCCTCCCTCTTTCAGTTCCACTCCAGGCCCCTCCTCCATGGGGAAGGTTGGCTCCATGCCTGCACCCCTTCTGGGTCAGAACACACCTACTGGGTTGCCTCGGGGCCACTCAGACCCCGGAAACCTCCCCAGCTCATCTCCACTCTGCCGCCCCCGCCCCAGTCCCAAGTGCATCCTCAGGGCTGTCAGCTGCCAGAGGGCCAGCAGGTGCCTCCTCTTTCAGCTCCTGCCCTTAAGAGGGGGCTTATGATCTGTTCATCCTCCACCCCCTCCCTCCCTGGGATGCCCTGAAAGCCTCGACATCAGCATCCAGACGCAACATCCTTATCCATTTCCACTCCCTTCTTCCCAGCTTGGAAGCTGCTAACCACTCTACCAGGCCAGAAAAATCCTCACTCAGGTAGGACTATTGCTAGATCCTTCCAGACTCGCACCTGGATGGCAGCTCTAGAGTTTAAAAGCCAAACATATGTTAATTTATTCTGTGGTTCTCCCAGGATGCTCCACCTTGGAGTAATGCTGAGTTGGTGTCTTTTTTCCCAAATGGAGAAGAGTCACATGTTAAGACAAAATTGGTGTGTGGGGTGTGGGATTCAAACAGTTCCTACTTCCCATATCATCTTGTCCCCGCTGCCTTGCTCTTACACCATGGCTTATCTCTGTTCACCCCTGAAGCTGCTGGGTCACCGGGTGGGGCTGGGTCGCCTCAGATGGCAGCTCCTTCTAGTGACGGCTGCAGGGAGGAAAGGCCGGGACACATGTCTCTTCAGTTTGCTGTGGAAGGAGGCCATGGCCCTGAAGGTGTGTTCTGGGTCCCAGAGCCTGAGTTTTGGTCCTGGGCTCCCACCCACATGCCCTGCTGAAATGCTGGGCTGTAGAGCAAAGGGTTCAAACTCACAGCTATGGCAGTTTTATCTGGGGCTCCCACTTTCTAGCCATGCAATCTTAGGGAAGTACTGAAGTCCCTGAGCCTTAGTTTTCTCATCTGTAAAACGCGGTTAGCAGTACAATCCATGATCCTTTTTCTGAAACACTTCAGGTCAGATATGATTCAGAATTCAGAATTTTTCAGCTTCAATCATGCAACATGGTGTATCTACTCTATAGGACATAACACCCCACCGGAGTCTGAAAGCACCTTGTAATCAAACACATTAGTGTTTCTGCCACCGACCTTTTGAGCGTTCACACTAAGCGAAATAAATAAAAAACATAAATTATCTCACATCTGTGCAGGTCAAATTTTGTTACCAAATGAATTTTTTAAAAATTCTTGTTCCATTTTCAGAGACTTGAAGGGTTGGGATTGTAGATAAGGACCATCCTAAGCATCATGTCTGCGTAGATAATGGCACACAGCTCAAAGGGATTAAACAAATGTTCATGGTTTGAGACCAGACCAAACATGGCTGTGAGCTTTGGGATAAGACAAGTCTCCTGAGAAGGCCAAGGGTGGTGGGTGGGGAGAGTCATTCTGGAGTAGCTGTGCTGTTACCCAAGTGTCTGGGCTATTGGTTCAAACTCCACTGACCCTGAGCCTCAGCCGTCACAGGCCCCCGAGCCTTTTCCAGGAGTCTGACTCCAGAGCTGGAGTTTTCACTGGGGGGTCCTCAGCAAAGACCACTGCCGTGTCGAGAACATAGACCTGCACGACCATCATGACCTCCACACGGTTGTCCTCAGCTCTTTGACCATCATGGGCTACTTCCTCAGCCTGCTGCAGCTGCTCTCCACCTGTGTGGCCGTCTCCCTGGTGGTCAGTGTGGGCACCTGGAGGGGGGCCATGGGTAACTGGTCCATGTTTGGTGCTTCTGCTTCGTTGCGACCTTAACATCTTCATAGTTTGGTTACATGGGCTCCAGACCCGCCTCCACCTCTTCTGGGACAGCCTTCTCGTCACCTGTGCCTGCCATGCCACCCTCTTATGCCTCTCGGCCTCCATCGTCTTTGCCATCACCTACATCCAGTTCTTGCCTCACAGCCCCTTTCAGGACCACACCATTGCTGCCACTGCATTCTCTTGGATGGTTTCTGTGGCCTGGACCTGTGCCCTGACTGGCAAGTTCTCCTGCTATACGCTCACCTTGCCAGGCCTGCTCAACAGGCTGGAGATCTTCATGGCCTGTGTCACCTTCGCTTTCATCAACAGCCCCTACCTGTATCAGCAGCCACCAGCCCTGGTGTGATGCGTGGCCGTGTACCCCATCTGCTTCCTCCTGGCAGCCACGGCCATCTTGCTGAACTGGTGCAACTGGAACTACAGGCTTCCTATCCCCTCCCCCATTTTCCATTTGGAGCTCACCCTGCTCTCCGTCCTCCTCTACACCTCCGCTGTGGTCCTCTGGCCGCTCTACCAGTTCGTCGAGAAGTTCAGCAGGCAGCCCCAGTGATCCAGTGATGTGAGTTGCCATGATAGACTCACCTCCTGTGTGTGCGTCTGGGAACCATGACCGCCTATGGCCATCTTGACAGCCATCAACCTGCTGATTTATGTGGTTGACCTGGTGGACTTGGCCCGCCGGTTTTTTTTATCAGGTTCTGAGGCTCTGCACAGGGCTTCCCGATTCCCTCTTGTCAATGGAGGTTTCTACACCAAGCCCTGACGTCTTCTGATGTCCTCTTCCTGGCTCCCCTCTCTCCCTGCTCACATCCTTACCCAACCATCTCGCTCTCTTTTCTGTTTCCTTCCCTCCTTCTGTTCTGTCTCCTTCCTGTTTTGTGTGGTTGCCCAGATCCTGTTTTGCCTCTTTCTCTTGCTGCTCTCATCTTTTCTACATTTTCTACTTTGGGGCCCATTTTTGGTCATCTTTGTTTTCTCGTCTCCTGTGTCCTGACCGCCTCTTCCCCTTTTCCTTTTTCTGATCCATCGGGACCCTGAGCTTCTTCCTCCTCTGCCCACCGCCCCCCTCCCACCTCCTAAGGTGCTGACTCCACATGCACAGCCCTCTGTGCAGCTGTTCACACCCTGGGCCTCTGGAGGGGCCTCACAGCCAAAGCATGCCTGTGCCCCTGGCTGTGCCTTCGTTGGGGTGTGTGTGTGCAGGTTTGGGGTGTGGGGTGGGTAGCTAGGCACTGGGCCTCCTTTCTTCCAGTGGAGGGGGGTGTACAGTGCACCTCCCCTTTAAGTTAAAAAAAAAAAACCTAGAGGTCAATAATTCTCAGTGGGCGGGAGACTTAAAGCAGAGACTTGGACCACTTGGCCCCCCCTCGTGCTCAGCGCCACCTGAGATTGGCTCCAGAAGTTTTGCAGGCTTACTAAAACCCACTGCCTAGAGGCCATTTAGAGGAAGCAAAGGGTGGATGCCTTTCATTCCAGCTACTCTCAGAGGAATCAAAAAAGGAGCTGGTGAAGAACTGCAGGGTCTTGAAGACAACTGTCTGAAGTATTTGTGAGGGCCAGTGTTCAAAACACTGCTCTCCTGCCTCAGTGTTCAAAACAGCATATCTGGGGCTTCCCTGGTGGCGCAGTGGTTGAGAATCTGCCGCCAATGCAGGGGACACGGGTTCGAGCCCTGGTCTGGGAGGATTCCACATACCGTGGAGCAACTGGGTCTGTGAGCCACAACTACTGAACCTGAGCGTCTGGAGCCTGTGCTCCGCAACAAAAGAGGCAGCGACAGTGAGAGGCCCGCGCACCGCAATGAAGAGTAGCCCCCGCTCGCCGCAACTAGGGAAAGCCCTCGCACGGAAACGAAGACCCAACATAGCCAAAATAAATAAATAGCATTCCCTTTAAAAAAAAAGAATCCTCCTGCCAATGCAGGGAACATGGGCTCGAGCCCTGGTCTGGGAAGGTCCCACATGCCATGGAGCATGTGCCACAACTACTGAGCCCGCATGCCACAACTATTGAAGCCCGTGAGCCTAGAGCCCATGCTCCGCAACAAGAGAAGCCACTGCAATGAGAAGCCCGCGCACCACAACGGAGAGAAGTCCCCGCTCACCACAGCTAGTGAAAGCCCATGCACAGCAACGAAGACCCAACACAGCCAAAAATAAAAACAAATAGATAAATAAATTTATTAAAAAAAAACCAAACAGCATGTCCTTCCTCTGCAGGGAGAACAAAATGGCCACTGCCAGCCTTAAAGGTGATGTTAGGTTGGATTTTTTTTTTTGTTTTTCTTTTCTTTTTCTGGTCAGGAGGGCAAAAATTTGTGAATAGCCCTATTCCTAAAGGGGAAGTTTCTTTTCATTTTTTGTTTTTTCAGAGGGGTGGCTTTGGAGGGTGGGGATCGCTTCTACCATAGTGAAAGGAATCGCATGGCTTGACTGGGTGGAGCACACAGAGGTGTGTTTCTGTGTGCCAGTTGCTTTCTCTGCTGCTTTGTGCTTCTCTGGGACTCATGAATAAGGTGATCTATATGAATGTATAAATGTATATATATATATATATCTTATTTCCAGGAGCTTCTGGTTTGCATCAGTCCCTGCGGTCAATCATAGCGAAAAGCCTTGTCCCTTCTCACATATGTAGTTTTTTTTAACCTCAATATAAAGATAAACAAAACAAAACAAAAAACCAAAAAAATAACCCCAAATCAACAGATTCTAATTGACCCAAATTTGTCTAGATCTCACAAGAGGCCTAGCAGATTTCCCTCCTCACCCAAACCACCTTCTATGGGAGCCCCTCCCACTGTTTCCACACCCACACCTGATCCAGAGCTTAAGAGTGGCCCATCCCTGGGAAACTAGAGGTTGGGCCCCATCCCAATGCCCAACATCCTGTCCGATAACTCTTAAAAGGCCTCTGCCAGCCCCTGGATGCCTCTCTTTAAAGGTGTGTGCCTGTCTGCCTGCTCAGTGTGCGCGTTTGCCTGTGTATGTGCATGTATGTCCGTGTGCACGCCGGCATTGGCACCATCAGCCCTTTACAGTAACTGGTGGTTGTGAAGACACCAAAGCCTTCTTCCTCTCCTGTTCTCAGCCACAAAGCCTCAGCAGCTTTTGAGTCACCAGGCCCAGAGGGGCCAGGCAAGCAGAGCTGTTGGGGGAGGGGCAGAGGAAGGACCCCCACTGCTGCCATTCACTCCTGTACTGGGATGAAGCATGTGATCTTCACCTAGTGGCAGGTTAGGTGGAGGGGGAGAGCTCCCAGGAGGGGGTCCCCATGACAGGCAAATCTTAAGAAGCAATGCAGTAAAATTCATATTTTAAGGCAAGACAAGAAAAATTTCAACATAGAAATTTTCTCTGCCCATTTGGGGCTCCTCCCTCCCCTCTGGTGTGCATTGTGCATCTGCATTATGTGTTAATTAGACCTCCCTAAGGGCAGAAATACCTGCTCCACCATAAAGAGCAATTTTCTTCTTCTGGCCTCAGCCATGTAACTCCTTAGAAGATAACACTACTTACTTATGACCTGATTAATGTCACAGGCTATATTATTTGCACTCTGCCTTTTTTACAAGATAATTGTTTCTTGCATTAACAAATGTGTGATTGAGTCTCTGATAAAAATAATGATGACCAGGTGACTTGAAATGATCGAACATATGTATAGTCTATAAGACCCATGATTATAATAGTGACAATCTAGATTTGGAAAGAAGCAACAGGAGGGAACCATTTCCTGGAGCTGACAGACTAGTAAGACACGTGGTCCAGAGGATTTTGGCTACTGTTACCAGGACTAGGTGAGTAACAGCACCTTGAATGCCCTGAAATGGGTATTCCTAGCGCCTTGGGACAAATTTGCGATGAAATGCCTCCCAAACCCTGGTCAAAATTAAGGCCAAAAGGGAGAGGATTGTGAAATAAAAAATGTTCCCCACCACCCAGTTCTGCAAGAATCAAGTCATTAGCCACTGCAGTCGCTGACCTACAATCCACCCTGAAGGGAATTTAGGTCGAACATCAGGATGAGACACAATGATCTGGGAACACTGGCAGAACTGGCCATCAGATAGCCAGAGTTTTTCAGGAGATATTTTTATGAACCCAGTTTCTTGCATCTTCGCATACTTAGAAAAGCACTAAAACCATTAATTATGGTCTCTGGTCCTTTCGAAGACCAATAACTTTGCCAAGATGTGTGATTGGTTTCATGTACTCCTTCCCCCAAATCACATACATACTGGGCTCCTGCCTTACCTGTTCAGAACAGTTCTCAGAGCTTTCTGAAAGACTGTCTCTTGGGTCATATTCCTCAGGCTGGCTCAAATAAAATTTTCCATTTCTTTCTTAGATTGACTATTGATTAATTTTTCATCAACAAAAGCTAGTATGCATTGACCTCCCCCCAGTCTGTGTGCAGGAATGTCATATTCTTCTATTTTCCTGAATCAAATTGAACATAGCCCTGGGACCTCACTGCTCAGGAGAATGGAAATGTCTCTGTGGTTTAGTAAAAGAATTGCCAAGGATGTGCTCACCTGAGGCGCTCACTGTACAAGCCTCATGGTTCATGAGGGCAGCAACTCCATCCCTCTTATTTGGTGGGGGTTAAGGGTCATTTGTCACAAATCCAAAGCAAGGTCCAGTCTTCTCACTATGGACCTCAAAAGAAAATTTACAGGTCCTCTGCTTAGTTCAACCCTCTAGTCACAGAGAAGGTGCAGCTGGACCCCAGGGAGGGGGCAGGATTTGTCCAGAGTCACACTGTGTTTGGCAGAGTCAAAGACAGGACCCAGGTTTCCTGGTTCCCAGGCCGGCTGCTTTTCCACTGCCCCACGTTGCTTGCTACAAGTGTGGCAGCAGCATCCTCCAGGCTGGGTTTATGCCCCATCCACCCTAGTTCTGCCACAAACCTGCCACGTCACCCTGAGGAGGTCACTCACTGCTGTGTGAGTCAGTTTCCTCATCTACAAGATGGGGGAGGGGGTGCCAGAGACCCCTGGTCCCCTCCCAACCCTGCCTCTTCCCGGTGCCCCTGGACTGTGCCAGTCTGGGAGACTCAGACGTGGAGGTGGAAGCCAGCTCCCTCCCCTCTGTCCACCATCTGCTTGGCTGTTACATCCTGTTTTTGGTTACATCCTTCCTGATTAGACAGACCCTCCTTCACCACAACCTCTGCTTGGCAGTAAACATACTTCTCCTTCACAACATGAGTTTCCTCAGTCACTTACCGGTAGTCAGACTGTCCAGTGATTCTTTTCAAAAACACAAACTGCTTCCAGGTACCTCCACAGTCTGAGGTCCCCCAGACGCCCTTGTTCCTGCACATTCTTGACTTCCCACTTCTTCAGAGTCCAGCTCAGCAGCCCCAGTGCTCTCACCCTGTTTAGGGACCTCGTGTTCCTTTAGGGAACGCAAAGTCCTTTCTGCTGGGATACAGAGGGGCTGATCCCAAGCAGAGCAAGAGGAAACAGAAGCCCAGAGTGAGAGGGAAGCATATCCGGGGTCCACGGCTGGGTCCACAGTCACACGTGGTCCTGCCTGCAGTCAACTGGTCCCACAGCCCTGGTCTGGTCCCCCTGGGGATGAACCGTGAGTAGTCTGGAGGGCAGAGCCCAAGAGATCTGGTTTCTAGTTCCAGTTCTGCCCCAGGGTAACTCATGACCACAGGTGAGTCTAGTCCCTGCTCTGAGCCTCAGTTTCCTACTCATAAGGTGAGCAGATTGGTCTAAAATTGTGGTCTGGAGCACTAGGGTTCTGGTGAGGCAGTGGGGTAGCAAGTAGGGTGTTGGCCTCACCCAGCACCTTCTCTACCCCGAGCAGCCTGGCGCAAATCAAGCTCCGCCCAAGATCTCATTTGAAATAAGATTGGACACAACCATTGCTCATCTTTAGGATGCTGGTTCATAAACCAAGGTACAGACGGAAGAGGGAGTACTATACAGCTGGAAAAAATGAGGATGCTCTCAAAATAATAATAAGGAAATATCTCCAGAATATATTTACTCAAAACAGTAAGATACAAAATGATGTCTAGTATGCTATTTGTATGTAACAAAATGGGGAGAAAAAAAATTAACCTGTATGAACTTGATCTGCATCAAGAAGCACGGGAAGGACTCCCGTGAGTGCCGTGGAGCAGTTACCTGATACTGATGGGAGAGGGGAGCTGAGGGGAGAGTGGATGGAGCCCCAGGTAGAAGCAAGGTTTCTCACTGTATGGCTTTTTAGAGCATTTTGATTTTGAAACATGTAAGGAAATTACTTTTTATGACAACAAAATTTAAGTTTGAAAAATATACCATGTGGAGAAGAAGGGTCAGGGAAAGGATACTTGGCCAGATGGTCTCCATATTCCCCGCAGCCTTGATGGACAGGCTGGGGGAGGAGCTGAAAGATGCCCACACATGCCTGTCTGCAAAGGCAGAGGGATGGGAGGCCCCTTAGGTCCCGGGGTCTGGGGCAGAGGAGCTGTGGCACCCAAGCCCACCTGCTGGGTGGTCAGGGCCTCCCCCAGCCCTTTAGCACACACAGCTGTTGGACAAGTCCCCGGTTCCAAGGCTCAGGCCCTTTCCTAGCTCTCTGCCTGGCCTGGGCTCCCTGTCTGCGGGGCAGCGGCCAGAGCCGCCCCACCCAGTGGGTGGAGCCTCCTCCACACAGCCATGACTCCAGCTGACGCCAGCCCCAGACTGTGGCCTGAGCCGCGTCCAAAACAGAGTCCAGGGCACAGATGTTCCCATTTTCTGGCTCTGGACCAGCTTCTTGGAAAAATCACGGAGCCGGCCTTCCTCAATTTACCTTTGAGTGGAGAGAAGAGGGACCCTTTTTTCCTGCGGCCTCGGGCACCTGGCTCTCTGCCCTGGTTGGGGGCAGCAGTGCTGGCTGCCAATCCATGCGGCCCTTGTCTGTGTGGCTGGCTCCTGTCTGAAGGTCCCTGTGCAGAAGCGGGTGGGTGGAAAGAGGATGGTGAGGTTCCAATCAGCCCCTGCCAAAAGTCTCCACACTCCTGGCATTTTCTGGCTGGCTTGCCAATAGGAAGTGGTCTGGCTGAGATGGGAGCGCGGCTGCAGGACCTATGGGTGGGGCACTGCAGTCACAGCAGGACACACAGGAGCAAGGAGATGACTCCTGGAACCAAGAGAAGAGGGAAAGGGCTCAGCATTTACCGAGGTTCTACTACCTGCTGAGCTTTGCAAGGAGACAGACCTGTATTCAAACCCAGGCTCTGTCAGGGAGTAGCTGTGTGACCTTGTTTAAATTACATAATGTACTTTCTGAGCCTCAGTTTCGTAATCTATAAAATGGGGATGACAATAATAGTATCCCTGAAGATGAAATAAAATAGATGTAATAAGTCACCTAATCAGACATTTTGTACGAAAAAGTATTGGCTACTCTCTCCCTTTGGGTATAAACTTCAAGGTCAATGCCAACCAGAGTTTAAGATCCTAAAGCCGCATGCCTGGGTTCAAATCCCAGCTCTGCCACTTACTACCTGTGTGATCTTGGGCCAGCTAACCTCTCTGTGCCTGTGAAAATGGGGACAGTGAGTACATAGTTCACAGGGCTGCTGGGAAGAACAAATGAATCCAGAGCAGTGCTTGACCTTCAGTAAGCACGACACTTGTGACCTCTTATAATTGTTGTGTCAACGACAGCCCAGCTGCAGCCCAAGTTCTCATGGACCCTTTCTTAGCTGACAAAACGTGTGAGCTGTAATCTGAGGTCTCTTCCAGAGACAGCTGGGCTGGTGAGGGTTCATCCTAGTTGGCCTTTTCTGGGTCTGCTTCTGACCAGGGGTGGGGAGATGGGGGGTGGATGCTCAGGCCAAGCCCATCCCCTCACCTCCACTCCAACCAGCATCTGTTTCCCATAAAAACGGTCCAGCGCTTCGCCTGGAAGGAGAGTGAGCTTCCTCAGGAAACAGAGTTCTCCAAAACCACCCATCTGGGCAACCAGGCTGCTCATGGGGTGGGAGTGTAGGTCCCTCTGGGCCTCCTTCCCTCCTTACATTGGCCCTGACAAGCCTCAGGGCCAATGACACTCTCTTAGCACTACTGTCAAGGGAAGTCACTCCCCTTGTCCCAGCTGCAGCCGGCCTGCCCCTCAGGCTCCCGGCTGCCCACTGCTGCCAGCAGCACAGCATCCCTCAGGCCACCTGGTGACTGCAGTGGTCCAAGTCCGTGCTGAGCCGGGGCCAGCTGCCCATCAGCCCAGACCACTCCCCCCAGTAACACTCTTGTTGCTAGTCTGGGACCACTCCTTATGCAAAATGAAAGAGCCTGTGGTTCTTTCTGTCACTTTGGGCAGAAGGAGGCACTTCCAGAATATTCTGTTGCTGCACCCTGGCAGAGGCTGGCAGGGCCCCAGATTCCTCCATCATTTCTTTCACCCTCTGCCCCCTACCACAGCACCCTGGCACCCCAGCTTTCTTCTTCCCCCCAAACTCAGTTTAAGCTTTGTTCCTGTTGTCAACCGGAACTTGCTCAAATATAGGCACATAAAGACACCATTTTCTATATCTTCAAGTAAATAGGGCAGGTCAGCCAGCAGCCCATTAGTAGGAAGCCATAACTTTTGTCTTGAAGTAAGCCTGATATGTTATGAGTATATTATTATGGCCCTCTTATAAAATAGAATGCAAAACTCTACATTTACTTTCAAGTAAAACAGGAGACTTCAAAGATAAACACTAGAATATAGATCCACCAAGTAAGAGTATTGTCTCTTTTGTTCATTAATATATTCTCAGTGCTGAGAAGAGGGCCTGGAACGTGGCAGATGTTTGCTGACTGTATATAGCACAAGAGTACAGCCTGAGGATCCAGGCTGGACCTCCTGACCTATGCATTCCAGCCCTCTGCCTTTAGGGAAAATGTTTGAGAATCAGTGATTCGTGTGTTATTTCATTTCATCCCCCTAACAACTCCAAGGTATTTTGTGATGCACACCTCCCTGCATGGATCCACTGAGAACCTGAAGTCCCCACCGTATTTGAGGATGCCTCCCTCTTGTGAGTCGTGGTGAGAGACTGGGCCTCACCCTAATAAGAAACTTAAAAGGCCAGACAAATATTTGACCTGACCCACAAGTGGGGCCTGGACACACACCTAAGGAACAGGTGACACACAGACACCAGGTCACATCAGAATTCCTTCTGCTGGGGCTTGAAGTAGCTAGCATCCAGTGTGTGCTTCCAGTGGCCAAGGTGCCTGGACCAGCCTGCCCAGCACCACTCCTTCCTGGTCTGAGACTGTTCTCAGGCTGGTCCCTCCCTAATAATTCTCCAAGCTACCCAGCATCCTTCTAGTATAGTTGTTCTCTGCTTAAGTTGCCAGAGCGGTTTTCTGCAGGGAGTAATCAAGAATCTTCATGTCTAAAAGCAAGTGCTATTATTTCCATTTTCTGGATGAGGAAACTGAGGCTTACAGTAGCATTGCTTGAGCACAGTACTAATTGTGCCAGGCTGTCCTCTGGTCTCAGTTCAGGGATGGGGGGCAGGTTAGGCATGTAAGAGGAAAGGCCCTGAGATGACAAAGAGGAATTGGAAGAGTTCTCAGTGGCTGGAGAGAGGGAAGTGATTAGCCTGTAGAAGTAGAAAGGGCTCAGAGCATACTGGGCTTTGGAGGTGAGGCTTTGGAGTTTGTGTTTCATCCTAAGAGAAGCCGTCAAAGGTATCTTAGTTTTTCAGTCCAAAGAGAAATTGAGGGAAAGGATGGAAATAGAGGCATCAGCTGGAAGCTTATGGCAGGTGTCCAGGTGAGAGGGATGAATGGATCACAAGTACATCTTTGTTCAAGGCTGCCTTTCACTGGGCAAGCCTCTGTGACCACCCCTCCACTTCATTGTCTCTGACCCTCACACTAACACTGGGGGGGTTATTATTACCCCCAATCTACAGATCAGGAACAAGAACCTCAGCAGGGCTAGCACTCAGGACCTCCCAGCCCAGAAACCACTGAGCGGGGCCTGGCCTCCAGCCCTCTGCCCACCAGGTCCCGCCCTTCCCTTGACTGCACCTCGGGCCAGGCTCCTGGGGCTTCCAAATGGCAGGGGAGCTTCAGCCGTGGTCGCTGTCTTCCAGCCTTTTCCTTCCCTTAGAGGAAAGATGCTAGCTCACATAGAAAGAACTTTTATTAAAAGTCTGCCCCTCCTTTCCGTAGACTCCAGTGAGTCCCGGGTGCAGTTAACTCTGAACCTCCAGGCCCGGCCAACTCCCCCTTAGCCTGAGCTCTTCCTCCAGACGGAGGGTCTTGGGTGGGGGTCCGTCAAGCAGAACCGCTCCCGCCTCCACTGGAGGACACCTCGGGAGCAGAGCTGGGACTGGCTGGCAGGGCGGAGTCTGTATCCCTCTCCCTCTGTCCGAGCCCTAAACACTGGGGGGATGGGCAGGGCAATGAAGAGGTGAGGATGTCCAGTCTTGAGCGAGGGACCAGCTTAGTGCCCTAAACTCAGGTCCCCAACAGCATCCCTTGGGCTCCCCAGCACCTGGGAACAGAGGCCAGAGGTTCTGCCAGGAAACACAGCACATCGCTTGAACTCAGGTTGCTGGGCCCAGGCCAGCGTTTGCCTTTTCTTCCACGTCTCAGCAAAGCTACTCAAACCCTCTCAACCCCCAGCAGGAAAAGCATATGTTCTTTCCATATAGAGGAGAAATTGTTCCACGAGTGAGTAAGGTTCTTGGGCGTGGAGCCAGGCTCAGCCCGCAGCATGCTGGGCAGGAAGCAGGCAGCATTCGTACCACTCCTGGAACCAGACTGGGCTGCATCCTCACCTTCCAAGATCTTTGGATGGGGCCGGGCTCTGGGGAGCAGGGGCGGGACGTGTACCAGAAGACAGTTAGCAGGTCAGGGTAGAGAATCCTTTCCCTGCATAGAAGCTCTTTTCTCCATTCGGGCTGGGCTGTGGGCAGAGGAGGGAGGGAAGGAGGGAAGGCTACGGGGTTTGAGAGGGGTGGGCGCCCTTTCCAATCCCTTCCTCATTCCAGCAGCAAACAGGTCTGAGTCAGAGGTGACCCCGGTGAGCTCAGAGAGGCAGGGCCACTTTAGACTGTCCTTTCCAAACACCCCAGATTCCCCTTGATGCCTTCAGGGTGAGGGGGCAGGAGATGATCACGTCCCTGTGTCATAGTTCATTCTGCCAGAGCCCCGTGAACGTACAGGTCTCTCCAAAGGCAGCCCTGGGCTGGAGGATGCAGCTGCTTCCCTGGGCTCAACTGAGTCCTGGTGTCTATTTGACTTATTTGTTAAGCATCCACTGAGAATGGGGCTGGGGAATTGGGCAGAGAAGGGACAGGGAGGCCAGTGTTGGGGTGGGTGGAGGGGCAGAGGGGAAATTGGTCAGGCTCCACATAAGGGAAAACATTGAAGAAACTGGGGATGTTTAACCTGGAAAGTCGGAGACTCAGGGTTGAGACGGGAGACATGAAGATGATGTGAAGATGGGTGACAGGTCACCATGTAGAGGTGACACTGGATTTATCCTGGTTGGAAGCTTCAGTGGGGAAGCCCTGTGTGTATAGATCAGGGACCTCAGCCCTCCCTCTGAGCAGAGCTTAGTAGGCAGTGAATCATCTGTCCTTGGACATATCCAGGCCAAGGGTCCATGGCCCCCTGGTGAAAGGAGTCAGGTGGTAGGGGGGAGGTGGAGTAGGGTTCAGGCCTCAACCTGGTGGCCTGTGGTCCAGAGACAGCCCTGATGATGTTCCCATGGGCCAGGGTTTCTGCACAGCCAAGGTCAGCTGGGCCGAGTGGCAACTGCCCAGTGCAGCCGGGCCTGCATTCCTAGTTCTGACAAATATCAGGCCTGGGTCACTCACTTGTTCCCAGATGGGCCCCTTAGGCCTTTGGGTTGTGAACCCTGACCACACTCATCAGGCTCCGCCTCTCTAGGTTCACCCGCAGGCCCACCTGGGGCAGGAGGGGAGGCGGCAGTACCTTCCCACAGGCTCAGGTGGGAGCACATGGCACGAGTGCCCGGCCATGACTGTGATGCCAGATGGCATCTGGACCCCACCCGGCTTGAGACCCTCCACTGCCCGCCCCTCCTCCCCGTCCACACTCTGCCACACTGCCAGGGTCTATCATGGTCTCAGGGATGGGTTGTTTCCACCCAGGGCAGCAGAGTCACACATGGGGCCTCCTGCCCTGGAGCAGAGACAGTCCCCAGGACAGGTGCTCTGTGAGCTGAGATGAGGGACAACATAAGGACGTGTGCCCTCCCCCTGGCCCAGGAGGACGGCCCAGGGCAGGATGCTGGCAGCAGTGGGGGAGATGGAAGGTGACCGGTGGACTAGGGGGCAAAGGGGACTGGACACTAACCTGGGGAAGCACAGTGGGGCAGCTAAAGGGATAGGGAAGAAGAGACCGGAAGGCAAGGTGGTGCTGAGAAGCCCAGCTCTCCCTTCTCCCTCTTGCCTGGGATGGACCCTGACCTACGCTTTTCAGATCTGAGGGCAGAAGACCAGGAGGGAGTGGTCTTCATGGGGAGGAGATTCTAGCTGATGCCTGACCAGACTGGGGCAGATTTCACCGTGGCCCCATTTGTCTCCATGACGGCTACAGGAGTTGGGACTAATATCCCCATTTTACAGAGGAGGAGACTGAGGTGAGACTTGCCCAGGGATGAGTAGAGCCACTAGGTAACAGCAGGGCTCCTGGGTGTGTCCCAGGTCTGCTCTCTGAGGATCTGCTCTGGGCCACTGGGAGTGGGTCTGCTGAGCTCACAGAGGGAGACACTCAAGCCAGGTCAGCTGACTGAAGCTGGGGTCCCTCTGGAGCATCAACCTATGTGCCTCCCACGTGACTGTGCTTCCCTTCACTGAGAAGCTGGCTGTGCAGGAGGCAGGGAGCTCATGCTTTGAGAAGCACTGCCCAAGCAACAGGTGACTATAATGTGCAGCTACAGATGAGCCACCGGCCTAAGGACTGAGCACCACTGGGTGGACACCTATCACCAGTCCAGCCTAGCCCCTTGGGAAGTGGAGTAGGGCCATTTCCCTTGGCTGCCTGTTCATACAGAGAGTGGCCACTGCCTTGCAGGATGTGTCCTAAATAGCCCACTGCATGGAAGGGGGCTCCAGGTGAGGTTAAGAACCCAAGGGATTCAAATCCAGGCCCATCCGACCCCAAACTCCAGTACTTTTCAGTCAGACATCTTTACAATGGCAGCCTCCCATTTGTAGCACTGACCTCTGGGGACCTGGTCTGGGAGGGCAGGGAGGTGCAGCCTGACCTCTCCGGTCTCTCTCCTGCCCTGGGTCTAGGGTTTAGGGTCTTGATTTCTGCTTTTGTTATTTTTATGAACCTTGGAAGCAGGTCGGGGGTGGGGGGTGGGGGGGGGAGGGGGGAGGGCTGGCTGCCTGTCTGGCTGTGCGTGGCCACCAGGTGGAGCCCTTGGGCCGTCTCCCCACAGACTGCTTTGCAGGCAGAACCAGCAGGAGGGACACTCTGGCAGGAGGTGTGAGGAGCTGGGTCTTTAACATGGTTAGGCGGCTGCTCCAGGGACCCTCTAGATGCCCTCGCTCAGCCACTGAGCTGCTCAGAGGGGACTAGTGCAGTGGCCCTGAGAGGTCTAGTGATGAGAAGGTAAATACACCTTGAGTTGCCAACATGGTGCTCACTGGTGACCTGGTGAGAACGGTTTCCATGGAGAGGTGGGAACAGAAGTCAGAGCCGGGGTTAAAGCAAGTGGGAGGAGGGAAAATGGAGAGGGGGGGTGTAGATCGTGTGCAGGATGCTTGTGGAGAAAGGGTGCAAAGGACAATAGCTTGGCAGGTATAGGATGAAGTGTTTTCTCTTGTTGAAGGATTTTCTTCCAGCCTGGCCTGGAAGGTGAGCCCAGGCTCCCTGACTCCCAGCCCAAGGTTCCTTCCAGGGCTTCAGGCTTCCTTGAAAGGAGAGGAACAAGGATTCCAGAGGAAAAGCTTTCCCAAAGGAAATCTCTAACCAGACCTCCTGCTTCTGGCTCTGGAGTTTGGATGCCCCCAGGGGAGAGAAAAACTGGGGAGGCCCCCCTACCTCCCAGGTGGGCCCCGAGGTGAGGGTCAGTCCCCAGAGGGCAGCGTGTGCTGTGGCCCCGGCCCCTCTCCTGGGCTCCCTGCCTCCTGCCCAGCCAGCTTCTCAGAGGAGGGAAGCACAGTCACGTGGGAAGCACATGGGTTGATGCTCTAGAGAGACTCCAGTTTCAGTCAGCAGACCTGGCTTGAGTGTCTCCCTCTGTGAGCTCAGGGTCCCCGGCCGTCAAAGGGGCTGAGAAGGGGACTGAGATCCCATAGGCAGGGTGTCCAGCCCCGGGCTGGGGGTGGTGGGGACCCATAAACAGCACCATCACTACTGATCCTAATAGAAGGAAGAGCTGCTCCTGCTGCCCCTCTAGACTCCTGACCTCCCTGGGTCCCCACCCACCTGGGGTCGTGCTGGCTGGTTTCCCTCTCTCCTCCTCACTCTCCTGTGAGATCCTTGAGGTCAGGGCTGCTCCAGCACTCATCTCATTATTCCCAGAACTTGCCACAGGCCCTGGTGCTCTGCCAGGGAGTGAGGAGATGGATGGAGTGATGGAAGGAAAGGAGGACGGAGGGATGAATCCATTCTCACCCGGCACTGGAATAAGAAGTCTCGTGTCTGACCTAAACATCCTTTCCTCCTTAAGCTCCCCCACCTGACAGAGCTCCTCTCCTTCCCTCAGCGATCACACATCACACAGCCCAGCACAGCATGAGGACCAAGTAACACAGTGGCCGACATTTATCAAGGGCTCGCTGGGCACCAGGCACAGTTCTAGGTGCCTCACATGTATAATCTCATGTATAGAAGATGCTATTATTCTGCTCATTTTATGATGAGGAAGCTGAGGTACAGGGAGGTTGAGTAACTTGACCAAAGTTATACAGAGATTAAGTGTTAAGTCTGGGACTGGAATCATATTAGGGGAAAAGATGCTTGGGAATTCCTCACCGTGTAGGGGAACTGACAAATCAAATCTTCTGTAGCAGCACAAGTCCCATCCCTGGCTTGGAGAGGAAAGTATCCCAGGACAATGCGTGAGTGAGGGTCAGCACTCAGGGGTCCTGGTTTCAGCACCAGGCACTGGAAAATGGAATTCAACCAATATTTATTGGTATCTGCGATGTGCAATGCATGTTGTAGCTTCTCCTAGTTTGAAACAAAACAAAAGCAAACACTCGAGTCTACATCCTTCCAGCTATTGTCCTTTGCACCCTTTCTCCACAAGCATCCTGCACACGATCTACACCCCCCCTCCATTTTCCCTCCTCCCACTTGCTCTAACCCCGGCTCTGACTTCTGTTCCCACCTCTCCATGGAAACCGTTCTCACCAGGTCACCAGTGAGCACCATGTTGGCAACTCAAGGTGTATTTACCTTCTCATCACTAGACCTCTCAGCATAATTCACCTGAGTCAGGAAGCCCTTCTCTGGAGAGACTTTCCTCCTGCTGCTCAGCCTCTCCTCCCTCTTTCTCTCCCTCTTCCTCCTCTCCTATCATCTGAGTGTTTCGGGTGCTCAGGACTTGGGCCTAGCAAACACCTGCCATGTGCCATGCCCTCTTCTCAGCACTGGGAATACATTAATGAACAAAGGAGAGGTTACCTCTACTCGATGGATCTATATTCTGGTGTTTATCTTTGAAGCCTCATGTTTTACTTGAAAGCGAATGCAGTGTTTTGCATTCTATTTTGTAACAGGGCCATAGTAATATACCCATAACATATCAGGGTTTGTTTGTATACAAAAGCAGTGGCTTCCTGCTCTTGGGATCTTGGCTGCCCCGACTATTTGCTCAAAGATACAGAAAACTGACTTTATCTGCCTATGTTTGACACAAAGAACAAAGCTTTCCTGGGTGTGTGGGAGGGGAGAAGAGAAAGCTGGGGTGCCAAGGCCCTTGGGAAGGGCGGGTCAGAGAGTGAGAGAGATGATGGAGGGATCTGGGGACCTGCCAGCCTCTGCCAGGGTCCAGGAACAGAATATTCTGGAAGTGCCTCCTTTTCCCTAAAACACCAGAAAAAGCCACAGGCTTATCATTAAAAAGTTTACAAATAACAAATGCTGGAGAGGGTGTGGAGAAAAGGGAACCCTCTTACCCTGTTCGTGGGAATGTAAGTTGGTGCAGGCATTGTGGAAAACAGTATGGAAGTTCCTCACTAAACTAAAAATATAGTTGCCATATGGTCCAGCAATTCCACTCCTGGGCGTATACCTATACAAAGCTATAATTCAAAAAGATACATGCACCCCAATGTTCATAGCAGCACTGTTTACAATAGCCAAGACATGGAAGCAACCTAAATGTTTGTCGTCATATGAATGGATAAAGATGTGGTATATATATATATATATATATATATATATACCAAATAGTGCCGCAACTTGGATGGACCTAGAGATTATCATACTAAATGAAGTAAGTCAGAAAGAGAAAGACAAATACCATATGATATCATTTATATCTGAATCTAAAATATGACAAATCAACATATCTATTAAAAAAAAACCATACTCAGATATAGAGAACAGACCTGTGGTTGCCAAGAGGGATGGGGAGTGGTGAGGGATGGATTGGGAGTTTGGGATTAGCAGAGGCAAACTATGATACACAGAATGGATAAACAACAAGGTCCTACTGTGTAGCACAGGGAACTACAATTAAGAGTGATAAACCAAAATGGAAAAGAATATGAAAAGGAATATATACACATGTAACTGAGTCACCTTGCTGTACAGAAAAAATTAACACAACATTGTAAATCAACTATACTTCAATCAAATAAAATTTAAAAGCCACAGTCTTTCTTTTATGGGATTTGCGTAAGGAGTGGTCCAAGACTAGCAACAAAAGTGTTAAGGGGGGCAGTGATCTGGGCTGATGGGCAGCTGGCCCCGGCTCAGCACGGACTTGGACCACTGGGGTCACCAGGTGGCCTGAGGGATGCTGTGCTGCTGGCAGCAGTGGACAGCTAGGAGCCTGAGGGCCAGGCGGGCTGCATCTAGGACCAGGGGAGTGACTTCCCTTGGTGGTAGTGCCAGGAGAGTGTCATTGGCCCTAAGGTTAGTCAGGGACAATGTAAGGAGGGAAGAAGGCCCAGAGGGACCTACACTCCCACCCCATGAGCAGCCTGGTTGCCCAAATGGGTGGTTTTGGAGAACTCTGTTTCCTGAGGAAGCTCACTCTCCTTCCAGGCAAAGCGCTGGAAGGATTTATGGAAAACAGATGCTGGTTGGAGTGGAGGTGAGGGGATGGGCTTGATCTGAGCATCCGCCCCCCATCTCACCATCCCTGGTCAGAAGCAGACCCAGAAAAGACCAACTAGGACAAACCCTCACCAGCTCAGCCTGGCTCCAGAAGAGACCTCAGATTACAGCTCACACATTTTGTCAGCTAAGAAAGGGGGTCCATGAGAACTTGGGCTGCAGCTGGGCTGTCATTGACACAATTATAAGAGGTCATACGTGTTGTGCTCACTGAAGGTCAAGCACTGCTCTGGATTCATTTGTTCTTCCCAGCAGCCCTGTGAACTATGTACTCACTGTCCCCATTTTCACAGGCACAGATAGGTTAGCTGGCCCAAGATCACACAGGTAGTAAGTGGCAGAGCTGGGATTTGAACCCGGGCACTTGGATTTAGGATATGAAACTCTGCTTAGCATTAACATTGCACCTTATACCTAAGAAAGATAGAGTAGCCAATCTTTTTCAGCACCATCTGTCTGACTTATTACGTCTATTTTATTTCATCTTCAGGGATATTATTATTGTCATCTCCAATTTGTATATGATGAAACTGAGGCTCAGAGAATATGTTATGTAACTTGTTCAAGGTCACACAGTTACCCCCTGACAGAGCCCGGGTTTGAATACAAATCTGTCTCACTGCAGAGCTCAGCACATAATAGAACCTCAGTAAATGCTGAGTCCCTTCCCTCTTCTCTTGGGTCCAGGAATCATCTCCTGGGTCCTGTGTATTCTGTTTGGGCTGCAGTGCCCCACCCAGAGGTCCTGCATCAGTACTCCCATCTCAGCCAGACCACTTCCTATTGGCAAACCAGCCAAAAAGAAGGATTGAGAGCATGGAGACCTTAGACAGTGGCTGACTGGAGCCTCTTCACCTGTCATCAGTCCACCTACATCCCTAGAGGGACCAGCCACACAGACAAGGGCCACATGGATTGGCTGCCTACACAAGCCCCTGAGGCAGGCAGCCAGGTACCGAAGACCACAGGAGAGAAGGGTCCCTCTTCCCTCCACTCAAAGGTGGATTGAGCAAGGCTGGCTCCATGAAAGAAGCTCATCCAGAGCCAGAGAATGGGAATATATGTGCCCTGGGCTCTGTTCTGTGCTCAGGCCACAGTCTGGGGTTGGTGTCACCTGGAGTCACCCCTTCGTGGAGGAGGCTCTGGCTGGCCAGCAGATGAGGGCAGCCTCTGGCCACTGCCCCGGGAGACAGCAAGCCCAGGCCAGGCAGGGAGCAAGGGAAGGGCCTGAGGCTTGGGCATCAGAGGGCTTCTCCATTAACTGTGTGTGCTAAAGGGCTGGGGGAGGCCCTGGTCACTCAGCAGGTGGGCTTGGGGGCCACAGAACCTCCTCCCCAGACCCCTGGACCCAAGATGCCTCCCATCCCTCTGCCTTTGGAGACAGGCATGTGTGGGCATCTTTCAGCTCCTCCCCCAGCCTGTCCATCAAGGCTGCAGGGAATATGGAGACCATCTGGCCAACTATCCTTCCCCTGACCCTTCTTCTCCTATTGGTATATTTTTCAAACTTAAATTTAATTTTCTTAAAAAGGTAATATATTTATGTTTCAAAATTAAAATGTCCTAAAAAGCCATACATTGAGAGACCTGGCTTCTACCTGTGGCTCCATCCACTCTCCCCTCAGGTCCCCTCCCCCACCAGGACCAGGTATCTGTTCCAGTGGACTCATGGGAATCGTTCCTGGTCTTCTTGATGTAACTGAAATATATACAGGGTATGTCAATTTTTATTTCTCCCCAATTTATTACACAGTAAATGGTATGTAGTGATTACATACTACACATTGATCTATAGCTTACTGCTTTTACTAAATATCCCGCACATATTTCCTTATCATTATTTTGAGAACATCTTCATGTTTTCCAGCTGTATAATATTCCTTCTTGTGGCTACACCATGGTTTATTAACCTGCATCCTAAAGATGAACACATGGGTTGTTTCCAAACTTTCTAATCTTATTCTTAAATGAGATCATGAGTGGGAGCTTGATTCGAGCCAGGCTGTTCGGGGTAGAGAATGTGGTTGGTGACACCAACACCCTATTTAAATCCGCTCCCACCACACCAGAACCCTAGGGCTTCAGAGAGCACAGCTCAATAAACTACGATTTTACCCTAATCTCCTCCTTTTGTAAATGAAAACAAGCTCAGATCAGGGATAAGACTCACCTGTGGTCATGAGTTACCCTGGGGCAGAATTGGAACTAGAAACCAGATCTCTTGGGCTCTGCCCTCCAGACTACTCACGGTTCATCCCCAGGGGGACCAGACCAGGGCTGTGGGACCAGTTGACTGCAGGCAGGACCACGTGTGACTGTGGACCCAGCCGTGGACCCCGGATATGCTTCCCTCTCACTCTGGGCTTCTGTTTCCTCTTGCTCTGCTTGGGATCAGCCCCTCTGTATCCCAGCAGAAAGGACTTTGCGTTCCCTAAAGGAACACGAGGTCCCTAAACAGGGTGAGAGCACTGGGGCTGCTGAGCTGGACTCTGAAGAAGTGGGAAGTCAAGAATGTGCAGGAACAAGGGCGTCTGGGGGACCTCAGACTGTGGAGGTACCTGGAAGCAGTTTGTGTTTTTGAAAAGAATCACTGGACAGTCTGACTACCGGTAAGTGACTGAGGAAACTCATGTTGTGAAGGAGAAGTATGTTTACTGCCAAGCAGAGGTTGTGGTGAAGGAGGGTCTGTCTAATCAGGAAGGATGTAACCAATAAACAGGATGTAACAGCCAAGCAGATGGTGGACAGAGGGGAGGGAGCTGGCTTCCACCTCCACGTCTGAGTCTCCCAGACTGGCACAGTCCAGGGGCACCGGGAAGAGGCAGGGTTGGGAGGGGACCAGGGGTCTCTGGCACCCCCTCCCCCATCTTGTAGATGAGGAAACTGACTCACACAGCAGTGAGTGACCTCCTCAGGGTGACGTGGCAGGTTTGTGGCAGAACTAGGGTGGATGGGGCATAAGCCCAGCCTGGAGGATGCTGCTGCCACACTTGTAACAAGCAACGTGGGGCAGTGGAAAGGCAGCCGGCCTGGGAACCAGGAAACCTGGGTCCTGTTTTTGACTCTGCCATACACGGGGTGACTCTGGACAAATCCTGCCCCCTCCCTGGGGTCCAGCTGCACTTCCTCTATGACAACAGGGTTGGACAAAGCAGAGGACCTTTACACTCTTTTGAGGTCCATAGTGAGAGGACTGGACCTTGCCTTGGAATTGTAACAAATTAAATTTTAACCTTTAATCCAAACCAAATAAGAGGGTTGGAGCAGCTGCCTACATGAACTGTGAGACTTGAACAATGAGCGCTTCAGTTGAGCCCATTCTGGCCAATTCTTGTACTAAACCACAGAGGCATTTCCATCCTCCTGGGAAGTGAAGTCTCAGGGTTGTATTCAATTTGATTTGGGAAATATAAGAATATGAAATCAGTTGCACCAAGGCTTGTGGATCAATGTATACTTGCTTTCTCAATGAAAAAAATTAATCAATAGTCAATCTAAGAAAGAAATGGAAATTTTATTCCCACCAACCTGAGGATTATAACCTGGGACACAGTCTTTCAGAAAGCTCTAAGAACTGTTCCAAAGAGGTAAGGAGTGGGTAGCCAGTAGGTATGTGATTTCGGTGAGGGGTGCGTGCAGTCAAGCACACATTTTGTTAGAAGGTTACTGTTATTTGCTAGGAACAGATACCTTAGTTAATGGCGTTCCTGTTTTTCTAAGTATGAGAAGATGCAAGAAACCGGGTCATAAAAAATTTCTCCGGCGAATATCTAACTGAGGGCCAGTTCTGCCAATTTTCCCAGAGCATAGAGTGCCTCATCCCGATCTTAGCCCTGCATTGCTTTCAGGGTGGCTTGCAGGTCAGCGACTGCAGTGGCTAATGACTCGATTCTTGTACAGCTGGGTGGTGGGCAGCATTCCCTCCCTTTCAGTCTTAGTTTGGGAGACATCTTTGACCAATTTGTCTCAAGGGTTAGGAATGCTCACTCCCAGGTCAGACGAGGATTTCATTGATAGACCACTCAAGTGTTGTTTCTCATCTAGTCCTGGTAACAGTAGCCTTAATCCTCTGGACCAGCTGTCTCAATAGTCTGTCAACTCTAGGAAATGGTTCCCTCCTGTTGCTTCTTCCCATATCTAGGGTCACACTATTACAACCATGGATCTTATAGACTATACATCAGGTCAATCGTTTCAACTCACTTGGTCATCATTATTTTTCGCATAGGCTCAGTTACACATTTGGTAATGCAAGAAATAATAATCTTGTAAAATAGGCAGAATACAAGTAATACAGCCAGTGATATTAGTAAAGTCATAAGTAAGCATTGTTATCTTCTAAGGAGTTCATGGTTGGCACCAGAAGAAGAAAAATTCATCTTTATGGTGGAGCAAGTATTTCTTCCCTTGGGGAGGTTGGTTAACACATAATACAGATGCACAATGCACACTAGAGGGGAGGGAGGAGGCCAAATGGGCAGAGGAAAATTTTATGTTTAAATTTTCCCGGTCTTGCCTTAAAATATGAATTTTTATGAAAATTGATATTTTGTTGCTATTTTATCCTCTGGGTTTCCCATGCATGTTTTAGCTGTAGGAAGATTCCCTTGAACCTGGAGATTTGGGACCCATGGAATGAGTAGCATGCAGTATTACTTTAAAGGGTCTGCATTTGCTCACCCAACCTCACCAATCCTTTCAACACCAAGAGTGTCCAGCCTTATGTCTCATCCAGCTGTGGGTGTGGATGTGGTCAATCCAGGTTGCATCACAGCCTCTGAACGAATTTTGTAAGAATTTCACTATCTTTGTTTTTTGTAATTTATATTTATAATGGGGTTTAGCTGACTTTCAATGCTGTGTTTATGCTGCTTTACACCCACTTGATTCTCTTACAGAGAGATATCAATAAATACTTTTTAAGATTCTTACTACGCAGATATATTCTTCTCCAGTGAATAGGGTGTGTTGACAGTTCACTGAGCAATGAGTAGGTCTTGTCTATTACATATTTGGTTGATAGAACGGTATCTGTGCTAATTTCACACTCTTGTTTTATGTATCACCCCACCTCTCCTTTCCCCTTAAGCAGCCATAAGTGTGTTTTCTAAATGTGTGACTCTGTTCTGTTTTGTAATTCATTTCATGTGTAGCGATTTTTACGTTCCCTCTATAAGTGATATCTTATGATAAGTTTCTTTTTCTGTGTGACTTATTTCACTTAGAATCATCATACCTAAATCCACTCATTGTACTGCCACTAGCCTTATGACATTGATTTCATGGCTGAGTGATATTCCATTGTACATAAGTACCACAACTTTTTTATCCATTTTTTTCTTTCCTGGGTTATTTAAGGTGTACCCGAGTCTAGGTTCTTGTAAACAGAGCAGCCCTAAACTTTGGGGTGCCTGTGGATTTTTGGTTTTCCGAATATATATGACCATGAGTGCAAGTGCCCTATCCTCTGTAGCTCATTTTTTACATGTTTAGTAAACACAATACACTTCTCCAGAGTGGCCGTTGGCAATTTACATTTCCACTATCAGCCTCACAGGGTTCCCTTTTCTCCTCGCCCTGTCCTGCATTTCTGGTGTTTACACTTTATGAGGATGGCTCTTCTGACTGATGCGAAGTGATGCCTTTTGTAGTATTGATTTCCAGTGCCCACCTGTTGGTTGGCTAAAAAGGGTGTATGCTCTTTTCTTGAATATATTCAGAAAAAATGCATACGCCCTTTTTGGCCAACTGCAGCGTTGGCGATGTTCAGCCCCTCTTCTTGTGCTTTAATGGTGAGTCCTTTCTACCTCTTCAAACCCCTTTCCTGCCATTCTCCCTTGCTTACAAGTCCTTTTTGGTGACCTACCTCAAGACATTTTTCGATGATAGATATTTTCAACTCTCCAGTTTCGTGAATTTTAGTGCCCCTGAGTTCCATTTTTCAACTTGTGTTTTTGGGAACTGGCCACAAAACAGCGGGATTTCCTCAAGCCGTATTCTGTTTCTGTGGGCAATCCTAGCTTTTGGTCAATTCGTCTTCCTGATTGGAAATTAGAGTGACATGTGCCTGTCCGAACACTTAGGACTTGTCTCTCATTGTTTCTCATCCTTCCGCTTCATCCTCTGGACAGATTCCAAACTGTGCGCAACAGGATGTTGACGGTGCTGACGTCCCCAAGTGGGGAGATTGTTAGGAAAGACGCTGGAGGGGTGAACCCGAGCACCGGGAGATGCGGAGATGAGATGCCTTTTCCAAACTCTTCCCGATCAAACGGTGTACCATCCTCTGGGTGTGACAGGCATGTTTTAGCAGTAGGAAGGGTCCCGTGCATGTAAGGAGAACACCAGGATTTTTTCCAAATCAGTGTCTCCCCGAACCCCAACCTGGGGAATTTTTAAGCTACGGCTACACGTATGTTCATTAAGGGCCTTGGGAAGTAGCAGAGTCCGAACTTTAGATGATTGAAGTCTTCAGGGTCAGAAGCGCTCACCATCGGCTTCCATTAGGTTACATTTTATCTGTAGTTGATAGATGATGTCGATAAAAATATTTATTCTTTTTCAGATTATTTCCCCTTATAGGTTATTGCAAAATATTGAGTGTAGTTCCCTGTGCTATACAGTAGTTCCTTGTTGATGATTTATTTTATACATAGCAGTGTATATGTGTTAATCCCAAACCGTTAATTTATCCCTCCTCCCACCTTTCCCCTCTGGTAATAATAAATTATAAGATTTTATACTTCTCAGAAATGGGGGAGCTGAAAGAGAGGTATCATTTTCAATGGAAAAGCATTCAAAACAAGATTGAAGCTTCAGCCAAGATTATTAGATGTACATCCTTGGAAAGAAATCACTTCATTTCTCTAATGTTGACCTGACAAATAAGACAAACCTCTTCACTGAACTTGCTTGTAATAAAGTGATGGAAATATCAAATGGAAGTGTTGGAAACATCTTATTTTACCCGAGCCTTATACACTGCTCTACGTTAATTACACTTTGGCTCACACATCTGTTCATTGAAGTTACAATGTTCTCAAATTCTGTTACTGATCCTCCAGAGTGGGCCCCAACAAAGTTCTCCCTGCCCAGTGTCATTGGAGCCAACAGATCGAGACTGAGTTTGGTTCAGAAGCAAAGGAAACTTTATATTTTGATCAGAGAATGGAGAGGTGAGAGCGTGCGCTCCCCTGCGGGCTGTGGGCGGGGCTGTTGTGTAGGGATCCCGGCAGCGTCAGCGGGAGGGAAGGGGCGGAGCTCTCGAGGGCCGGGTTGGCTGCAGCTCAGGCTTTATGTCGCGGAGTCTGCACGGGGCCCTCGAGCTGAGGTGTCGACCCATCCATTCTGCACTAGGAAATCGAGTCTGAAGTGCCGGGTGTGGGACCTCTGCATGCGGAACCCTAGGAGCACGTGAGATTAGACAAAGCACAAAGGAAAAAAAGGTTAGACTTTATTTTATTGCCCAGATTCTACTTTTATCTCCCAGAAATTTTTAATGGGCTTTGCCGGTGACAAACCCCTCCTCTGCCTTTTGTCCCGTTCCTCATTCTTGGGGCACTGAGGGTGCAGACCCCTCTTCTGTAACTGCTTCGTGCTGAGTTGGGAGTCCTCATACCCGGGTGGGAGGGGCAGAACTTCTCCCCAGCAGCCTCCAGGTGAGGTTGATTGTCCCCAGGCCTCCTGCCTCACTGCTCGTCCGCCTGAGCACCAGCATTGGAAGTGTTATACATTCTAATGACCTTTAAGGGTCCAGGAAACAGATGCGCAAAGACGCTGGGGGGACCGGTTTTACCCCGCCCCACATTTGTTCGGCCACCTTAGGCTGATGGTTTCTGCCAGCCTAGATGCTCTGACCAGTAGTCTGCGCTTTCTTCAATTAGGCCCCTGAATTAACGTGCAAACAGCACCAGGTGTCACAGCCCTGCCTGCTCAACTCCCAGACAGTCCAGGGCCGGTGGTGATCCAGGACCATGATGGCCACTGAGTCAACGGCCTTTTGAAGGAGTCAGGAGTCCAGCCGGTCTCATTGGCTGCCCTCACCGCGGTGTCTGTAGGATTTTCTATGGTGACAGCGTGATATACGGTTCCCCTGCCAAGCTTATTAGCTCCCCTCTGGGTGCAGTAAGTCCTGCAAGCAGTAGTCTGCTCTTTGGGGGCACACTCTTGTTGTTTTCTGAGAGAAGCTCCATGTCAAGTGATGGTCACACGAGTCGTCATGGGGGCCCGGTTGTCTCTCTGGAGGTTGGAGTTGGAGGGCCTCCTCACTCAAGGTCAGTGTGCCCACGGAGCGACTCCTGCAACTTCAGGGCATGGTGGGTGGTTAAGTTCACCACGTGGGGTCCTTTTCCCTTAGGAGGGAGCTGGCCTTGCGGGCTGCTGATTTCCAGGTTTTTAGATACCCCCAAGTATCCTGGCCGGATGGGGCGGCTGGCCAAGCCCTTGGTGACAGTAGCTTCTCCTACCTGGACAGCATACTTGAGTTGTTCCAGTTCAAGTGGTCCCAGTTTTTGCACTAATACTCCAAGGGTGATTCACCTTCTACCAGGAATGTAAAGGTCAAAGGGTTTAGCTAAATTAGGGAGTTCCAGAGCAAGGGTCTGAATTAACTGCTCTTTCCATTCTTGAAAGACAGCTTCTGGATTCTATTCGAAAAGATCATCATCTTTTCCTTTCAGTGTTTCATATAGAGGCCCAGCTATTAGACTGTAGTTAGGGATCCAGATGCAGCAAACCCCGGCCTCCCCAGGAACCCCTAAGCTGTCTTCTAGTTTTAGAAGGGGTAAGGCTGCAAATGGCTTCTTCCCTTTCCTGGGATGCGCTTCTCCGACCTTCTGAGAGAATGAAGTCCAGGCAGGTCACCTTAGTCTGTGATATTTGAGCCTTTCTCTTGGACACCTTCTATCCTTTATTGGCTGGGTAGTTCAGAGGCCTCCTTAGTAGGGCTGGCGATCAGAATGTTGTCTGCATATTGAAGGAGGGTTCCCTTCCCCAGAGGTAGATATTTTAGGTTTTAGTTAAGTTTCCCCAAAGGTGGTGTGGGAATTTTTGAACCCTTGGGGCAGGACGGCCCCAGCAGTATTGTCTTCGTTGTATGTTGAGTCCTGCCAATCACAAGCCAAAATTTCTTGTGACTCTGGGACTAATGGAATACAGAAGTAGGCATCATCTAAGTCTAATACAGAATACCATGTCCTGGTGGATGGTAGAATGACCAGCAGGGTGTAGGAATTAGGAACTACTGGATGTCTATCCTCGGTGGCTTCACTGACTGTCCTGACGTCCTTTACCAGGTACCCAGTAGCCCACGGAGCTCTCGTGGTCAGGCCCCTCCCAGGATATGGAGCTCACCTGGGCAGGTACCCAGCAGCTCACGGGACTCTCATGGTCAGGCCCCTCCAGGATTTGGAGCTCACCTGGGCAGGTACCCATCAGCCCACGGGGCTCTCGTGGTCAGGCCCCTCCCAGGATATGGAGCTCACCTGTGCAGGTACCCAGCAGCCCGTGGGGTTCTCGTGGTCAGGCCCCTCCCCAGGTATGGAGCTCACCTGGGCAGGCACTCAGCAAGCCTGGGCACACAGGAACCGTGCACATAGCCCTCAGTGCAGAGGACCCCCAGCCCACCTGTCGGTCAGGGCTGACACAGAGCACCTCAGAGCAGGACTTGAACTGACAAACAGCAGCTCTGACAGGTCTGTGACCCTGGGCATCACTCTGTGCAGCCTCCCTCTGCCTGGTCTTCCAGAGACTTCCACTGCAGTCGGGGAGCCAGGCCTCTGTCTCCACCCACCACCCCTTCTCTCCCTGACTCCTGGGTTCCTCTCATTAGGAGAGTGTCTTCTTTTTTTTTTTTTTTTTCAATTAATTTGACTTTTATTGTGTCGAAGAATAAAAGCGCAACAAATGGAACTGGCGGCTGGGAGCTGTTCTCCTCCCACCCCTTCCCCCAGGGAGGTTCCAGAGACACCGGGGAATGGACGGATTGGGCCAGGTGTTGGCCGAGGGAGGCTGAGAGGCAGAAACAGCGGCGCCGAGGGAGTCCTGAGAGCCAGCCCTGACGGGCAAAGAAATCGAAATTAGGCTCATTTGGAGGATACTTCAAGAACACTGCGGAGGGCAGCCCCTGGAGCCGTCACCCTCCCCACCACCACCCCCCGCCCCACACACGCGCGCGCACGCGTCCACACGGGCCCAGCCTCCTAGGCTGCGGTAGGGGTCCTGCTGCGGCCGGCGCCTGCCTCTGGGGCTCTACAACCGAAGCTGAGCAAAAGGAATTTGTGAATTTGCGAATTTTGCTTTCTTTTTCGTGTCCTTCCGACCTTCCTTTTGTAATTATTGGTTTACTGGGACAGTTGCAGCCGGGACCTCCGCTGCCGGGGGGATCGGTGGGCAGCCAGCTCGCCGCTCCGGTCGGTTTCGCTGGAAGCTGTCTAGGTGGTATTGTAAACGGTTCGGAGCCTGCGGGCCACAAAGCGGTGCTGCATCACTGACTTTCCTTGCCAAAGAAACTCGGTGCTCACTGGCCGCATCCTCCTCCACCTCCTCTGTTGCCGGTTTCTGAGGAAGTTAAATCTTGGAGGGTTTGTCTATGCCCCAGGCCGCTGACAATCCCGGCTCTTTCCCCAGCGCCTCATTTCCGACTTTTTCACATGCTAAGTCGTTTAACAACTCCGAGCAGCTAGTTAGGGCTTCTTTATTTATAGGTTCCCTGTTATTTTACATCTTTTTTATTTCTCTCGGCAACTATTCTAATAGATTAATCAATAGCCATTTTCTGACCTTCGGGAACCCCAACTGATGCTGCTGTGGCCAGGAGAGGGTCTTCTTGAAGTTGTCTCCCACTCATGGGCCAGATAAAATGATTAGAAAACAAGCCAGGTCTGCAACCCCTTGTCTATCCTGACCCTCAGGACCCTACACCTGTTCCTTGGACCTGGCCGGTTCAGCAAGGTCCATTTTCTGCAACTGTGAGCCCCTGAGGGGTGAGGATTGTCTGGCCTGGGCAGTCTCACCCTGCCGGCCAGCCCTCCCCAGGTGTGCCTGGGTTGAGGGCAATATAAACACCCCTCCAGGCAGCAAGAGCCCCTGCAGCTGTGCCTGACGCCATATTCTCTGCCCCGTCAGCAGTCTCGGGGCTGGGCTGGTGGGAGGGAGTGAGGGGCCACGGCTTTGTGGGTGGCCCGGTGTGAGTGGGGCTCTGCTGGACTTTCTGCAGGAGTTGCCAGGCTGCCACCTCCTAAAGAAGAGGATGTGTCACCCATACCTGCCGCTGGAATTTCTCCCCGGGCAGAGGTGAGGAAGGAAAAAAGCACTGGGGGCCGGGACGGGAGGGGTACCTCAGGGAAATGGAAAGCTTCCAGAAGAGCGCCCGGGGCCAGGACCATCCTGGCTGGCCTGCAAGTACCAAGTCGGCCTGTGTGCTGTGGCTGGTGTGGCTCCACGGCCCTTCTTCTAGGCTTTCAAGTCCTTGCACACATTCAGGTGTTTTACCTGGGACGAGTGGGAACAGTTCAGTAGCAGCTGGCCTGGGGCTCAGCTCACGTTTACTCACAGATGCCTCGGCACGGTCCCCCAGCTCTGCAATGAGGACGCTCCTTGCAGGGGGGCTGCTGGCTGCATGGGAGACGATTCCCCACCTCTGACCAACTTCAGAATTGTTTACCACTGGAGCAAGTGCCCTGATAGGGTTTTTCTCTGTATAACTGGTGGGTTCTGTTTTTTTTTTCCTTTTTTCTTTTTTGGTTCAAGGTAGGTTTTATTCCTCTTTTTTGTATTTATAGATATAAGCATGGAAATAATTAATTCATATAAATACATCTATGGGAAGGGAAGAACTATTTTTTCTCTTTTATTTTTTTAAATTTTATTTATTTTTTTAATTTAATTTTATTTATTTTTTTATACAGCAGGTTCTTATTGGTTATCTATTTTATACACATAAGTGTATACATGTCAATCCCAATCTCCCAATTCATCCCACCACCCCCCAACGGCTTTCCTCCCTTGGTGTCCATACGTTTGTTCTCTACATCTGTGTCTCTATTTCTGCCCTGCAAACCGGTTCATCTGTACCATTTTTCTTGGTTCCACATATATGCATTAATATAAAATATTTGTTTTTCTCTTTCTGACTTACGTCACTCTGTATGACAGTCTCTAGATCCATCGACGTCTCTACAAATGACCCAATTTCATTCCTTTTTATGGCTGAGTAATATTCCATTTTATATATGTACTACATCTTTATCCATTCGTCTGTCTGTGGGCATTTAGGTTGCTTCCATTACCTGGCTATTGTAAATAGTGCTGCAGTGAACATTGTGGTGAATGTGTCTTTTTGATTTATGGTTTTCTCTGGGTATATGCCCAGTAGTGGGATTACTGGATCATATGGTAATTCTATTTTTAGTATTTTAAGGAACCTCCATACTGTTCTCCATAGTGACTGTATCAATTTACATTCCCACCAATAGTGGAAGAGGGTTCCTTTTCTCCAGCATTTGTTGTTTGTAGATTTTCTGATGATGCCCGTTCTAACAGGTGTGAGGTGATACCTCATTGTAGTTTTGATTTGCATTTCTCTAATAATTAGTGATGTTGAGCAGCTTTTCATGTGCTTCTTGGCCATCTCTATGTCTTCTTGGAAGAAATATCTATTTAGATCCTCTGACCATTTTTCTATTGGGTTGTTTGTTCTTTTTTAATATTGAGCTGCATGAGCTGTTTATATATATTGGAGATTAATCCTTTGTTGATTCATTTGCAAATATTTTCTCCCATTCTGAGGGTTGTGTTTTCATCTTATTTGTAGTTTCCTTTGCTTTGCAAAAGCTTTTACGTTTCATTAGGTCCCATTTGTTTATTTTTCTTTTTTATTGTATTACTCTAGGAGATGGGTCAAAAAAGATCTTGCTGTGATTTATGTCAGAGTATTCTTCCTATGTTTTCCTCTAAGAGTTTTATACTGTCCAGTCTTACATTAAGGTCTCTAACCCATTTTGAATTTATTTTTGTGTATGGTGTTAGGGAGTGTTCTAATTTCATTCTTTTACATGTAGCTGTCCATTTTTCCCAGCACCACTGATTGAAGAGACTGTCTTTTCTCCATTGTATAGAATTGCCTCCTTTGTCATAGATTAGTTGACCATAGGTGTCTAGGTTTATTTCTGGGCTTTTTTTTTTCCTTTTACACCTTTATTAGAGTATAATTGCTTTACAATGGTGTGACAGTTTCTGCTGTATAACAAAGTGAATCAACTATACATATACATATATCACCATATCCCCTCCCTCTTGCATCTCCCTCCCACCCTCCGTATCCCACCCCTTTAGGTGGTCACAAAGCACCGAGCTGATCTCCCTGTGCTATGTGGCTGCTTCCCAGTAGCTATCTACGTTACATTTGGTAATGTATATATGTCCATGCCACTCTCTCACTTTGTCCCAGCTTACCCTTCCCCCTCCCCGTGTCCTCAAGTCCTTTCTCTACGTCTGTGTCCTTAATCCTGTCCTGCCCCTAGTTTCTTCATGAACTTTTTTTTTCTTTATATTCCATATATCTGTGTTAGCATACGGTATTTGATTTTCTCTTTCTGACTTACTTCACTGTGTAGGGCAGACTCTAAGTCCATCCACCTCACTACAAATAACTCAGTTTTGTTTCTTTTTATGGCTGAGTAATATTCCATTGTATATATGTGCCAGATCTTCTTTATCCATTCATCTGTCGATGGACACTTAGGTTGTTTCCATGTCCTGGCTATTGTAAATAGAGCTGCAATGAACATTGTTGTACATAACTCTTTTTGAATTATGTTTTTCTCAGGGTAAATGACCAGTAGTTGGATTGCTGGGTCGTATGGTATTTCTATTTTTAGTTTTTCAAGGAACCTCCATACTGTTCTCTCTAGTGGCTGTATCAATTTACATTCCCACCAACAGTGCAAGAGGGTTCCCTTTTCTCCAATAAATGGCTCTCCAGCATTTATTGTTTGTAGATTTTTTGATGATTGCCATTCTGACTACTGTGAGGTGTTACCTCACTGTAGTTTTGATTTGCATTTCTCTAATGATTAGTGATGTTCAGCATCCTTTCATGTGTTTGTTGGCAACCGGTATATCTTCTTTGGAGAAATGTCTATTTAGGTGTTCTGCCCATTCCTGGATTGGGTTGTTAGTTTTTGTGATATTGAGCTGCATGAGCTGCTTGTAAATTTTGGAGATTAATCCTTTGTCATTTGCTTCATTTGAAAATATTTTCTCCCATTCTGAGGGCTGTCTTTTCGTCTTGTTTATGTTTTCCTTTGCTGTGCAAAAGCTTTTAAGTTTCATTAAGTCCCATTTGTTTATTTTTGTTTTTATTTCCATTTCTCTAGGAGGTGGGTCAAAAAGGATCTTGCTGTGATTTATGTCATAGAGTGTTCTGCCTATGTTTTCCTCTAAGAGTTTTATAGTGTCTGGTCTTATATTTAGGTCTCTAATCCATTTTGAGTTTATTTTTTTGTATGGTGTTATGGAGTATTCTAATTTCATTCTTTTATGTGTAGTTGTCCAGTTTTCCCAGCACCACTTACTGAAGAGACTGTCTTTTCTCCATTGTATATCCTTGCCTCCTTTGTCATAGATGAGTTAGCCATAGGTACATAGGTTTATCTCTGGGCTTTCTATCCTGTTCCATTGATCTATATTTCTGTTTTTGTGCCAGTACCATATAGTCTTGATTACTGTATAGTATAGTCTGAAGTCAGGAAGTCTGATTCCTCCAGCTCTTTTAATTTCCCTCAAGACTGCTTTGGCTATTCAGGGTCTTTTGTGTCTCCATACAAATTTTAAGATATTTTTGTTCTAGTTTTGTAGAAAATGCCACTGGCAATTTGATAGGGATTGCATTGAATCTATAGATTGCTTTGGGTAGTATAGTCATTTTCACAATATTGATTCTTCTAACCCAGGAACATGGTTTATACCTCCATCTGTTTATATCATCTTTGATTTCTTTCAGCAGTGTCTTATAATTTTCTGAGTGCAGGTCTTTTACCTCCTTAGGTAGGTTCATTCCTACGTATTTTATTCTTTTTGTTGCAATGGTGAATGGGATTGTTTCCTTAATTTCTCTTTCTGATCTTTCATTGTTAGTGTATAGGAATGCAAGAGATTTCTGCGCATTAATTTTGTATCCTGCAACTTTACCAAATTCATTGATTAGCTCTAGTAGTTTTCTGGTGTCATCTTTAGGAGTCACTATGTATAGTATCGTGTCATTTGCAAACAGTGACAATTTTACTTCTTCTTTTCCAATTTGTATTCCTTTTATTTCTTTTTCTTCTCTGATTGCTGTGTCTAGGACTTGCAAAACTATGTTGAATAATGGTGGTGAGAGTGGACATCCTTGTCTTCTTCTTGATCTTAGAGGAAATGCTTCTAGTTTTTCACCATTGAGAATGATGTTTGCTGTGGGTTTGTCATATATGGCCTTTATTATGTTGAGGTAGATTCCCTCTATGCCCACTTTCTGGAGACTTTTTATCATAAATGGGTGTTGAATTTTGTCAAAAGCTTTTCCCGAATCTATTGAGATGATAATATTTTTATTCTACAATTTGTTAATATGGTGTATCACATTGATTGTGTATATTGAAGAATCCGTGCATCCCTGGGATAAACACCACCTGATCATGGTGAATGATCCTTTTAATGTGTTGTTCAATTCTGTTTGCTAGTATTTTGTTAAGGATTTTTACATCTATATTCATCAGTGATATTGGTCTATAATTTTCTTTTTTTTTGTAGTATCATTGTCTGGTTTTGGTATCAGGGTGATGGTGGCCTCATAGAATGAGTTTGGGAGTGTTTCTTCCCCTGAAAATTTCTGAAGAGTTTGAGAAGGTTTGGTGTTAACTCTTGTCTGAATGTTTCATAGAATTCACCTCTGATGCCATCTGGTTCTGGACTTTTGTTTGTTGGAAGATTTTTAATCACAGTTTCAATTTCATTATTTGTGATTGGTCTGTTCATATTTTCTGTTTCTTCCTGGTTCAGTCTTGGAAGGTTATACCTTTCTAAGAATTTGTCCATTTCTTCCAGGTTGTCCATTTTATTGGCATAGAGTTGCTTGTAATAGTCTCTGAGGATGCTTTGTATTTCTGTGGTGTCTGTTGCAACTTCTCCTTTTTCATTTCTAATTATATTGATTTGAGTCCGCTCCCTCTTTTTCTTGAGACTGGCTAAAGGTTTATCATTTTTGTTTATCTTCTCAAAGAACCAGTTTTTAGTTTTATTGATTTTTGGTATTGTTTACTTTGTTTCTATTTCATTTATTTCTGCTCTGATCTTTATGATTTCTTTCCTTCTACTAACGTTGGGTTTTGTTCTTCTTTCTCTAGATCCTTTAGGTGTAAGGTTAGATTGTTTATTTGAGATTTTTCTTGTTTCTTGAGGTAGGCTTGTATTGCTATAAACTTCCCTCTTAGAACTGCTTTTGCTGAACCCCATAGGTTTTGGATCATCATGTTTTTGTTGTCATTTGTCTCTAGGTAGTTTTTTTTTCCTTTTTTTGTGGTACGTGGACCTCTCACTGTTGTGGTCTCTCCATTGCAGAGCACAGGCTCCGGACGTGCAAGCTCAGTGGCCATGGCTCACGGGCCCAGCTGCTCCGTGACATGCGGGATGCTCCCAGTCCAGGGCATGAACCCGTGTCCCCTGCATCGGTAGGCAGACTCTCAACCACTGCGCCACTAGGGAAGCCCTGTAGGTAGTTTTTGATTTCCTCTCTTATTTCTTCAGTGATCTCTTGGTTATTTAGTAACGTATTGTTAAGCCTCCATATGTTTGGGTTTTTTTACATTTTTTTCCCCCTGTAATTGATTTCTAATCTCATAGCCTTGTGGTCGGAACAGATGCTTGATATGATTTCAGTTTTCTTAAATTTACTGAGTCTTTATTTGTGACCCAAGATGTGATCTATCCTGGAGAATGTTCTGTGTGCAGTTGATAAGAATGTGTAATCTGCTGTTTTTGGTTGGAATGTCCTATAAATATCAATTAAATCTATTTGGTCTATTGTGTCATTTAAAGCTCGTGTTTCCTTATTAATTTTCTGTCTGGATGATCTCCATTGGTATAAGTAACGTGTTAACGTCCCCTGCTATTATTGTGTTACTGTTGATTTCCTCTTTTACAGCTGTTAGCAGTTGCCTTATGTATTGAGGTGCTCCTATGTTGGGTACATATATATTTATAATTGTTATATCTTCTTCTGTGATTGATCCCTTGATCATTATGTAGTGCCCTTCCTTGTCTCTTGTAACATTCTTTATTTTAAAGTCTATTTTATCTGATATGAGTATTGCTACTCCAGCTTTCTTTTGATTTTCATTTGCATGGAATATCCCTTTCCGTCCCCTCACTTTCAGTCTGTATGTGTCCCTAGGTCTGAAATCGGTCTCTTATAGACAGCATATATATGGATCTTGTTTATGTATCCATTCAGCAAGCCTGTGTCTTTTGGTTGGAGCATTTAATCCATTCACATTTAAGGTAAATATTGATATGTATGTTCCTATTACTATTTTCTTAATTGTTATGGGTTTGTTTTTGTAGATCCTTTTCTTCTCTTGTGTTTCCCACTTCGAGAGTTTCCTTTAGCATTTGTTGTAGAGCTGGTTTTGTGGTGCTGTGTTCTCTTAGCTTTTGCTTGTCTGTAAAGCTTTTGATTTCTCCATTGAATCTGAATGAGATCCTTGCCGGGTAGAGTTCTCTTGGTTGTGGGTTCTTCCCTCTCATCACTTTAAATATATCATGCCACTCCCTTCTGGTTTGTAGAGTTTCTGCTGAGAAATCAGCTGTTAACCTTATGGGGGTTCCATTGTATGTTATTTGTCATTTTTCCCTTGTTGCTTTCAATAATCTTTCTTTGTCTTTAATTTTTGTCAATTTGGTTACTATGTGTCTTGGCATTTTTCTCCTTGGGTTTATCCTACCTGGGACTTTCTGTGCTTCCTGGACTTGGGTGGCTATTTCCTTTCCCATGCTAGGGAAGTTTTCGACTACAATGTCTTCAGATATGTTCTTGGGTCCTTTCTCTCTCTCTTCTCCTTCTGGGATCCCTATAATGTGAATGTTGTTGCGTTTAATGTTATCCTAGAAGTCCCTTAGGCTGTCTTCATTTCTTTTCATTCTTTTTTCTTTATTCTGTTCTGCAGCAGTGAATTCCACCTTTCTGTCTTCCAGGTCACTTATCCGTTCTTCTGCCTCAGTTTTTCTGCTATTGATTCCTTCTAGTGTATTTTTCATTTCAGTTATTGTATTGTTCATCTCTGTTTTTTTTGTTCTTTAATTCTTCTGGGTCTATGTTAAGCATTTCTTGCATTTTCTTGATCTTTGCCTCCGTTCTTTTTCCAAGGTCTTGTATCATCTTCACTATCATTATTCTGAATTCTTTTTCTGGAAGGTTGCCTATCTCCACCTCATTTAGTTGTTTTTCTGGGGTTTTATCTTGTTCCTTCATCTGGTACAAATTCCTCTGCCTTTTCATTTTGTCTGTCTTTCTGTGAATGTGGTTTTCCTTCCACAGGCTGCAGAATTGTACTTCTTCTTGCTTCTGCTGTCTGCCCTCTGGTGGATGAGTCTATCTTAGAGGCTTGTGCAACCTTCTTGATGTGAGGGACTGGTGGTGGGTAGAGCTCAATAAAACTTTAATCCGCTTGTCTGCTGAAGCATGGGGCTGAGTGCCCTCTCTGTTGGTTGTTTGGCCTGAGACGACCCAGCATTGGAGCCTACCTGGCTCTTTGGTGGGGCTAATGGCAGACTTTGGGAGGGCTCATGCCAAGGAGGACTTCCCAGAACTTCTGCTGCCAGTGTCCTTGTCCCCACAGTGAGCCACAGTCACCCCCTACCTCTGCAGGAGACCCTCTAAAACTAGCAGGTAGGTCTGCTCAGTCTCCTATGGGGTCATTGCTCCTTCCCTTGTGTCCTGAGGTGCACACTACTGTTGTGTGCCCTCCAAGAATGGAGTCTGTTGTGACTCTACATCTCTGAGTGGAGTTGAGACTCTGAGTGGAGACTCACAGACTCTGGGTCCTGTGAAGCTTCAATGCTTTGTGGTTGTGGAAATCCTATAGGAGACAGTCCACAGCAGGTGAAGCTAATGCTGTCAGTGGAGGTGGTGAAGCCAAAGATCTGCAGTTCAGAGTAAAGGTGCTGATGTACATACAGGACAAAACCATCTCATGTGAATGTAGTTCAGGCACGTTTAACATAAATATAGTCAGGATAATGCCTAACATCTTCTATCTTGTGCCTCCCCTCAGGGACCCCCTCCTCATTTCCTGAGGCTCCTGTAACTCATGTACAGGGGAATGGAGAGTGGGCTGTGTCCAGTCTGAGCCCTGAGTTACCCTGTGTGTACCTTTGGATACTTTGTATTTCTGTGGTGTCTGTTGTAACATCATCACTTTCATTTCTCATTTATTTGGGCCCTCTCTTTTTAAAAACACATATTACTATTGTCTTTTATTCTTTACAGAAGCTTAATAAATGTTTGATCTACTACCCTTACTCTATGTATACTTTTTGCAGTGAAACTTTTGTTCGTTTTCTTGTTACTATCAATAATTAGTGAGACTTCTTTTAAGCTTAAGTAAATTCCTTCAACATTGCATATAAGGCTGGTTTATTAACAATGAACTCTTTTAGCTTTTGCTAGTCTGGGAAACTCTTGATCTCTCCTTCAATTCTTTTATTTTTTCCATAAATTTATTTATTTATTTATTTATTTTTGGCTGCATTAGGTCTTCATTGCAGTGCGTGGGCTTTTCTCTAGTTGTGGCAAGTGGAGGCTACTCTTCGTTGTGGTGCACGGGATTCTCACTGCAGTGGCTCTTCTTGTTGCAGAACATGGGCTGTAGGTGCTCAGGCTTCAGTAGTTGTGGCTTAGGGGCTCTAGAGCACAGGCACAGTAGTTGTGGCACACAGGCTTAGTTGCTCTGTGGCATGTGGGATCTTCCTGGATCAGGGATTGAACCCATGTCCCCTGCATTGGCAGGCAGATTCTCAACCACTGTGCCATCAGGGAAGCCCTCTCCATCAATTCTGAATCATAATCTTGCTGGTAGAGTATTCCTGTTGTAGACTTTTTCTTTTTAGCCCATTGAATATATCCTATCATTCCTTCCTACTCTGCAAATTCTGCTGAGAAGTCATCTGACAGTCTTATGGGAATACCTTGAACATAACCAGACCCTTTTATTTCACTGCTTCTGTGATCCCTCTTTAAATTTTTAAATTTTTGGCGCTTTATAATATGTCTTGGTGTGGACCTGTTTGTCTTCATCTTGTTTGGGACTCTGTTTCCTGGACGTGGATGTGTGTTTTCTTCCCCAGGTTAGGAAAGTTATCAATCACTATATCCTCTAATAATTTATCTGCCCGTTTCTCTCTTCTCCTCGTTCTGGGACCCCTGTAATGCTCATGTTAATATTCTTGATGTTGTCTCAGAGGTCCCTTTACCTATAGTCTTAATTGCTTTTTCTTTGTGCTATTCAGTTTGGGTGATTTTCACTACTCTGTTTTCCATTTCACTGATCTGTTGTGTATCATATAATATAATGTGGCTTCTCTCTCTCGTGTGTGTGTGTGTGTGTGTGTGTTAATCTCTTTTATTGTATTGTTCACTGTTTGGTTATTTTTGACCTGTTATTACTCTTTGTTGAAATCCTCACTACGTCCGTCTATTCTTCTGACTTGGGTGAGCATCTTTATAATCATTACTGTGAACACTTTTTTTTATCGGGTAGAATGCTTATCTCTGTTTTATTCAGTTCTTTTTCTGTTGTCATGTCTTGTTACTTCATTTGTAACATATTCCTCTATTTCCTTATGCTTCCTAATTCTCTGTGCATTTCTATTCATTAAGTTCAGGTTGTTACATTCCTGGGTCTCAGAGAAGTGGCCTTATATAGGAGATGACTGATAGGGCCCAGCAGCACATTGTCCTCTGGCCAGCAGAGCCACATGCTCCAGAGGTGTCCCCTGTGTGGGCTGCATACACCTTTCTCTTACGGCAGGGCCAACTGCTCTAGACAAGCTGGTAGGCGGTGTTGGACCCTTGCCTAAATGGCTGTGAGCCCCTGCAGTATGTGATTGCCGTGGGTGTGCTGATAGCCAAGGCAGCCCTCCATTATGGGTGGCTGTGTGGTGCTCCAGGTGCACAGGTGGACAGGGTAGGCCCCCAGTGTGTCTGGTTGTGAGGGCTTCTGGTGCAGGAGTGCTATGGGCATGGTGGTAAATGGGGCAGGCCCCTGATTCTAATCAGTTCCAGGGAAGACTCTAAAATGTTGCTTGCCAATGTCTCAGTTCCTAGTGGGAGTCCCAGCTGCCTCTTGCCTTTCCAAGAAGCTCTCCGAGATTAGCAAGTGGGTCCGACACACGTGTCTTTCACACTATTGGCTCTGCACAGGGACTGAGAACATGTGAGATTTGTGTGTGCCCTATGAGAGCGAAGTCTCAGTTTTCTTTAGCCTCCAGCTTTCCTGAAAATAAGCCCTGCAGGATTTCAAAGTCAGACCTGCTGTGTTCTTTTCTTCCAGTGCAGGAACCCTGGGCTGAGCAGCCTGATGCCAGGCTCAGACCCTCCCTCCATGTGGAGGACATATGAAATTGTGATATCTTCCAGCTGTGAGTCACTGTGCTCCACGTGTGGGTTCCAATTAGACTGTGTTTCCAGTCCTCCTACCTGCCTTGTGGTTTCTCCTTCCTTATATCTTTAGTTGTGGAAAACCTTCCCTGCTAGTCTTCAGAGATAATTTCCGTGTAAGTTGTTGTAATTTGGGTGTGTCCGTGGCAGGAGGGGAGCTCAGTATCTTCCTACTCTATCATCTTGATCCCCTCTCAAGAATTCTTTGAAAATATATGCATTTATTACTGTAAATATAACTCTTTGAATTGCAGTCTTGTTCCTGTATTCCATAAATTTAGGTACTTTGTGTTTCCAATTTTGTTTGCTTTAAGATTTCTTTTAAATCTCCCTTTTGATTTATTCCTGTATGCATTGGCTATTCAGGAGCTTATTGTTCAATTTCTAAGTGTTCTTGAATTTTCAGTTATTCTTTTTAATATTGAATTTCAGTTTCATACCATTGTGGTTAGAAATGATCCTTGATATGATTTCAATATTCTTGGATTTTTGAAGACTTGTTTTGTGACTTAACATAGGATCTACCCTAGGAAATGTTCTATGTGTACTTAAGAACAATGGAAAGTTTGCTGCTGTTGAGTGGAATATACTGTAGATGTATGTTAGGTTCATTTGATATCAAGTGTGTGTTCAAGTTCAGTGTTTCTTGATTGATATTCTGTCCGGATGATCTATACAGTGTTGAAAGTTGGGTATCGATGTTTCTTACCATTATTTTATTTCTGCACATTTTCCCCTTCACGTGGGTTAATATATTCTTTATATGTTGAGAGGATCCAAAGCTGGATACATACATATTTATAATTGTCATGATTTCTTGATGAATTAATCCATTTATCATTATATGATAACCTTCTTTCCTTTGAGAGGTTTGACTTCAAGTCTTTTTTACCTCATAATAGACTAGTCAGGCAAGTATCATTTTCATGGAGTATTTTTTTCCAATCATTCAATTTTATGCTATATATGGATTAGAAGTTAACATGAATCTCTTGTACACAGTATAATTGAACTTTCTTTAATCCGTTCAGCCACCCTATGGATTATTTAAATTGAAGTATAGTTGATTTACAATATTACATTAGTCTCAGGGGTACAACAAATGGATTGAATATTTTTATAGATCATGCTCCACTAAAGTGATTACAAAATAATGGCTATATTTCGCTGTGTTGTACTATATATCCTTGTTTGTGTATTTCATACATAGGGGTATTGGATTTAGAGAAACAAACTACTGTCTTTCCCTCCCCCCTTCACTCGCCCCACCAGTAACCACTAATTTGTTCTCTCTGAGTCTCTTTCTGTTTTGTTATATACATTCCTTTCTTGCATTTTTAGATTCTACAGAGAAGTGAGAACATAGAGTATGTCTTTCTCTAACTTATTTAAGTAGGTATAAATATTCTAGGCCCATCCATGTTGTTGCAAATGGCAGAATTTGATCCTTTTTAATGGCTGAGTAATAGTCTATTGTGTATAAATACCACATCTTCTTTATCCACTCATCTGTTGATGGACATTTAGTTTGCTTCCATATGTTGGCAATTGTAAATAATGCTGCTATGAACATTAGTATGCATTTATCTAGTCAAATTGGTGTCTTCATTTTCTTTGGACATATACCAAGCAGTGGAATTGTTGGCTAATATGATAGTTCTACTTTTAGCTTTTCTCAGGACCTCCATATTCTTTTCATAGTGGGTGTACCAATTTACAATCCCACCAACAGTGTACTAGGATTCCCTTCTCCATGTCATGAACAACATTTCATATTTGTAGACTTTGGAATAATAGCCACGTTGAGAGGTGTGACCTGACGTCTCATTATGGGTTTTCTTGTGGGTCATTCATTAAATTTAATTTACAGAAGAAGGTGATAGGCTGGATGTGATCTCCAGGTTTAGTTTGCTAATGCCTGGTATAGGTTAATTTGGGGAGAATTAATACCTTTACAATGTTATTTATTGCTTACCTTTTTCAGGTTGACATTTAATGATTGGTAACAGATTTAAAAATTTTTCTCCCTGAAGGATATCTGAAGTCTGTTGGTTTGTTTCTGTTTTATAAATTTGTTCATTTCTATCATTTTTTAGACTCCACTATAAGTGATATCCTATGATATTTGTCTTTTTCTATCTGACTTACTTCACTTAGAATGAAATAATGCCATTTTCAGCAACAGGAATGGACCTAGAGATGATCATGCTTTTTCATTTCTGAGTAATATTTGATTGTGTACATGTACGACTTCTTCACTATCCATTCATCTGTTGATGGACATTTTGGTTGCCTCCATGTCTTGGCTATTGTAAATAGTGCTGCAGTGCATGTTTGGGTTTGGGTGCATTTGTCTTTATGAATTCTGGCTTTCTGCAGATGTAGGCCCAGAAGTAGGACTGCTGGATGATATGGTAGCTCTATTTTTACTTTTTAAAGGCATCTCCATACTGTGCTTTATAGTGGCTGTTACCAGCTTACATCTCACCAACAGCATAGGAGCGTTCCCTTTTCTCCATGTCCTCTCCTGCATTTATGGTTTGTAAACTTTTTGATGATGGCCATTCTGACTGTGTGAGGTGATACCTTGTAGTACTTTTGATTTGCGTGTGCCTAATAATTCGAGATTTTGAGCATCTTTGCATGTGGTTTTCTTAAACACTGTGAGAAAAAGTTACAGTTGAAATTGTCTTTTTGAAAGTCTGACTATTTTGAATTTTTGTTTGATAACTACCACAGGACATTTGTTAAGGGCAGGTGTCATTTACACCCTGGCAGTCCTTGTGTATATTAAGTGCCCATAAGCACATGTTTTAAAGTTGCTGTTGTGGAAATGGGCACAGGTGGTAGGATTTCCTTCATGCCCCTCTCTGGTTACTTGGGTAACCAGACCCACTGTGGAAGACAGGATCCTGGATTGTAAATTAGTGTGGACTGTGGCAGAACATACACTCAAAATCTTCTCTTTTGTTACTTCTTGTTTTTGTTTTAATTTAATTTTTCTTTTTATTGGAGTAAAGTTGATTTAAAATATTGTTTATGGTAGGTGTACAGAATCTTGTTCAGTTATGTATATTCATATGTCTATTCATCTTCAGATTCTTTTCCCATATAGATTATTAGAGAGTGCTGAGTAGACTTCCCTTTGTTATACAGTATGTCCTTGTTGATAATCTATTTTATATGTATTAGTGTGTAAATATTTTTCCCAGCCTCCTGATTTATTCCTTCCACCCACCTTTCTCATTGGGTAGCCATAAGTTAGTTTTCTGAGTCTGTTTCTCTCTCTTTTATTTTATTTTTTGGCTGTACTGCGAGGCATGTGTGATATTAGTTCTCCCAACACCAGGGATTGAACCCATGCCCCCTGAATTGGAAGCTCGGATTCTTAACCATTGGACCACCTGGAAAGTCCCTGTTTCTCTCTTGTAGATTAGTTCATTTGTATCAGTTTTTAAACTTCAGCTATAAGTAGTATCATATGATATTTGACTTTCTCTTTCTGACTTACTTCACTTAGTATGATTATCTCTAATTCTATCCATGATGCTACAAATGGCATTCCTTCATTTTTTTCATTTCTGAGTAATATTTCACTGTGAACATGTACCACTTCTTTATCCATCCATCTGCTAATGGATATTTGGGTTGCTTCCATGTCTTAGACATTGTAAATTGTGCTGCGGTACACATATGGGTGCATGTGTGTTTTCCAATTCTGGTTTTCTCCTGTTATACGCCTGGGAGTGGGACTGCTGGATCATATGTTACCTCTAATTTTACCTTGTAAAGGCACCTCCACACTGTTATTTATAGTGGCTGTTACCACGTTAGATCCCAACAGCAGCATAGGAGGGTTCCCTTTTTTCTACAACCTCTCGAACATTTATTGTTTGTAGACTTTTCAATGATGGCTATTCTTACTCATGTGAAGTGATCCCTCATTGTAGTTTTGATTCCCATGACGCTAATAATACAGGAATTGGAGCATCTTTTTAAGTGCTTTTCTTTTAAACAGTGTAAAATTTACCTATTGAAATAGGATCTTGAAAGTCTGTTCCTTTGGAATTTATTTTGCTTACCTATCCCTGGACATTTCCAGATTGTGGGTGTCATTTACAGCCCAACAGTCCTTGTGAATATTAAGTACCCATAAGCATTGTTTTTAAAGTTGCAGTTACAGGAAAGGGCAACAAGGCAGCGGAATTTATTCATACTCAACTTGATTGCTAGGGAAAACAGAGGCTTAGTGGAATTCCTCTTCATAGGTTGTAAATTGGAGTGTAAAGTGCCAGGAAAAATACCCAAAATCTTGTGTCACATTACTTCTTGTTTAATTTAATTTTTATTTCTTATCAGAGTAAATTTGATTACAATGTTGTGTTTGTTCTAGGTGTACAGAATCTGGTTCATTCATACATATACATATATCTAATCAGGTTTAGATTCTTTCCCATGTTGGTCATTAGAGAGAGCTGAGTAGACCTCCCTTGGCATCCAGTAGGTCCTTCTTGATTATATATTTTATATGAATTATTAAATGCATGTTAACCCCAACATCCTAATTTTTCCATTCCTTTCACCTTTTTCAAAGTCTGTATGGGTCTTTTCTCAGTGGAAATATGTTCATGGGTATCAATTTTTAGATAACACTAGTAAATGATGGCATCGGATATTTGTCTTTCTTTTTGTGACTTACTTTACGTAGTATGATCACCCCTACGTTCATCAGTGGTGCTGCGAAAGGCATTGTTTCATCTTTTCCATGGCTAATATTCCATTGTGTACATGGACCACTTCTTTGTCCATTCATCTGTACTTGGACATTTTGCTTGCATCCATGTCTGGCTACTGTAAGTATCGCTGAAGAGCACTTTTGGGTACCTGTGTCTTTCTGAATTCTGGTGTTCTCGGGTTACAAGCCCATTAGTGGTTTGGCAGGATCACATAGTAGCTCAATTGTTACCTTTTAAAGGCACCTTCATTCTGTTCTGATTAGCGGCTGTTACCAGTTTACATCCCAGCAACAGCATAGGAGTGTATCCATTCTCGGAAACCCATTCAGCATTTATTGTTTGCAGACATTTTTCTCTGATGGCCATTCAGACTATTGTGAGGCGATACCTTTTTGTAGTTTAAATTTGCATGTCCCTAATAATTCTTGATGTTGAACATTTTTTCATGTCCTTAAAAAAAAAACACTGTGAGGAAATTTACCTCTTGAAATTGTCTTCTCCGGATTTTCTACTGTTTTGCATATTAATGTCCCTTCCTGACCGCAGGATATTCTTTGAGGGCAGGTGTCATTTAAAGCCCTGCAGTCCTTGTGAATATTAAGTTACCAATAGCACTGAGATTAAACCTGCTGTTGCGGGAATTGGCCACAAAGCAGCAGATTTCTACATTCCCAAATTTGGTTACAAGGGCAGGAGAGCCTTCCTGGAAGTTGTGTTCCTAGGTTGCAAATTGTAGTGGAATGTTCCAGGACAAACTCCCAAAAGCTTATGTCTCCTACTTATGTTTGTTTTTTAAATTTATTTTATGTTTTTTATCGGAGTAAAATTTTTTAAACTAGATCCTTGCTCTATCTACAATTTCCCCTTTCTTCTTTGCCTTTAATGTTTATTTTTGGCTGTGTTGGGTCTCCGTTTCTGTGTGAGAGCTTTCTCTAGTTGCAGCAAGCGGGGGCCACTCTTCATCGCGGTGTGTGGGCCTCTAACTATCGCGGCCTCTCTTGTTGCAGAGCACAGGCTCCAGACGCTCAGGCTCAGTAGTTGTGGCTCACAGGCCTAGTTGCTCCGTGGCATGTGGGATCCTCCCAGACCAGGGCTCGAACCCGTGTCCCCTGGTTTGGCAGGCAGATTCTCAACCACTGCGCCACCAGGGAAGCCCCTATCGGAGTAAATTTTATTAGAGTGTTGTGATTCTCTGGATGTACCGATTTTGATCAGATTTTCATACATATATCTGTTAATCTTTGGATCCTGTTACCATGTAGGTTATTACAGAGTGTTGAGTAGACCTCCCTTGGTATTTGGTAGGTGTTTGGTGATTATATAATTTATATGTATTAGTGATTATATAAGTTATATATTTTATATAAGTTTATATACATATAACATACATTAGTGTATTATGTTAACCCCATAATCCTAATTTATCCATCCTTCCACCTTTCATTTTGGTTAACCATTAGTTTGTTTTATACATCTCTGAGTGTCTTTTCCTTTGGAAATATGTTCATTCTTAGGAATGTTAAGATAACATCTATAAATTATAGGATATATATCACACACTTTTGACTTAACGTAATATGACTATTTCTAGACTCACCTGTAGTCATGAAAATGACATTGTTCTTTTCTTTTGAAAGCTAATCTTCCATTTGGTACATGTACCACTTCTTCTCTGTCCATTCATCGGTTGATTGACATTTTGGCTGCTTCCATGTCTTGGCTATTTTGAATATTGCTTCAGTACAGCTTTGTCAGCCTGTGTCTTCTTGATTCGGCTCTTAGGTGATAGGCCCAGTGGTGGGCGTGCTGGATCGAATGGCATCTCAATTTTTATTTTAAACGCAGCTCCTTTCTATTCTCATTACTGGATCTTACTGCTTTACATCTCACCAGCAGCTAGAGGGAACACAGTTCTCTAAAACCCCTTCAGCATTTATTGTTTGTAGACATTTTACTTATGGTCATTCGACTGATGTGAGTTGAAACGTTTTCGTAGATTAGATATGCATGAGTGTAATAATTCCTGAGGTTGAGCTTTTATCCAACTTCCTTTTTTTAAAAAACAGGTGTGTAAAACTTACCTCTTCATACTATCTTTTTGAAAAATTTGCCATTGTGAATTTTTTTGGGCCATTCCCTACCTCAGGACATTTTTTGAGGGCACGTGTGCTTTACAGCCCTGAGTTCTTGTGAAAGTTAAGTGACCCTTAGCTGTGGGTTAAAAGCTGCTCTTGCGGGAAATGGCCACAAGGAGGCAGCATTTCTAAATTTCCAACTCTGAGTTTTTGGGCAACAGAGCTTTCCTAGAAATTGTGTTAGTAGGCTGCAAATTAGAGTAGAATGTGCCAGGGCAAAGCCCCAAGAGCTTGCATCATTGCAGTCCTTACAGGCCTGAAATGAGTGTGAATATTTAGTGACCATTAGCCTTGGGATTAAAGCTGCTGTTGAGGGAAATGGCCACAAGGCAGCAGCATTTCTCCATTCACAAATCTAATTGCTAGGGCAGCAGAGCCTTTCTGGAGGTCGTGTTCCCAGGTTGCAAATTAGAATGGAATGTGCCAGGAAAACCCCGCATAAGATTATGTCACATTACTTCTTGTTCGATGTTTTAATTTTTCTAATTGGGGTAACGATTAGAATATTTTTTGTCTTAGGTGTACACAGT